>NC_091770.1:9320151-9623181 GCF_029378745.1 Bos indicus | reverse complement strand
ATTTTAATAGCTTTTGTTGTTTAGTTGCTAAGGCATGTACAACTCTAGCCCACCAGGCTCCTCTGTCCATGGGATTTCCCAGGCAAGAATATTGGTGTGGGTTGCCATTTCCTTCTCCAGGGGATCTTCCTCACCCAGGGATTGAACTTGTTTCCTGCATTGGCAGGTTTCATTCTTTACCATCATTGAGCCACCAGATGCAGGCTATAGTCCCTAGAGTTGCAAAAGAGTCGAACATGACTTAGCGACTAAACAACCACTATACAATTTACCCATTTAAAGTGTACATTTAAGTAGATTTTAGTTTACTCACAGATACATACAACTGTTGCTATAGTCAATTTTAGAACATTGGTAAGGGAATTAGAGGTGGTATTTTATGTCTGGCTTCTTTCACTTAAGATAATCTTTGTAATGTTTTATAGCATGTATCAGTACCCATTCCTTTATTTTTAAAAATTGTGGTAAAATATACAGAACATAAAATGTGTCCTTTTAGTGATTTTTAAGTATATACTTCTGTGGTATTAAGTATATTCCCATTGTAATCACCATTATCCATCTCTAGAGCATTTTTCATCTTCCCATACTGAAACTGAACCCATTAAAAAATAATCCCCTGTTTTTTGCTTCCCCAGGCCCTGGGTAAATTTTGTGTTTTGATGGAAGGTGTGGGTGTCATAGGAGGAAGGATGCAGAGTACTTAGACAGTAGTGGTTAAGAAAAGCAGGAAGCTTTGAACAGTGGAGCTTAAGTATTTTTGGATCATGAATGAAAGGTACAAAGTCTAAAGCTCCCTAAAAAATGTACAGATGCTTAATCCTGTAATGTTACAGAAAAGCTGCATAGGTAGTAGAGAGTTCTTGTATACTCAGCTAGTTCCCCATTTCTAACATCTTACACTGCCAGGTACATTTGTCAAAACTAAGAAACTGACATCACTATTAACTGAAGTCCAGACTTCTTGGATTGGATTTCTGTAATTTTCCCATTAATATCCTTTTCCTATTCTAATATCCAATCCAGTACATTGCATTTACTTGTCCTGTCCCCCAGTCTCCTGGTCCATGACAGTTTCTCAGTCTGTTCTCTCTTCATGACTGTGATAGCTTTCAGTAGCACTGGGGAGGTATCTTGTAGACTATTCCCATCATGGGTTTGTCTGTTTTTGTTATGATTGGTTCCAGAGCTTTGCATGTAATTTTAGGGGTTGCACAGGCCCCTGAGGCCCTTACATGGGCCTTCTATTTTATTACTGTAGATAGGAATTTAAAAGGGAATGCAGGGCCCGTATGTTCAAGGGGGAAGTCCCTGCAGAGTTAGACCATTTTCTTATTTCTCTCGGGACCTGGACTCCGAGCCAGAGTCTATAGGTCGGCCTCGGGCCCCTCCGCCCTTTGGGTCCCACCCCTGGGACCTCCATCCCAGTGGCTTTTGTCCATTGCTGGGCACAGCCCAGCGGTCAGCGAGCCCTAGGCCTCCAAGTCATCCCAGGAGGCCACCTTCCCCTCCCCAACCCGGTTGACGCCACCTCGAGCTCTCCTCCATGCCTTCTCAATCGCATTCTGTGCAGCAGAGCCTGTGAGTTGAAGATCATTGTAATAAATATTTTCCAAAAACTTGTCACACAGGATGGCTGTGAAAACACCAGGACCACCACTGTGCATGTAACAAGTGGATAAGTACCTGCAGATGAATGTTCAAGTCCTTAGCAGTGGTGCTTAAAAACTCGTCATTACCTCAAAGGTGTGGTGTATAACGTTTTCCAAGGAATAATGAAGAGTTGTTCAAGAAGACATGCATTAAAGCAAGTGATATCTCACAAATTATGAAAAAGGGAATGCAGGCCTTTTTTCAACATAAACAGAAGTTGCAGCCCATTAATTGGACATGACATCAATGTAGTATGTTGCTATTGTTACTAAAAACACCAGAGTGTTCACCTGAATGACAGGTTAGTATTTTCGTCTCATTTATATGCGTGTACTAGGTCACTGTGTAAAATCTATATGGTGGGCACAGTTTTGGCCCCTGTGGCCTTTGCCCCTGGTGTCATGCTTGTGAGCATGTTACATGGCAAGAAGGATGTCGCAGTTGTAGTTAAGGTTACTAATCAGCAGACTTCCCTGGTGGCTCAGATGGTAAAGCGACTGTCTACAATGTGGGAGACCCAGGTTTGATCCCTGGGTTGGGAAGATCCTCTGGAGAAGGAAATGGGAACCCATTCCAGTACTCTTGCCTGGAAAATCCCATGGATGGAGGAGCATGGTAGGCTACAGTCCATGGGGTCACTAAGACTCAGACACGACTGAGCAACTTCACTTCACTTCATTCATCAGCAGACTTTAAAGTAGATTATCCTGAATTATCTGGCCAGCCAAATGCAATCACAAACTTTTAAAAACAAAGCTTTGTCCTAGGTAAGGGTAAAAGTTAGAGATGTGGCAGGAGAGGGTGTCAGAAAGAGTGAAAGCATGAAAAGTACATGGTCTGTTGCTGCTGGCTTTGAAGGTGGAGAGCGTCATGAGCCAAGGAATGCGGCAGCCTTCAGAAGCCAAGAACGATCTCTGGCTGACAGCAGGGACATGACCTCAGTCCCACAACTGTGTTGAACTGAATTCTGCCAGTAACTTGTCTGGTCTTGGACGTGGATAGTCCCTTAGAGCTTCCAGATAAAGCCCAGTCCAGCCTGGTGAGACCCTGAACAGATAATCTGGTCACGGTGTGCTGGACTTCTAAACTGCAGAACTGTGAGATAATAAGTAAATATTGGTTTAAGCTGCCAAATTTGTGGTAATGATGTATTTCTTACTAAGGATCAAAGTAAAACAACATTGGAAAATATTGCTATAGTGGAAAGGATCCTAGACAGGTCAGGAGAGTTTGGTCCTCACCTCACTATTCCTACTACCTTAGATAAAACTGTTAATCACTTCCCCTTCCTGAGTTTTCCCTCTTATCAGTTGAGTGGGCTATTCTAAAGTTTCTTCCATATGACATATTTTTCTTTTATGAACTGCCTTTCTGTTTCTGCAAAATTCACCCCTCTTAGTGTATAGTTTTATGAGTTTTGATAAAGGCATGTAATTACCATCTCAAGGATTAGAAAAGTTACATCACTACAAAAACTCCCTTATGCTGTCTCTTAAGGTCCTCTCCCACCCAAACAGTGCTCCAGCTGCTGGCAACCACGGATCTATTTATTGCCCCTGCAGTTTGCCTTCATAAATGGAATCATACAGTAGGTAGATTTTGAGTCTGGTTTCCTTAATTTGGGCTTCCCTTGTGGCTCAGCTGGTAGAGAATCTGCCTGCAATGGGGGAGACCTGGGTTCAAGCCTGGGGTTGGAAAGATCCCCTGGAGAAGGGAAAGGCTACACTCTAGTATTCTGGCCTGGAGAACTCTGTGGACTGTATAGTCCCTGGGGTCGCAAAGAGTCAGACATGAATGAGTGACACTTTCATAAATTTAGCATAATACACTTGACTTTTGTTTGTTTTGCATTTATCAGTAGTTTTTTTTTTTTTTTAAACTGTAGCATTCCATTGTATGGGATATATGTACCATGTTTTGTTTACCCTTCCCCTGTTGAAGGATACTTGCCAGTTTTTGGTGATTATGAATAAAGGTTGCTGTAAATATTTGCATGCAGGTTTTTCACGTCTCTCCGGTAAATACATAGGAGTGGGAATGCAGGATCCTCCTGTAAACGTATGTTTACTTTCTGAAGAAACTGCTCAACTATTTTCTAAAGTGTGTGTGTATGTGTGTCTGTGTGTGCTCCGTCACTTAGTCACGTCTGACTCTTTGTGGCTCCATGGTTTGTAGCCCACCAGGCTCCACCATCCATAGAATTTTTCAGGCAAGGCTACTGGAGCTTGTTGCTATTTCCTACTCCAGGGAATTTTCCCAGCCCAGGGATCAAATCCGTGTTTCCTGTGTCTATTACATTGGCAGGCAGATTCTTTACCACTAGTACCACTTGGGAAGAAACTGCTCAACTGTTTTCCATGGTACCAGTACCACTGTGCATTTATCCCAACAGTGTTTGAGAATTTCCGTTGTTCTGCATCCTTGTTGGGCTACCCGGGTGGCGCTAGTGGTAAAGAACCTGCCTGCCAATGCAGGAGTCCTAAGAGACAGGGTTTGATCCCTAGGTCGGGAAGATCCCCAGAAGGAAACGGCAACCCACTCCAGTATTTGGACAGAGGAGCCTGTACAGTCCATGGGGTTGCACAGAGTAGGACACGACTGAAGTGACTTACATGCATGCAACCTTGTTAGTGCTTGGGTTGCTATAAACTTCCCTGTTAGAATTGGTTTTGCTGTGTCTCATGGGTTTTGGATAGCTGTGTTTTTCTTTCTGTTCTTCTCTAGGTATTTTCTATTTGCTCTTTGATTTCTTCAGTGACCCACTGGTTGTTTAGTAGCATATTGTTGGCTTCCCAGGTGTGCTAGTGGTCAAGGACCTGTTAGCCAATTTGGGAGACATAAGAAATGCAGGTTTGATCCCTTGGTTGGGAGGATCCCCTGGAGGAGCGCATGGCAACCCATTCCAGTATTCTTACATGGAGAATCCCATGAACAGAGGAGCCTAGCAGGCTATAGTCCACAGGGTTTTAAAGAGTCAGAGGCAACTGAATGGACTTGGCACATCTGGCACACACCGCATACAGTTTTTTTCCTGTTGATTTCTAAACTGATAGTGTTAAGATCAGAAAAGATGCTTGATAGGATTTCAGTTCTCTTAAATTTACTGAGGCTTGATTTGTGACCCAAGATGTGATCTATCCTGGAAAACGTTCTATGTGCATTTGAGAAGAAAGTGTATTCTGCTGCTTTTGGATTGAATGCTCTATAAATATAGCTTCATCTATTCTAGTGTGTCATTTAAGGGCTTTGTTTCCCTATTAATTTTCTGTTTGGATGCTCTGTTCATTGAAGAAAGTAGATTGTTAAAGCCCCCATTATTATTGTGTTACTGTTGATTTCTCCCTTTATGGCTGTTAGCATTTACATTTTATATTAAGGTGCTCCTATGTTGGGTATATATATATTTGTAATCGTTATATCTTCTTCTTGGATTGAACCCTTAATCATTATGCATGTCCTTCTTTCTCTATTGTAACACTGTTTTAAAATCTATTTTGTATGATATGCTATTTTGTCTGATATTGCTACTCTAGCTTTCTTTTGATTTCCATTTGCATGGAATATCTTTTTCCATTCCATCACAGTCTAGATCTGAAGTGGCTCTCTTGTAGACAGCATATATTCAGGTCTTGTTTTTGTATCCATTCAGCCAATCTGTGTCTTTTGGGTGGAGCATTTAATCCATTTACATTTAAGGTAATTAGCAATGTATTACCAATATGTGTGTTCTTATTACCATTTTGTTAATTGTTTTAAGTTTGTTTTTGTAGGTCTTTTTCCTTCCCTTCCTCTTTTGTTCTCTTCTCTTGTGGTTTGATGACCTTCTTTAGTGTTGTGTTTTGATTCCTTTTTCTTTTTTGTGGGTATATCTATTGTGGATTTTTTATTTGCAGTTTCCATGAGGTTTTGATATAGCAGTCTACATATATATACATATATATACATATATATATATATATATATATATATGCACACACACATACACACACACAAGACTGTTTAAGTTGCTGGTCTCTTATTTCCTATACATTTCCAATACCCTGCATGTGTACTCTCCTCATGATTGGTTTTGATATAATATTTGTGTGCAGATGATTTTTCTATTTTTACTGTATGTTTGCCTTTACTGATGAGCTTTTCTATTTGTAATTTCCCTGTTTCTAGTTTTGGTCTTTTCTTTTCCATCTAGAAAATTTCCTGTAGAATTTGTTGTAAAGCTGGTTTGGTAGTGCTGAATTCTCTTAGCTTTTCTAGTCTGTAAAGCTTTTGATTTCTCTATCAAATCTGGAGGAGAGCTATGCTGGGTAGAACATTCTTGGTTGTAGGTTTTTCCCTTTCATCACTTTAAATATACCTGCCACTCCTTTCTGGTCTGTAGAATTTCTGCTGAAAAATTAGCTGATAACCTTATGGAGACTCCCTTTGATGTTATGTATTGCTTTCCCTTGTTGCTTTTAATATTTTTCTCTTTGTCTTTAATTTTTGTCAATTTGATTAATATTTGTCTTGGTGTGTTCTTTCTTGGGTGTATCCTATATGGGGCTCTGCACTTCCTAAACTTCAGTGACTGTTTTCTCTCCCCAACTAGGGAAATTTTCAGCTATTATCTCTTCAAATATTTGCTCATTCTCTTTCTCGGACCCCTATAATGCAAATGTTGGTGCATTTGACCTTGTCAAAATGGTGGCCTCCAGGACAGCTTATGCCAATGAGCACTCCCCAGCGCCCCTGCCACCAATGTCCTTGTCTCCACAGTGAGCCATAGCTGCCCCTTGCCCCTGCTTCCCAGGTGACCCTCCAAGACCAGCAACTAGGTTTGGCCCAGGCCCCTGTGAAGTCACAACTTTTCCCCCTGGATCCCAGTGGGCACTGAACCTTATGTGTGCCCTCCAAGAGTGGCATTTATGTTTCCCTCAGTCCAGTGGCATTCTTGTGATAAAGTCCTGCTGGTCGTCAAAGCCAAATGCTCTGGGGGCTCCTCTTCCCAGGGCCAAATCTCAGACTTGGAGCCTAATGTGTGGCTCATAACTCTCACTCCTGTGGGAGAAACTGCAATGTAATTATTTTCCAGTTTGTGGGTCACCCACCTGGGGGATATAGGATTTATTTGTATCATGATAAAAAACAGAGATGAAAGCTTTAAAAATTTTTCCACCCTCTAGAAATAACCATCATTAATATTAGGTAGAGAATCACACCAGTCATATTTCCATGAGAAAGTGGGTAGGATGAAGTCATCTCCCAGACCTTGAGGATTTCTACCCTGGAAACTTTCATTGCCTCCAGAGGAGGTGACTGATACTATGTCTTCAAAACCCACTGTGGAACAGCTGTTCTCAGTTATGATATAGATGTGTTGATAGATCACAAATGACTTGTTTCTAATAACAGTTGACTGTAAAATAAATGTATTAGAGTCAATTTGAGGTTCTTCCTAGGTAAGGCCCTTTTCATGTACACTGTAGTGCACTCTCTCAATTGGAGCTTATGGGTATAGTTAGTGTTGGTGTGAAAAGACTTAAACATAACCAAGGCTGTATCCTTAAGTGTGTCACAAGAGTGAGCAGCCCCTGCTCTGTGCTTCTTGATGGAAATTCAGTTTGGAAATTACTGATCTGAATGTTAGTTCCATAACCTGACTATGTATCAAATTCATCTGTGGCCTTTGTTAAAAGTATTGGTTTCTGGATCATATCACCCCCTGGACCTAATGAATCAGAATCTCAATATTGGAGCTCCAAGAACCTCTCTTTTTGAAAAACAAATTCCCCAAGTAATTTTTTTCCCTGGCACTGATTCACAGACTTCTGGTCTACAGGAAAATATAAATCCTAAGGGCAGGGCATGGGTCCATCATCATGTCTATTGAACTGATTCATCATTAATAAAGCAGCCATTGTCATGGTAAGTGGTCCTGAAATGCTGGCATAAATCTGGCAGGTGGCCTATGAATTTAGAGGCTCCTACATTCCTGGGCCATAACCAGCAGAGGGAGACTGGCTCCCCAAGCCTTTGGTGAAGGCAACCCCTCTTTATACCATCTCTTGGTGGACACACTTTCTTCTGCCAAGTCAGGTTTAAAGCTGTGACAATTTTAGGAATTTCCCTTGATTTTTCTCAGAAGTGACAATCATACTTTTTCTATATTCTTGCCCAGAAGCCTTCTGAACTCTTTTCAAGCAATAAATTGAGTACACTATTCAGAGTTTTTACTTCTCTTTCACTGCAGGCTATCTGAACCTCAGAAATGCATTGTTCCTATTATTAAGATGTCATACAGTTGAGAGGAAACAAGTGTGAGGCTCTTATCAGAATCCCATAATCAAAGAAAGCCCTTTGCTTATAATAATATGCTTCAGTATATGAGCTATGGTGTACTTTTCTCAAGAATTTGGAAGTATGGGATAGGAAGATTGCTTTTGAAAAAGCAGAAACTCAAAGTCAAGCTGAATTCAGAGGCTGAGTTTCTCCCAGATTCAACTAGACCTGATCAAATATATCTAGAAGAATGTATCAATTGGTGGGGAGCACTGTTAAGTCATGAGAATGAGGAAGGAGTCCCAGGGACATGTTGGTGGGGCCCATCCTCTACCAGGTAGGGTGGCTTGAGCCAGTGCCTCTGAGTGTGTGGTCCTATTGACCAGACATGATAGCCTTTCCTATTTGGGTGCCTTCAACCACTGGAATTGTATTATGGTCTCCATTTGTTCTGAGCTCACATTCCCCAAGCACTGATTTTTTGCTGACTTGGCTTCCCAGGTAGCTCTGCCCCAGGGAGAAAAGGCGCTAATCATGGGAATTTGGTCTGTTTCCATTCATAAAGTGATTTCTCTTTATGAATGAATAGGGCCATTTCCAGCTATATGAGTTGTCTGTCCGTTGCATCATTATAGGGAAACAAGAGGATGTGGTGGCCTTATGCATAGGGAGTATTTCACTCCTTGAAATACTAGAGAATTCCAGAACAACATCTACTTCTGCTTCACTGACTACACTAAAGCCTGACTATATGCTGCTGCTGCTGCTAAGTCGCTTCAGTCATGTCCAACTTTCTTCGACCCCATAGATGGCAGCCCACCAGGCTCCCCCGTCCCTGGGATTCTCCAGGCAAGAACACTGGAGTGGGTTGCCATTTCCTTCTCCAATGCATGAAAGTGAAAAGTGAAAGTGAAGTCGCTCAGTCATATCTGACTCTCAGCGACCCAGTGGACTACAGCCCACCAGGCTCCTCCGTCCATGGGATTTTCCAGGCAAGAGTACTGGAGTGGGGTGCCATTGCCTTCTCCACTTTGACTGTATAGATCACAACAAACTGTGAGAGTTGGACAATAAAGAAGGCTGAGCGTTGAAGAACTGATGCCTTTGAATTGTGGTGCTGGAGAAGACTCTTGAGAGTCCCTTGGACAGCAAGGAGATCAAACCAGTCAATTATAAAGGAAATCAACCCCGAATATTCATTGGAAGGACTGAAACTGAAGCTCCAATGTTTTGGCCATCTGATGTGAAGAGTAATCATTGGAAAAGACCCTGATTCTGGGAAAGATTGAAGGCAGGAAGAGGAGGGGATGACAGAGGATGAGATGCTTGGATGGAATCACTGACTTGATGGACACGAGTTTAAGCAAGCTCCCAGAGATGGTGAAGGACAAGGAGGCCTGGCATGCTGCAGTCAATGGGGTCACAAAGAATCGGACATGACCGAGTGACTGAACAACAACAATACTCCTTGAAAGAGTTATTCCACATTGTAGATTACTGATGTATTCCAAAATTACATACAACCAGAACACATACACACACATTAGAAGTAAATTTCCTATAGGAAATGATACAGGAGAGAACTGAGGAGTTTTGCTCATATTTGGAACAATTCACAGGCTGCATTATGCCCATATTTATAGACTTCTATTTCTGCTTTATTGACTATGCCAAAGCCTTTGACTGTGTGGATCACAATAAACTGTGGAAAATTCTGAAAGAGATGGGAATACCAGACCACCTGATCTGCCTCTTGAGAAATTTGTATGCAGGTCAGGAAGCAACAGTTAGAACTAGACATGGAACAACAGACTCGTTCCAAATAGGAAAAGGAGTACGTCAAGGCTGTATATTGTCACCCTGCTTATTTAACTTCTATGCAGAGTACATCATGAGAAACGCTGGACTGGAAGAAACACAAGCTGGAATCAAGATTGCCGGGAGAAATATCAATAACCTCAGATATGCAGATGACACCACCCTTATGGCAGAAAGTGAAGAGGAACGAAAAAGCCTCTTGATGAAAGTGAAAATGGAGAGTGAAAAAGTTGGCTTAAAGCTCAACATTCAGAAAACGAAGATCATGGCATCCGGTCCCATCACTTCATGGGAAATAGATGGGGAATCAGTGGAAACAGTGTCAGACTTTATTTTTTTGGGCTCCAAAATCACCGCAGATGGTGACTGCAGCCATGAAATTAAAAGATGCTTACTCCTTGGAAGGAAAGTTATGACCAACCTAGATAGCATATTGAAAAGCAGAGACCTTACTTTGCCAACAAAGGTTCGTCTAGTCAAGGCTATGGTTTCTCCTGTGGTCATGTATGGATGTGAGAGTTGGACTGTGAAGAAGGCTGAGCACCGAAGAATTGATGCTTTTGAACTGTGGTGTTGGAGAAGACTCTTGAGAGTCCCTTGGACTGCAAGGAGATCCAACCAGTCCATTCTAAAGGAGATCAGCCCTGGGATTTCTTTGGAAGGAATGATGCTAAAGCTGAAACTCCAGTACTTTGGCCACCTCATGCGAAGAGTTGACTCATTGGAAAAGACTCTGATACTGGGAGGGATTGGGGGCAAGAGGAGAAGGGGATGACAGAGGATGAGATGGCTGGATGGTATCACTGACTCGATGGATGTGAGTCTGAGTGAACTCTGGGAGTTGGTGATGGACAGGGAGGCCTGGTGTGCTGCGATTCATGGGGTCACAAAGAGTCGGACACGACTGAGCGACTGATCTGATCTGATGAATATTCAGTATTTCAGTGTATCAGATACAATGACAACATCCAACAGGTGCAGGAAGAGAGAGAGATATTTTAGAAGGAGGAGAAGGTGATTTGCACAGGTGAAGGATGTGGGGCATCATGAACCAGATCTAAAATAATCCAAACACAAATGTCCAGTCTCTAGCAGTGGAAAAGTGAAAAAGTGAAAGTGAAAGTCTCAGTTGTGTCTGACTCTTTGTAACCCCATGAACTATACAGTCCATGGAATTCTCCAGGCTAGGATACTGGAGCAGGCAGCTGTTCCCTTCTCCAGGGGATCTTCCCAACCCAGGGATCAAACCCAGGTATCCTGCATTGTGAGCGGATTCTTTACCAGCTGAGCCACAAGGGAAGCCCAAGAATACTGGAGTGGGTAGCCTATCCCTTTCCAGCGGATCTTCCTGACCCAAGAACTGAACAGGGGCCTCCTGCATTGCAGGTGGATTCTTTACCAACTGAGCTATCAGGGAAGCCCCAGGCATTAGAGACCATGGGGCAAGTAAGAAAGACCCATCACTCACTGGTTGTTGTGCTGAATTGCCTGGCAGTGACACCCTTAGTTTTCTGTATTAGGGGAAAAGCTAATTTGCTATAACAAATATCCTCCCAAATATACTAGCTTAAGTCAAGCAGAAGTTTATTTCTCCTCCAACAATTCAACTGGTGTAGACTAGCATGGAAGCTCTATTCTAAGGGGTCATTGGAATCCAAGATCCTGCCATCTTATTTCTTTGTGGTTACCAGCTGTATATTACTGTCCAGTAGAACTTTCCATGATGATGGAAATGTGCTACATGTGTGGTGTACAATATGACAGTCAACAGCCACATGTGGCTAGCAGTTGAAATGTGGCTGAGGAACTAAATGTTTAATTTAGTTAATTTAAGTTTAAATAGTCATAGATGTCTAGTGATTACTTTGTTTGACAGAACAACTCTAGATCAAAGCTGGATGGTCTCCAAGACCAGTTCCTGTTCACAGGAAGGGAAAGAGAGTGTTAGTAGGATAAAGGGCTCATCTTTTAAGCTGGAGAGGACTCCGAAGGTGTATATATTACTTCAGTTCAAATCTCATTTATCCATTCTTAGTCAACTAGCCATATCTAGGTATAAGGACAGAGAGAAAATTGTTTTTGCCTAGAGGGCCGTGTGCAGCTCTATTGTTATGCTCAAGTGATGGGCAGACTTTGGTGGATATCTAGAAGTCTCAGCCACAGCATCTTTAACTCTAGGACTGTGGGCACATTAACATTTCTAAGCCTTGGTGATAATGAGCATCATCACCACTCCATAAAGTTATTGTGAGGGTCATGATAAGCTAATGCTATAAAGCCCTCACTTTAATGCCATAAAGTACCATGCTGGGCACACAGTATTGAATTAATATTGGGCATTGCTACTATACCTTTTGTCAACTCCAGTCATGTTTACCGAGCACTGAAGCCCTTTCTATTTTCAACATGGCTCAGCATGCCTGCATGCACCTATGATAATAAAGTTCTAAATAAGAAATGAGGGCTCTGCCAAACCACACAAGGGAAGCAGCATAGATGGAGACATGTCTGCACACCAGACACCTGGCTCGGTTAATGAGAGTTTGCTTCTGAGAAAAATGTTCATTTGATGTGCTGGCGGTCCCAGGTTTCTTAGCCTGCGATGTACTCACTGAAATGATCGATGTTATTGTGAAGGACCTCTTTGGGGATGCTCAAGAGCTTTTACCCAAGAAAGACAGCATGTTTCTTTCACTCCTTACTGCCAAATAGAGTCTAGTACAGTGAACAGAGAAAGATATGCTTTTAAAAAGATGACTATGCCTGTCAGTTCACAGTGTTTTCTTGATGAACTGATAATTAGCACATCTCTATCTTGAAGAAGATAGAGACTGACCATTTACCTGCTGAATGAAGCAACTTGGGTTCCTTCTATATCCTGACAATTGTAAGTAGTGCTGCTAAGAATGTTGGGGCACATGTGTCTTTTTTTACTCAGTGATTATGTTTTTAAGAAGAGTTTAGTGTATATTTTATAGCAGACCTACTTTAAGATATGTACACAGCACTAAAGGGAAAGCCTCAATGTAAACGATCATTTATTATCAATTTCTAGTGAATCTTTGGATGCATGTTGATGTATGGCAAATCCAATACAATATTGTAAAGTAAAAAATAATAATAATAATTTTTTTTAAGTAAAAAAAAAAAAAAAGAACAGTATTACAGTCTCAGAAGGGTGGCTTGAGGATCCACTGCTGCAGGCAAGACTGGGTTTTCTTCCTGACCTCACTCTCAGGCATGACCTGAGTCTCTAGCTGTCTTGAGCTCCAAGGAAGAGATGTTAATGAAGTTCTTTTTGGTTGTAGCATTCTGGGTCAAATCAGGTGATATAAACTATACAGTGGGTTAAATAGAAGTTTAATATAAGAATCACTAGCTATGCTACAATCGTCACTATAAGGAAACTATAGGGTATCTTAAGATCAAAGAGGAGTACACAAAAAAGGCTAAACTTGGAAGGACTTCGGACCTCATTAAAGAGAATGAGATTCAGCCCAAAAGACAGTAGAAAAGTTTGCTGCTTTGTCCGGTCCGAAGCTGGTCTGGAGCTGCTACCCTCTCAAGGGCCGGTGTGGGAGCAGGCAATCAGCAAGTGGTAACACAGGCAAGCAGTGGGATCTGGAGACCGACATGGGTAGGAAGCTCTCAGAGCATGTGGACTGCATGGGAATCTGCAGAAGGAGCAGCAGCTCCATGTGGATGTAGATGCAGAACTCTTAATTACAATATCAACAAATTTAATTTAGTCAGAAATTCAGAAGCAGCCAAACCAGACGATTTTGGTGTAGGATCTTTCCTGTAGTTACAGTCAGGATGTTGGCAGAGGTTGCAGTTATCTGAAGTCTTGTCTGGAGCTGGATGATCGACCTTCAAGATGGCTCACTCACATGGTTGTGGCAAGAGGCCTCAGTTTCTCACAGGATCGTGGTAGGAAAATTCACTTCTTTGCCACACGAATCTCTCCATAGGCTCTTGAGTGTCCTCTCAGCATGGTGGCTACCTCCCTCCCTAAGAAGCAACCCAAGAGATTGCCCAAGCCACAGTCTCTTTTGTGACCTGATTTTAGAAGTGACACATCACTTTATTTATTCTATTAGTTAGAAGTGAGTCACTAAATCAATTTCATACACAAGGGGAGAAGAATAAGGCTCCATGTTATCTAAGGAGTACCAAAGAGTTTCTGAACATATTTTGAAATCCCCATAGGAAAGATTTGTGAATTTTTCATTGGTCAAGGCCACCTCATGGACATTATCTGGTCTTGCATTATCTAGCAAGTATTGTACCTAAGATACTGCTATTATTATAACAGGTGTTTCAGTAGCAAGATGCCAGGGTATCTTGGTGGTGGGAGATATCCTTGGTGGTGGGAGATGAAACAGGAAGGAAGAGTTCAGATCTCCCTCATCAGGGTACCAAGTGGTGATGTCCTTCAGGGCTCTCTGGAGAACCTGCACTAACCTCATGTTGACACTGGTATTTAAACACCTGCTGCTCTAAAGGCTTCTATGGCCATGGTTAGCCAGAGGAATGATGATAGCCAGGAGATAGAGAACTCCAACCATTGCCAAGATGCAGTTAAGAAATGGGGAGGGGCATGGTTGAAGGAAATAATGGGAAAACAAGTGGTCCCTTAAGAAAATGGTTACAAAATATTGATAGATATGAATACACACCTGTTTATGAATGAATTACAAGCCAAAGGACAAATTAAGAAAGCATTTACAACATATATGTTAGAAAACAAGTTAGTTTTTATAATATCTTAATTTCTTCAGAAGCAAAAGATAATTATCGCCAATAGAAAAGCGGGCAAAGGATATGTTTGGGGAAGACTTAGAAGGGGGCACTTAGATGGGATTGGGTCGATTTATAATCACTCAGAATAAGGAGCAGGGATTTTCAGAGATTTCCCTTGGTCAAGATTCAGGACAGTACTTTAGCAGCTGCGCATGCTCAGTTGCTCAGTCATATCCAACTCTTGGTGGCTTTAAGGACTGCAGCCTGTCAGGCTCCTCTGTTCACGGGATTCTCCAAGCGAGAATACTGGAATGGGGTGCCATGGCCTCCTCTAGGGGATCGTCCTCACACAGGGATCAAACCCGCATCTCTTATGTCTCTTGCTTGGCGGGCGGGCTCTTTACCACTAGTACCACCTGGGAAGCGGCCTGTAGCTTGTAGCACCTGGCAGCTTGTAACACCTTATTTATTGAGGAAATATGGTCTGTGGCTTGGGACATTTGTAAGAATAGAATTTTCTTTTATCTTTCCCCTATGAAATACTTGGCACTTATGAAATTGTTCCTTATCTGTGATATTTTATGATAAAAAAGTGATAGTGAAGAATCTTCAACTGTTCATGAATGAGGTACATGTTGCAAGGAGTCAGTAAGACCTGCAGTGGAGAAGATCTGTTCATCAGAGGGTATTCCAAGGATCAACACTTCCAAATGGAAGGGGACATGGGAATCCTATTTTTTACATCCTTCCTTTATGCTCTTCCGACAGTGCTCCTCTTGTTTATTACACAGTTGTTAAGTGATAGAAAGAGGGTAGACTTGGAGGGGGCTGTACTCTGAACAAAGGCACAACCATGTGAATTTAAACAAAAATAAACGTAACTCTGGGTGCCCATACTGCAGGATGAGAAGGAAATTGAACCTCATCAACATTAGGGCTTTTCCTTCATGCCTTCTCTGCCGTGGGACAACGTAAAGGCTCCAGGGCTTTACGAGAAATCAAATACTTAAGGGGGCCTCCAGGTCTTTGGCTCCTATTGAGTGCTGCCTCCTCCCTCCCTCCCTCCTCTCCTACCTCCTTTCTTCCGTCCCGTCTCTCTTTTCCTTTTTATGAGGAAGATAAATGGGTAAGGCAAAACTACTAAGAAACAGTAGAACACTTCATAGTTGTTTTGCTGGTGTCTTTCATAGTCTGCTCTTTGTAGAAAGCAGGGCTCAAGGGTAAAGTTTATGGCCTAATACTTTGTTTCAGAGTGCAGACCAGTGGTATGTTGGAGTCTCACAAGAACTGTTGTTTTTTAGTTGCTCAGTCATGTTTGACTCTTTTGAGACCCCATGGACTGTAGCCCACCAGGTTCCTCTGTCCATGGGATTTTCCAGGCAAGAAAGAATATTGGAGTGGGTTGCCATTTCCTTCTCCAGGGGATCTTCCCAACCCAGGGATCGAACCTGTGGCTCCTGCCACATCTCCTGCATTGCAAGGCAGATTCTTTACCACTGAGCCAATGGGGACTCAGTCTCACAAGAGCTACTTGTTTAACTTTCGGGTATTTTTGTAAAACGCCATAAATTTTGTAAAATGCCATAAATTAAACAAATGAACCAAATTAAACCAGTGAAAGAAATTATATGAAAAACAAAGGTAATAAATACCCAAACATTACTTCTTGATTATTTGATTATATTTTCCTACCATCTATGGTCTTGAGGTTATTTGTGTTTTGAATGTGGTAGAAATAACAAATAACAGTTCTTCCCAGACATCTCTTTCCAACTCCACTTGCAGTAACAGTATGTTAGCAGCTTGAAAGCAGCCAGGGTGGGAGTATTTACACCACAGACTTGTTGACTGAACAAGTGAACAATAGGTGTGGGAAGTCGCCTCAGTCATGTCCAACTTTTTGCAACCCTATGGACTGTAGCCCACCAGGCTCCTCTGTCCATGGGATTCTCCAGGCAAGAGTACTGGGGTGGGTTGCCATTTCCTTCTCCAGAGGATCTTCCCTACCCAGGGATGGAACCTGTATCTCTTGTGTCTTCTACATTGACAGGTGAGTTCTTTACCACTGATGCCACCAGGGAAGTCCTAGCAATAGGTAAATGATACAAATGAGGGCTTGACTTGTTATTCTTTGTAGTTTCACTTTCTTTTTATTCATTCTAAATGAAAATGTCAGACAATTTTACATTGGGACTATCCTAGGAGAGCCATTGTTGAACATTGACTAGCACACCACTGGGCAAACCCAGAGAACCAGGAGTGAGGAAAACAGGGAGTGAAGCAGGGAACGAGGCAACTCAGATACAAGGAGGTGTAGGTACAGTCCCCAGATAATTGAAACAGGGTCTTCAACAGCTATTTGCACACCTATGTTCACTGTAGCAGCATTCACAATATCCAAGAGATGGAAGTAACTAATGTCTATTGACATGATGGATAAAGAAACTATGATATATGCATACGATGGGATATTATTCAGCCTTAAAAAGAGGAATTCCCATCCTATGCTGTAGTGTGGATGAACTGTAAGGACATTATGCTGAGTGAAATAAGTCTACCACTGTGAAAGGAAAATAAAAATGGATTCTGTATTGCTAAGAGAGCTCCTTAAAATGGAGTCAAGAGGCCATTGAGGAAGCATGTCTCTGCCTGGATGGAATATGACCTTTTAACCACTTATTGTCTTAATGTAGGCATCCAGAATATCCACCAGAAACTCAAGTTGCCTGCTGGACCCTTACCCTAAAATAAATTGTGATTCCTTAAGGACAAATATTTCCTGACTTGCCTCGGAGTCTATCACAGTTCTCTTCAGAAAACTATTAACTACCTTGTGGCTTTTGTCTCTGTAAGCCCCTGATTCTTTGTCTTCCTCTGAACACGTGGTTTTACTGGAATCTGTGTCTCCTTGATTGAAATTCTGTGTGTGAGTGTTACTTGCTCAGTTGTGTCTGACTCTTTGCAACCCCATAGACTGTAGCCCCCCAGGCCCCTCTGTCCATGGGATTCTCCAGGCAAGAACACTGAAGTGGGCAATTCTGAGGAATGCCAAATAAAGCTCTTTGTTCTTTGCAGCCTCAATACTGATCATTGTTCAACATTGCACCATTCCGCTTATATGAGGTATCTAAAATTGTCACTCTTAGAAACAGTGGGGGCTTCCCAGGTGGTCCAGATGATAAAGAATCTGCCTGCAGTGTGGGAGACCCAGGTTCAATCCCTGAGTCGGGAAGATGCCTTGGAGAAGGGAATGGCCACCCACTCCAGTATTCTTGCCTGGAGAATTCCGTGGGCAGAGGAGCCTGGCAGTCTACCATTCATGGGGTTGCAAAGAGGTGCACACGATTGAGTGACTAACAAGCACACACAGAAATAGTGGTGGCCAGGGCTAGGGAGGTGGGGAAAGGGGTAGAGAGTGTCAGTTTCCAAGATGAAAAAATTCTAGTGCTCTGTTGTATAACAATGTATATATAGTTAACACTACTGTACTGCACACTTAAATATAGTGGACATAGTAAATTTTATGTTACACACACACACATATATAAATATAATGGTAAAGAATCCACTAGCAATGCAGGAGACCCAGGTTCAATCCCTGGGTCAGGAAGATCCCCTAGAGGAGGTCATGGCAACCCACTCCAGTATTCTTGCGTGGACAATCACCGTGGACAGAGGAGCCTGGCAGGCTACAGTCCATGGGGTTGCAAAGAGTCAAACATGACTAAGCAGCTAAGGACACACATATCACATATTAAAAAGAGAGAAAAATGGTTACTTAGCTAGTCTCAGGGTCTAACACGCACATCTAATTGATTGGTTTCATAGGATATCTTCAGGGTTTCCAAGTAGTCCATATGTGAGAAAAAGAGGAAAGGAGTTCTCTCCCAGGTCCAGCTATCTCCCAGGTCCAATGGACTGGCCAGGTCCACTCTGTCTTCCACTGGTCAGTCACCCTTAGGGTGTAACTCCACCGTGCTTTCAGCTCCTGTCACCTGGCCTCTCCAAGTAGTTGTCTGGTTTTCAGGGACAGTGGTCTCTCTTTGTCTGCGCTGAGTGGGGGGCTTCTTGATCTGCACCAGTGGTAGCAGCAGCAGTGACTGGCTCCACAATCACAAGCTGTCTCTAGATCCAGGAAGCAAGGTACATGGGCTGATTGGAGTGACACAGAAACTGAGCCTGTACAATGTCCCCGTGCTCTCTAAATTCAAGCTGAAATCAGGAAGGAGTTGTGTGGGAACACAGTCATCAGAAATGATGAGGAAAAGGAAGAACTGCAAATTAGTGTGTAAGGGCTTTAGTTGAGAAAGCCACTCCTCAAAAAAGCAAACAGGTGATGATGACCTAGGTCAAATATTTTCTGCAGAGGAAAAGCATCTTGATAGTACCTACTCAGAGTTTCACAAGCAAAGTATTGATACATAAAGGCCAGTATTATTGGTTACTATTCTACTGTGACTGTAGTAAGTAGCTTATAAAATTCAACTAATGAATAAAAGAGAGCTATATTTATGAAAAGGGCGTTGTATTGATGGAAACACATTGTAGTTTTCAAAATATCACTTTGGAGAGTAAATTCATCAGTGTAAAAGAGATAGTTGGAAGCTAGATTTTATTATTCTCCACTCTTGGGAAATTGGCAAGAAAAATAGGGTCAGATCCCTTTTGCTTATACTGCATTTGCATTGTGCTTTGGAGAATGGATTGCCACGTTAATTAAGCTGAGTAAATTCTTATGAGAACTACTTGCTTTTATTAGCAAATGCCAATCAAAAGGCTTTCCTACATTTAATCAGTTGTTACCACTACTCCCTGGGTGTAGCAGTTTTTGTTTCTTTCCCTATTCAGAGGTGAAATTGACTTAAGACCCTCTAGATTGAACTAGAGCTAGGAGAGGTGATTTTTTTTTTTTTTTCTTAACGATGGTTAAGTTCTTTAAATATTGGGAGTCCCTAAAATAGTAAAGTAATTATTAAGACAATAAAATTGTCATGAAGGTGCAATTTAAGTCCTTTGCTTTTTAAACTTCTTTGACAACCTCAGTCCCCTGAAGTTTGAATCACTTTAGCAGTAACTCCACAGATGTCTCTGTGTCCTAACTTTGAAGAGCCATCCTGGCTCCCATGCAGCTTTTCCGCTTCTGGACAGCATCCGTGGGCTCAGTCTTTATACTTTCTTGGTTGCATTTCCAGACAATGCTTCTCTGATATTGAGACTATAGTAGGTCGTAGTCTCACTTGGACTATAAACAAACCCCTTTTAAAGTTTCATGTTTCCCAGAAAACAAATTAGCCCCAAAGTAACTCCAGACACTGATTCTCAAGCCTGAGTGAGAAATTTAGGGTTTGTCGAATGGAAAGAAATCCAATGCCCCTATGACAGCTGTCAGGACAGTCCTTATACCCCCACTCTTTACCCCCGTCACATCCCCTCACCTTTTCATGTAATGCTTGTGGTCTGATTTCTGACTGCCAGCATCCGAATAGCCTTTCCTATGGGCTTTTCTCGGGCAAGCTGCAGGCCAGTAGTGGTCCTTATGTTTAGCAGCCTTCTGCCAACTGATGGAGCTGGTGTGTAGATAACTACATCAGCTCCCTTGCTTCTGGGGTGACAGTCTGACACCCAAGCTGCACACTGACCTCCAAGGTTCTGGAGCAGAATCAAGCTCCAGTGGCCCATAGTAGGAACTTACACGACAACACTTCCTTTATTATCTTCTTTCCTTCCTTGGCTCACTTCCCCACTCCCCTAGTGCTGTTTCTGGGGATGGCTTCCAAAATAAACCATTTAATTGAGAATTTTTGCCTCAGGATTGGCTTCTGGAGGAACCCAAATGAAGACAGCCTCTAAAATCATAAGACAAATTTGAGCTGAATATAATGCCACTTTTTATTTCCAAAAGAGCCCTTGAAAATGGTGTATTCATTTTAGCTGAGTTCTTCACCTGTCAGATAACTTTGATTTGCCCATAGCTGAAAGGATGTTTGAGTTCTTCATACCTCACTATTTTTCAAAGTTGTTTCCAGAAGCCGTCAGTTTTTATTCTTATCTAAAGTAGCTTTTCAGATATAAAGTTTAATTAGTATATTGCAGTCTATGAAAGAAACAATAAGCTTGAAATTTAACCAGTATATCTCCCCCTCCTCTCACTCCTTTATTTCCCCTTCCCTATCCCTCGATTTAACATTTGGTTAATATCCATACATTTTGATAAGTAGTTGAAAATATGAAAATAAATGAACTAAGGACCTGAATTAGAAAAAAATGATGGCAAAGTCATTCAAGGAAAGCAAGAGGAAAATGTGGGAAAAGATAACGGCAGAAATTGATGAATTAAAACCCACAGAGAGATAGAATTAATAAAGCAAACATAAGATTCTTTTTAAAAATAAACCTCTGACAAGTCTATTCAAGAAATAAAGAGAGCATAAATGAGCAGAGTTAACTGTTATGATATAACATTTAATAATTTGAAGATGCTTTTTCAACATTGTTCAGAAATTGTTGTCTAGAATTACCCTAACTTCATTTTTTAAATACAGGTATTACAAGAAGTGGTGACTGTAGAATTTCTAAGTAGGAAAGGTTAGGAGGATACATGCTTGTGGGATGGAGATATTTGAGACTGGGCCTGCCCTCAACACTGAAAGGTAAGTTGTGAACCTGTAAGGGGAAAATAAAGTACCCAGCATTTTCCAAATTCATGGGTCGCTAGAGTTCTGCAGACCATAGATTGGACAACACTGTTGTAGGGAATTCAATGGACAAGAACTAAAAAGGAAAGTCAAAAGGTAGAGCTATACGTTTATTTGCAAAATAATTATTTTTAGATGACATGAGAGTTTGTTTCTCTAGAAAATTTAAGAAAATCCCAGTTGAAAAACTGTATGACCAGTTACAATGTTAATAACTTTATAATATATTAGCAAAACTAGTTTAAAATGGAATATGAAGTTTATCATATTTAAATACTATAAAAATATAAAATACCTAGGAATGAAATTAATAATATATTGCTTCTATATGAAGAGAATGAGAAAGTGTTCCTGAAGATTTGATGGAGAAATCAAAAGCTTTTCAGACAAGCAAAGGTTAAGAGAATTCAGCACTACTAAACCAGCTTTACAATGAATGCTAAAGGAACTTCTTTAGGCAGGAAACACAAGAGAAGGAAAAGATCTTCCCAAAAAACAAACCCAAAACAATGAACAAAATACTAATAGGATCATACATATCAATAATTACCTCAAATGTAAATAGATTAAAAGCACCAATCAAAAGACATAGACTGGCTGGGTGGATGAAAACCTGTGCATGTACATAATTTTGCTTACCACATCACTCTGCTTGAGCCCTCAAAATTGTATGCAATCATTTTATTTTTTTAATTTATATTTTATTTTTTAAAATAAATTTCTTTTGATTGGAGGATAATTACTTTACAATATTATGATGGTTTAGGTCATACATTAATATGAATTTGCCATAGGTATGCATGTATCCCTCCATCCTGAATCCCCCCACCCTATCCCTCTGGGTTGTCCCAGAGCACCGGCTTTCGGTGCCCTGCTTCATGCATAGAACTTGCACTGGTCATCTATTTTACAAATGTTAGTATATCTGTTTCAATGCTATTCTCTCAAATCATCCCACCTTCACCTTCTCCCACTGAGTCCAAATGTCTAGTCTTTACATCTGCATCTCCTTTGCTACCCTACGTGTAGGATCTTTGTATATTTTGGAGATTAATTCTTTGTCAGTTGTTTCATTTGCTTTTACTTTGTCCCATTCTGAGAGCTGTCTTCTCACCTTGCTTATAGTTTCCTTCGTTGTGCAAAAGCTTTTAGGTTTACTTAGGTCCTATTTGTTTATTTTTGTACTTAGGTCCCATTTATTTATTTTTGTCTTTATTTCCATTACTCGGGGAGGTGGATCATGGAGGATCTTGCTGTGATTTATATCAGAGAGTGTTCTTCCGATGTTTTCCTCTAAAAGTTTTATAGTTTCTGGTCCTATGTTTTGATCTTCAATCTATTTTGAGTTTATTTTTGTGTATGTATAAACTAGCAAGTGTTCTAGTTTCAATCTTTTACATGTAGTTGACAATTTTTCCCAGCACCACTGGTTGAAGAGACTGTCTTTTGTCCATTGTGTGTTTTTGCCTCCTTTGTCAAAGATAAGATGTCCATAGGTGTGGGGATTTATCTCTGGGTTTTCTATTTTGTTCCATTGACCTATATTTCTGTCTTTGTGTCAATACCATACTGTCTTGATGACTATAGCTTTGTAGTACAGTCTGAAATCAGGAAAGTTGATTCCTCCAGTTCTATTCTTTCTCAAGATTGCTTTGGTTATTTGGGGTCTTTTGTGTTTCCATACAAATTGCTTAATTGTTTGTTCTGCTGCTGCTGCTAAGTCGCTTCAGTCGTGTCCGACTCTGTGTGACCCCAGAGACGGCAGCGCACCAGGCTCCACCGTCCCTGGGATTCTCCAGGCAAGAACACTGGAGTGGGTTGCCATTTCCTTCTCCAGTGCATGAAAGTGAAAAGTGAAAGTGAAGTCGCTCAGTCGTGTCTGACTCTAGCGACCCCGTGGACTGCAGCCTACCAGGCTCCTCTGTCCATGGGATTTTCCAGGCAAGAGTACTGGAGTGGGGTGCCATTGCCTTCTCCAAATTGTTTGTTCTAGTTCTGTAAAAAATACCTTTGGTAGTTTCATAGGGATTGTATTGAATATATAGACTGCTTTGGGTAGTATAGTTATTTTCACTATATTGATTCTTCCAACCCATGAACATGATATATTTCTCCATCTATTTGTGTCATCTTTGATTTCTTTCCTCAGTGTTTTATAGTTTTCTGTACACAGGTGTTTTATTTTTTTTAGGTAAATTTACTTTTAAGCATTTTATTCTTTTCATTGCAATGGTGAATAGGATTGTTTTTTTAATTTCTCTTTCTGGTTTTACATTATTAGTGTATAGGAATGCAAAGGATTTCTATGTATTAATTTTGTATCCTGTGATTTTAGTATCTTCATTGATTAGCTCCAGTAATTTTCTTTTAAAACCCTGGCATCTTTAGGGTTTTCTATACAGAGTATCATGTCATCTGTAAACAGTGGAGTTTTACTTCTTCTTTTCCAATCTGGATTCCTTTCATTTCTTTTTCTTCTCTGATTGCCATAACTAGGACTTCCAAAACTATGTTGAATAATAGTGGTGAGAGTGGGCACGTTTGTCTTGTTCCTGATTTTAGAGGAAATGCTTTCAATTTTTTGCCATTGAGGAAATGTATGCTGTGGGTTTGTCATATATAGCTTTTATTATGTTTAGGTATGTTCCTTCTATGCCTACTTTCTGGAGAGTTTTTATCATAAATGGGTGTTGAATTTTGCCGAAGGCTTTCTCTGCATCTATTGAAATAATTGTATGTTTTAAATCTTTTGATTTGTTAATATGGTGTATCAGATTGATTGATCTGTGAATACTGAAGAATCCTTGCATCCCTGGAATAAAGCCCACTTGATCATGATGTATGATCTTTTTAATATGTTGTTAGATTATGTTCGCTAGAATTTTGTTGAGGATTTTTGCATCTATGTTCATCAGTGATATTGGTCTGTAGTTTTCCTTTTTTTGTGGCATCTTGGTTTTGCAATCAGGGTGATGGTGGCCTCATGGAAAGAGTTTGGGAGTTTTCCTTCCTCTGCAGTTTTCTGGAAGAGTTTGAGTAAGACAGGTGTTAGCTCTTCTCTAAATTTTTGGTAAAATTCACCTGTGAACTTATGTGGTCCTGGGCTTTTGTTTGTTGGAGGATTTTTGATTACAGTTTTGATTACCATGCTTGTGATTGGTCTGTTTTCTATTTCATATCCAGTGCTCCCACCTCATCTAGTTTATGTTTTCCAGTTTCTCCATCTCTTCTATTTTTGATGTTCTTTCTCAAATCTTTATCAAGTGTAGTAGAAAAGCTTTTGTATACACATATATAAATAGTATGTATAATATACATATTTTAGAAACCATGAATTTTTGCCTAACTGCAAAGTTTATGACATTTTGATTCCACTTGTTTGTCTTAGTATGAATAGAAGACTATATTTCTAATTAAAAATGTGCAGCAAGCAACAAAAGCTTACTGTATATCACAGTGATCTATAGTCAGTACCTTGTAATAACCTATAATGGAAAATAGTCTGAAAGATAATATATGTATATATGCATACCTGAATCACCTTGCAATGCACCTGAATTGTAAGTCAACTCTAATTCAATAAAATAGACAAATTAAGAAAAAATTAAATGAGTAAATAGAAAAAAGAAATATTTAGAAAAGAAGTTATATAAGAAGGACTTATCTTACCAAATGTATAAATAATATATAAAATATATAAATATATAATTTATAATAATAAAGTGTTTACAATTTAATTTCATGGTATTGATTCAAAATATAGACATCCATATTCTAGAACACAAAATAGATTAAAATACAGTAAATGAAGCATCAAAAATCAATAAGAAAGAGATGAATTATTTAATAACTGATGTTGAGACATTGGTTATTTTCAAAAGTAATAATCTTAGAACCTCCTTTTGCAAATAGATGAGGAAAGAAAAGAAGCAAAAGGCAAGGGAGAAAGGGAAAGATATATTCAACTGAATGCAGAGTTCCAGAGAATAGCAAGGAGAGATAAGAAGGCCTTCTTTAATGAACAAAGTAAAGAAATAGAGGAAAACACTAGAATGGGAGAGACCAGCGATCTTTTCAAGAAAATTGGAGATATCAAGGGGACGTTTTATGTAAGGGTGGGCAAAATAATGGACAGAAATGGTAAGGACCTAAAAGAAGTAGAAGAGATAAAGAAGAGGTGACAAGAATAGACAGAAGAACTATACAAAAAAGGTCTTAATGATCTGGATAACTATGATGGTGTGGTCGCTCACCTAGAACCAGACATCCTGGAGTGTGTATAGTCAAGTGGGCCTTAGGAAGCATTACTATGAAAAAGCTGTGGAGGTGATGGAATTCCACCTGAGCTATTTCAAATCCTAGAAGATGATTCTGTTAAGCTGCTGCAGTTAATATGTTAGCAAATTTGGAAAACTCAACCTTGGTCACAGGACTGGAAAAGTTACATTTTCATTCTAATCCCAAAGTAGGACAATACCAAAGAATGTTCAAACTACTGAACAACTGTGCTCTTTTTACATGCTAGCAGGATTATGCTCAAATTCCTTCAAACTAGGCTTCAGCAGTACACGAATCTAGAACTTCCAGATGTACAAGCTGGTTTTCAAAGAGGCAGAGGAACCAGAGATCAAATTGCCAACATTCATTGGATCATGGAGCAAGCAAGGGAGTTCCATAAAAACATCTACTTTTGATTCATTGATTATACTAAAGCCTTTGCCAACAAAGATCTGTATAGTCAAAGCTATGGCTTTTCCAATAGTCATGTACTGATGTGTGAGTTGGATCATAAAGAAGGCTGAGTGCCGAAGAATTGATGCTTTCAAATTGTGTTGCTAGAGAAGACTCTTGAGAGTCCATTAGACTGCAAGTAGATCAAACTAGTCAATCCTAAAGGAAATTAACCCTGAATATTCATTGGAAGGACTGATACTGAAGCTGAAGCTCCAATACTTTGGTCATCTGATGTGAAAAGCTGATTCATTGAAAATGACCCAGATGCTAGAAAAGATTGAAGACAGAATGAGAAGGGGGTGGCAGAGGATTAGGTGATTAGATAGCATCACTGAATCAATGGACATGAGTTTGAGCAAACTCTGCAGGATAGTAGAGGACATTGGAGCCTGATGTACTGCAATCCATGTGGTGGTAGAGAGTTGAACATGACTTAGTGACTGAACAATAATAAAAGTACTGAGAATGTCACTTAAAAGTGCATGTAAATCCTTTCATAAATTTGGTGAAAACAAATGAATATGTATTTAATCCCTGAACAGGTAAGGGATCTCCATGTAGAAAACAATGGAAAGAATTATAAAGGAAGAAACGCAGATTTGAACAGAAGCAAGAAGAACAACATCCCTGAATCCTGTGGAATGGAAACCACACTCATAGAAAGTTAGACAAAACGAAACAGCTGAGTAATATATCCCAGATGAAGGATCAAGATTACACCCAAAAAGAACTACATGGAGTGATTTTAGGCAATTTATTGGAAAAAGAATTTAGAATTCTTACAGTGAAGGTGATCTAAGATCTTGGGAAAAAATGGAGGTAAGATTGAGAAAATGCAAAAAATGCTTAACAAAGACTTAGGAGAAATAAGAATAAACAAACAGAGATGAACAATACAGTAAGTAAATGAAAAATGCACTAGAAGGAATCACTAGCAGAATAACTGAGGGAGAAAAACGAATAAGTGGCCCGGGAGACAGAGCAGTAGAAATCACTGCTGCAGAACAGAATAAGGAAAAGAGAAATAAGAAATGAAGAAACCTTTAGAGAACTCTTAGATGATATTAAACGCACCAACATTCACAAAATAGGGTTCCCATAAGGAGAAGATAAATAGGATCTCAGAAAATATTTGAAGAGATAATTGCTGAAGACTTCCCTAATATTGGAAAAGAAACATTCATCAAAGTCCAGGAAGCACAGAGAGTACCAGACAGGATAAACCCAAGAAGGAAAGTGCTGAGACACATAGCAATCAAACTGACAAAAATTAAAGACCAAGATAAAATATTAAAAGTAATCAGGAGAAAGTGACAATATACAAGGGAACTCCCATAAAGTTATCAACTGATTTCTCAGCTCAGACTCTGCAGGCCAGTTGGGAGTGGCATGATATATTCAAAGTGATGAAAGGGAAGAACCTACAACCAAGATTACTCTACCCACCAAGGCTCTCATTCAGATTTAATGGAGAAATCAAAAGGTTTACAGACACACAATACCTAAGAGAATTCAGCACCAATAGGCCACTTTGGAACAAATGCTAAATGAACTTCTCTAGAGGGGAAAGAGATCAGCAACTTAAAATAATCTGTACATATATAGACTGCTATAGCAAAACCTTATGAAAATAGCAAATCCCGAAACTACAACACACACACACACACAAGCAGCCCAAACACAACACTAAAGATGGTCATCTCACCTCAAGTGGAGAGAACAAGAGAGGAAGGAGAGAAAGAAGACCTAGGAAAACAAACCCAAAACAGTTAAGAAAATGGCAGTAAGAACATAATCGTTACCTTAAATGCATTAAGAAATGGATTAAATGCTCCAACCGAAAGACAAAGACTGGCTGACTGGATAGAAAACAAGACCCACTTCAGTCCTAGGGACACATACAAACTGAAAGTGAGGGGATGGAAAAAGGTACAGTAAGTCCCCCACATAAGAACCTTCAAGTTGCAAGCTTTCAAAGGTGCACGTGTACACTTGCTTGTGCAATCGTGTAAGTTAGTTAGCATGTCTGGTGTACATTGTCATATGCATACGTCCTCTACAAGTGGTTGTGCTTTTGCGTACAGTGCTGGGTAGAGTACAGTGGTACAGTATCTTTATTTCAGGCCCAGGATGTCCAAAAGCTAGTATAAAAAGGTGAGGTGATGTAACTGGTACTGCTCAGAGATGCCAAGTACCAAGAAAGGATGAAGACAGAGAAAGAAATAACAGAAGCACCAAAGAGATTCATGATGCAGGAAATGGCAAGGAGATTTCTTTATTTGAGGAGGCACCGTTAGTTTGTGAGGCACAGGATCCATTGTAGAATGGTACATGAAAGTTGCAGCAGCTGTTCAGAATGTAATCCAGTGCTACTGTGTCATTTGTGATGAGGAAAAAGGAGCTACTACCTAGACATCACTGGATCATCTTTTCAAGAGAGTGGATAGAACTGACTCCAGCAAGCAACAGGAACCTGTGCCATCAAGGTCAGGTGTGAGTGAAATTGCAGCTTACTGTCCACGTCCCCCACTCTGCTTATCCCTGGTAGTGGGCATAGCTCTCTATTCCCACTGTGAAAACTCCTAGTGGAATATTGGGATCAATGCAGAGATATTGAGGACTTGGCAGAATGCCTGCCATAGTTAGTGATGTGGGATCTTCAAATCAGAGAGGACAGAAGGATAATGATGTGAGGAGTCAATGGGGGAGCCTCATGATTACCTCCCCCAATCAGATCAGGAGTTCTCCTGGTGGGAACAGAAGCAGAAGTGATTGTATGTATGATAAGTACAGTTGTATGAGAACTCCCCATTTCCGGATTGGCATTTTCTTCAAATCTATAACCCAAGCAACACCTAGGCCTAGGAAAGTTATGTTCTTGGCACTGGCTCCTGGGATACTTTAAAGTGATGTCCCCACCTGCTGGTAGAGGGCATTTGGCTTTAGTGTTGGATACTGCTTTCATTTGAATCCATAACCTGCATATTTTAATAGAGACCTTCAGAGGGCACCCAAGACCAGTCCTGTGGCCCAAAGATGGAGCCTGGAGAGGGGTGAGAGTAGAGGCAGTGGTGGTCAGATTCTACTGGGACTGTCTTTTGATTTGGGAGGATTTAAATCACTTCATGGGAAATAGATGGGGAAACAGTGGAAACAGTGTCAGACTTTATTTTTTGGGGCTCCAAAATCACCGCAGATTGTGACTGCAGCCATGAAATTAAAAGACGCTTACTCCTTGCAAGGAAAGTTATGACCAACCTAGATAGCATATTCAAAAGCAGAGACATTACTTTGCCAACAAAGGTTCGTCTAGTCAAGGCTATGGTTTTTCCAGTGGTCATGTATGGATGTGAGAGTTGGACTGCGAAGAAGGCTGAGTGCCGAAGAATTGATGCTTTTGATCTGTGGTGTTGGAGAAGACTCTTGAGAGTCCCTTGGACTGCAAGGAGATCCAACCAGTCCATTCTGAAGGAGATCAGCCCTGGGATTTCTTTGGAAGGAATGATGCTAAAGCTGAAACTCCAGTACTTTGGCCACCTCATTCGAAGAGTCGACTCATTGGAAAAGACTCTGATGCTGGGAGGGATTGGGGGCAGGAGGAGAAGGGGACGACAGAGGATGAGATGGCTGGATGGCATCACTGACTCGATGGACGTGAGTCTGAGTGAACTCCGGGAGTTGGTGATGGACAGGGAGGCCTGGCATGCTGCGATTCATGGGGTCACAAAGAGTCGGACACAACTGAGAGACTGAACTGAACTGAACTGAACTGAAAGTCAACAATAAACCCAATTGAAAAATCAACAACTGAAAGAGGGTTAAAGCAAGTGTGTCCATCTGATACGAGAAAACTTAGAAGTTTGTGGAAATAAATCAATGAGAAAATAAATCAATATAAATAAGTATAAATAAATAAAATAAATATAAATATAAATAAATCAATGGGAAAACATTTCTGTGAGTGACTATATGTGCATTGCCATTGAGGAAAACATTTGACTTAAGATTTTGTTATCTTTTTACAACATTTTGTGTGGTGAGACATCAAGAATTCTTTCTAGCATCTCTGTTTTTACATTCCTCCCCCTGGACTATGATGAACATCTGTCTACCCCTCTGGACTGTGAATTTATTGAGGGCGGACACCATGTGCTATTGAAATTTACATTTCCAACCCTCCCCTCCCCCACAGAGTGCCTGCTATATCATGACAAATCTCCAGTGGATGAAGTTGAATCATCCGCTATCAAATCCTTTTTTTTTTTTAACTTTTTATTTTGTATAGTGGTATAGTTGATTAACAATGTTGGGATAGTTTCACGTGAACAGCAAAGGGACTCAGCCATACATGCACATATATCCATTCTCCCCTAAATGCCTCTCCCATCCAGGCTGCCACATAACATTTGAGCAAAATTCCATGTTCTAAACAATAGACCTTATTGGCTATTCATTTTAAATATAGCAGTGTGTACCTGTCCATCCCAAACTCCTGACTATTCCTTCCTCTCATCCTTCCCCCATTAGCTGTCAAATTCTTGTAGGTATAAAATTAGCAGAAAAGTTCTACCTCTCTTTGTGAGATAGTGTTTGGCTTGTCCCCAAATTCTTGAGGTCAACACAGAATCATGTTCATAATCACCCATAAGAGAATCTTTTTTTTTTTTTTTTGACTGTCTGGACCAGCCCAGGTGGCTGCCATCTTGGAGGAATAGTTGCTGTCCCATAGGACACTTCTGCCAAAACAGGTACTTCTCCAGGTGGGTATGGGTCAGTGAGTCCCTTTTCAATGAGGAAATGGGCAGAGGAGCACGACCAGATCCAGAAAGAGCTTTGTGAGCAGTGAGCACGCACTGCCTTACCTTACTTCCTCCACTCTGTCCCATGGCCTCTTCATGCGCTAACATTGTTCTTTAAATTCATATACTGGCATAGTTAGGAGATGACAGTACTGGATCCTGGAGTCCCTCTGGAGCCTGCTATTCTCTCAGCCCAATCTAGTGTCTGGATTTCTTGCTGCAGCTGTTTCTTTTGAGTTTTAGCACTAACTCAGGAGCCCTGCTCTGAAAGTCCTCTTAGTTTCGGAAAATGGATGAGTGGGCGGTGAAGTTGGGAAGGGGATTAAAGAAAAGAGTGGGTGAGCAGGTACATGAGGGAGCAAGAGCGAACTTGAGATGGGAAAGGAAATTTGTTAGGGATGGTGGGGTTTCACTATTATGCCTCACTCTCTTTATTAAAGTGTGTGCTAAGAAGGCATCCAGAGTAGTGGGATTAAAACTTAGAGATTTCAGCAGGGTGTGTGTTAGGAGGAGAGAGTTTCTAGGGATAAAAATAATGTTGGAATAAAGAATGGAGAACAAAAGGAAACTGGACATAAAAAGAAGAGGAAAGAGACAAAGGACACATGCACAGAATGCAGAGGACTTGGCTTAGAATCTGTCAGTGTGAAAATCTCTGAAGTTAGTGGAATAGATGCTGCTAACATGCCAGCAGAGAAAGGCAGGGTCAGGGCAGCAACCACAGTGGGGCTCATGTCATTGCTATTGCTGATACAGTAAGTCACATTTCTAATTAGCAGCCTTTTTTCCTAACTGCACTGCTTGAGAAAGAACCAAAGATCACAATCACTTTATGTTGAATCCCAGGTGGTGCTAGTGGTAAAGAATTCATCTGCCAGTTCGGGAGACATAAGAGACATGGGTTAGATCCCTGGGTTGGGAAGATCTCCTGGAGGAGGAGATCTTCCTCTTTGAGAGTCACACATGAATGAAGCAACTTAGCACGCACATACATGGCCTCATTTCTCTTCCTCCCTGTTTTCCTAACTGCTGCTTAATGAAGGCATTTCAGAGCATTGCCTATGGGATTCAGGAAAGCAGTTTCTGCAGTCAGATTCTCCCTTCACTTTTTTACTTATTTTTGTCCCTGCGGGGTCTCTGCTGCTTCTTGGGCTTCTCTCTAGTTGAGGTGCGCAGCTTCTCATTGTGGTGGCTTCTCTTGTTGCAGCTTCAGAAGTTGAAGCATGTGGGATCTTCCCAGACCAGGGATCAAACCTGTGTCTCTTGCATTGGCAGGTGGATTCTTTTCTGTGGAGCCAGCAGGGAAGCCCCTTCCCTTCACCTTTGAAGATGGAGAAGAACATTTTTGATGTGTCTCCACCTTGCCTGCCTCTGTTTGAGGACTTGACTGAAACCCCTTCTTGGGTTTCAGAGCTGGGAAGATCCATTTACTCATGAAAAGGATCGATGCAGCTATGCAGGGAGAATTACCAAAGCCAGAATGGCTCTTAAGTCACCTTCATGGTGTATGAGGCCACGTGCCTACCCAGGACTAAATGAAAATGTCTTTGAATTTCTGCAAGAATGTCCATACTCCACAGCTGATATTATTTCTTGACCTATAATTAAGCTTTGTATTTTCTTCAGCTAACAAATGTTCATCTCTCCAATGAAGAGTAAGCCCAGCCCTTAATCCTGAATTGGGTGCTTTTACTGTCACAAACATCTTTAAAGATGTTCTACAACTTTAACTCATCTGTGTGCCTGAAGTGAATTATGGTTTTGTTCCAAAGTTGTTTCAAGTTTCCTGGCAGCCATTCTGGATCTCCCGGGGCTCCCCTACCTCTGTGTTCTGAAGGCCTCGGGGCTCCTGTTCCCTCTCTTGTAAACAGTTTATTTTCTCTCTTTCTCTGGAGAGAAGAGGGAGAATGATTTCTTCTGAGATGATTCAGGTTTTGCACCCTTTATTATACACACACACACACACACACACAATGTTTTACATATGATTTGTGGGGAACTTGAAGGGAATTTGTGGATTCCTTGAAGCTTATCCAGGCACCTCAATTTAAGTCATCTTAGTTTTAACATGAACATCCTTATTATTTATTTGTTTCTGATACTCCCCATGTTGCATAAGTGTCTAGATTTTCTTCAAAATTCACTCTTGTAAAGCCTTACAGTCTCTGTCACTGCAAGTCTTCCACCAGCTGCTCATCACTCTTTTGAGGGGGCATGCCTGAGGGATGAGGCAGTACAGGGTGGCCCCTGCTTCCTGGGCTCTCTTCCAGGTTGCCAGGGCTCACAGAGATTAACCACTGATGTTTCTAATACTGCCAAGGGCTTCCTGACATGTTTTCAAACACAGAGGGCTGGACCAAAGCTCTGGTGGTGGCTGTGGGAGTGATGGCACAGATCTCTCTTCAGGAGAGAGCTGGCCATGGGAGTGTAGTCAGCTGCCTGCCTCTAGCTGCAGTACCTTCAGGACCCGCCATAGTGTTCAAGCCCAGACTACTCTCTCCCCAGATAGCTCCCAGTCAGTGAGAGTCTGTTGGGGGTTCGAGGCCTGGCCATTTCTGCTAGTGTGGGGCACCCTTTGCATGCAAGCTGGTGGGCCAGCTGAGACTTTCCCAGGGCTGTACCTCATATGGAAGCTCCTCCTGCTCAATCTCCCTCCATCTTTTTCCCAGGCATCAGATTTCCACAGTCTCAAGGCCCCTCCAACCTGTCCTCCTCACCCCTTATCTTTCCCAAGTGTTCCCTAACAAGTCTCTTGCACTTCCAACTCTGTCCTGGTGTCTGCTTCTGGGAGGACCTGAACTGACACAATTCTACTCATAGGCGACTCTGTTGGTCACTTCACACAATCCCATACTACCTTCCCAGATCCCCACCCAGAAATCGTTCCCACATCTTGCCAACCCATTTTGTCACAAAGGTAGGAGTTTGCTGGACGTTGGGCTCCATTCTTTTGTCTATGCCATTTGTTAGGGTTCGTAGGACCACCCCATTCAGTATCTTATACGGTGCTTAGTTTCCCTAGAGATGAGACAGAGGCAAGAAGTAGTCAAAAACATACTTTATTTCTGTATGGAGATTTTTCCAGGATCCCAGGTTGGATAGTATAGAAACCTTAAGAACTACCTGTCTTTGCTTACATGGTTCTTCCTGAAAGCCAGGTCAATAAGTTTAGCTCCCAAGTCCCCTTTTCCCAGGGTTCCACCTAGTCTTTCTGAGAAAAAGGAAATTCCACTATGTCCCAGTGCTTTAGTGGGAGGTGAGGAAGATAAGAACTCTTGTCTTTTAGTTCTTCCCATTTAGTCTTCCTCCCCATCCCTCAGTTGCTATGGTTCTACTGTGTGTCTATGATATACATTAATTTCTGTCTGTGAAAGAACAAGGAGGAATTGGCACAGTATATATAGCTCAAGGACAGCAATTGGATCCCACATTTTGGAAGTAACATAACAAAGATGGCCCAAAGATGCCTTCTATTTTATCCCTACTGAACAGAATATCAAGGAAAACCACTTAGGAGATAAACGCAGGGTGACACATTTCTATAAGAGTGAGACCCATGCACAGTACAAATCATGGTGTTCCTCACAGGGGAGAAGACAGCACTTTTATCAGGTAAGTGGATGTTGGAGGGTGGGTCAGGGGAAGGCTTGATGGGCTCTCTCTCTCAGAGGAAACGTTCTGCCATATTTGACACTGCCCCCTCCTACAATGTGCAGCGATGATGCTGTCCAACCACATCCCTTCAGTTCCTCTAGATTGGCTGATGCTCTCTTTGGAATTATCTCAAAGAATGTCCATTGCAAAAGGCCATCTTAAGGTCTTTGACTTTGACCCCATTATGTATGTTGAGTGTGGGTCTTTAGAATCCTGTGGAGAATCTGCTTCTCAACTGCCTCCATGCCTGCTGGGCAGCCTAGACCAACTAAGACTGGTGAATTAGCAATGGCCTGTCTGATAGGCTTTCTTAAGAACAGAAGAAGCTGTGTGTCCCCAGCTCAGGGCCAAGTCCAGATTAAGTGTTCAACAGTCCTTGTTAAATTCAACTCTAACCTCTTCCATAGAGAGAAAGTCCCCCTACTCCTTAGCATTTTCTTCTTGGGTACTTCTCATAATCATGCCAGTTCTTTACATCCCTCTGACGTGAATAATCCATACATGGCCTGATTCTTTATTAGAAGTATGACTAAAATGTTTTGGGCACTGACTTTTGTTGCCCCTAAATTAAGTATTCCATCCACATGTTTACACTGAGCTGGTTTCCTTAGTTTAATCCTCCTTGTTCTGCTTTGGCGAATGTGGCTGTCAGGTCCTTCTGGCTTCTACTATTGCTATACAGCTTCTTCCTGGCCTGCCAATGCCCTAGCAGGGCTAGGGCCAGCACAGCTGGTAAGGGCTGTAAACCTGATGTGCACCACTGTTCTCCTTCAACACGATGGACGCAGGACTTGTGCATGCATTCTTCAAACCATGAGGAAGGCATTTATATAGTTACATGTTGTCTCTGCTTTCAGCCACATCTGGTCAAAGCACAGATCTGGAGACAGAAAGAAATTGCATGCTCACCTGCTGTGACCCCAAAACTGTGTTAGGACACGAAGTTCTCCTGGTTCATGACTCTTTGTTGACCGACTCTTCTTCTTTAGGGTTTATTGATCATTCTACCTCTTTTAGGCAGGAGGTCAGCAAAGCCAGTGGCAGGAAGGGGAGATTCAGAGCCTAAAGAGAGATGTAAGGTGGCCTCTTCCCTCAAATGTGGTTGCAGGGCACAGCCTCCTCAGTCATTGAGCATCTGAGCACATGCCTAATGCTAGTATAAAGAAAAATCTGCATGAGTGCCCCTGCCTTAAGATAACCAAAAGGCCAGAGCAGGGAGCCCACGTGTTTGTCTTTCCCAGTGGTATTCTCTAGCTGTGAGACCTAGCCTGCTAAGGCCTGATAGAGAGATGCAAGTCTTGACACAAAGTCCTCTGCTCTGTCAAAGGCAAAAATCTTTCAGGAGAAGGAAAGTACTCACAGTTCCAGGACAAATCAGAGAATGTCATATGTGGATATTAATACATGGTCTTAGCAGTTGCTACATCTCAAAGAGCTGGGCATTAAGTCACTAGACTTACTGCTCCTATTATTCCGTTTTGGGTTAAACAAACAAAAAACACATACAATCATTGAACCGATGAATGTTAAAATTTGAAGGGACACCTAGATGATGTCATTCAGCCTCTTAGTTTTACAAATAAGGAAAGAGGATCAGATTAAGTGTTGCACAGTTCTCCTGAGTCTTGATTCATAACAGACATTAACTAGTATCAGTGGACATATTCTATTTGCATTGGTGGCTCAGGAGAGTCAATGGGGACATAATACAGATGAATCTGAAACTGTCAATCCCATGATACATTGATTTACTGAGATGCCAAAAGGGGCTTCAGAAGTATACCTTATTTTCATTGGTGCTTAGAAGAGAAGGTTAACTCTTTCATTCAGATTTTAGCTGGTTTCTCCTTTTGTTTACATTATCAAGCAGAGGCTGATGCAGTGTGAGCCACCAGCTAAAGGAAAATAATCTAAGCAAGACTGAGAACACCTTTATTGAAGTAAGACAGGGTCTTACTTCAGATCAGTTTGATTTGTTTCTGCACTGCAGGAATCACCCTGAAATGAGCACATGCAATTGAAATTAATTCTAGAATCTTGGAATGGATTGTAGAGAAAATCAAGTTTAACCTTCTCCTTGTACAGGCTCAGAGAAGTCAATGATTTTTTGGGGTCACGCAGCGTGTGTGTGACAAAGATATAGAAGAATGTAGGTTTTTAACTCCAGAATGGAATGTTTTACTCAAACTATTCTCAGACTTTCACAAGCCCCAAGGGTGTTTCTTATGGATTTTATACTAAAGATTTATCCATGCATGAAGTGAAACAAGACAAAGATAGAGGTGGCCGTGCCTGCTGAAAGCCCCGGGGTCTAGGAGAGCATGTTGGAGTAGAAGCTGAAGCTCTCCACTGTGGTCTTAGAGTCGCTGTGAGAGGGGTCATTGGAGATCTGGTCCAAGGACGAGGGCACGGCCTTGGGGCCTTCCTCCAGGTCTTCGTCATGGGCCCCCACCACTGTGGAGACAGTGGTCTCCAGGCGGCTGACTTTATAGATGCTGCCTTGGGTCTGGAGGTACCTAGTGGATTTCATTTCGAACCCTTCATGGTCACCAGTACTGATGAAAGGGCAGCACCGAAAGGCATGCTTGAAGCCCAGACGGAACCTGGAAAGAGAGTGAATGGACAAGTAACGCTTGAGTATAGCCTGCTATCAGGGGTGTTCCCACCATTGCAGAAGCTGTTTAATATGAGGGTATACCCAAATGAGACTCTGTCTTCTTATTTTTTTTAATAAATTGATAACTGGAGATGCTAAGGGCAAAGTTTCAAAGGTCAGTCATCAAGGTCAACTCCAGGATTAGAACCCAAGTTCATGTGAAATGCAAGTCTGTACTGTGAAATATGCTGCCTCCACCAGCTCTGGGTCAGCTCAGCATCAGTAAAAACATTCACCGAGCGTTCATCACATGTACAGTACAGTGTCAAGACCCAGTCCTTTCCCTCAAGTAGCCCACTGACTTTCTACCAATCGTGTCCCTTCAGTGTGCCTCAGTTTCCCTGTGTTTTGAGCAGGAAGAATCAGCTTTTACTTAAAAGATGTGCTGAGAGATTTAACCTAGAAATGTTTAGGCAGGTTGTGAGGCTCTTAGAAGATACATCTGTGAGTTAAACAAAGACCATTTGGACAAGTCCCAGGGAATATCTGTCTTCAAAGTCCCCTGGGTGTCTCATTCATGGGAGGCTCCTTATCGGCTGATAACTGTTGGCTATAAATGTAACAAATCTTTTATTCTCTCCCCCTTCTTCTCCTGTCTCCCTTCTGTGGTGGTGCTCCAGATAACTGAACTGCCAACCACAGCTTCCCACAGCTCTCCCTTTTGGAGACTCTGCACTCTGTGGTGGATTCCTTATTGCTGATCACCATTCCTGAGGGTTCTTTCTTTTCTTACTTGTCTGAAGTTGGCTTCCACTTCAGGGGAGGCTCTCCTGGCCCCTGTGGCCAAACAAAGGCAGAATCAGACCTTTGAGGCTCTGACTTCTTTTTGCTTACCCTGTCCTGCTAGAAGTGCTGGAAGAAACTGGACAAAGCTACCTTAAAAAATTTTTTTAAGATTTTTTTTTTGATGTGGACAATTTTTAAAGTCTATTGAATTTGTTACAATATTGATTTTGTTTTGGTTTTCCGATTGCAAGGCATGTAGGATCTTAGCTCCCCGACCTGGAATTGAACCTGCCCCACCCCTGCTGCATTGGAAAGTGAGGTCTTAACCACTGGACTGCCAGGGAAGTCCCTGCCCAGATGGGCTGGGAAGAGGAAAATGAGAGATCAGAGAAGGGAAAAAAATGCCATGTGGTAGATAACATTCAAATGGCATCAATCTCTCTCTCTCTTGTTCTCTCTCACTTTCTGACTCATTCATTCTCTGACTCTTTCTCTCTCTGATTCTTTGTCTCTTTCTGCATGCACAACTCTCTGTGAATGGAATCCTTAGAGCAGATTGAACAAATTTGTGAACTTGATCCAGCTGGCAACCTGATTTATGTATATTAATCACAGAGAGTTTTTATCTGCCCTGCACCCGACCCTCCAATGCTGGGTAACTAGTGCTTAAAAGTCTGAAGATTTCAAATATGGGTATGTGTTTCTGGCTCCCCTTGGAAAGGAAAAAAAAATCTTCTCGTGGCTCCTATTCCTGCATGGTGACAAGACCATTTGTCTTTGTAGTCCCCAAGCAGCCAACCTAATTGAGCAGAGCCAGCTGTGAGAGACGAGTGAGTGGTGCAGACTATAGAAAACTAATCATCACATGGTTCAGTCAGCAGGGATTCAACAGAGGGATTAGTAGGGTCTTGTCCTGGAGAGAGTATGGGGGATGAGGTCTTACCTGTCGTTGAGACAGCAGTAGATGATGGGGTTGTACATGGTAGAGCTCATGGCCAGCCACATGATGGCCAGGTAAACCTGCTGAATAAACTTCTCCAGGTAGAGATCAGGGTTGATGTAAGGCAAGAGGAAGAAGATGTGGAAGGGCAACCAGCAGATGGCAAAGGTGCATACAACAACGATCATCATCTTAACCACCTGGCAAGAGAGTGAGACAGGTAAGACTAGCAGCACATCTTCCCTTTATAATGGTTATTTTCTCTCTTATCCTGCCCACTTACTATGCACAGTGTGCTATGTGATATAAAGTAACTAATGATATAGTAACACCTTTCAAGGTGGAGGAAGGACCACTTATATTGGTACCAAAGGACTTTGGTTGTATCAGTGATTCCCAAGAGTGGCCCCAGGACCAGGAACATAAATATCACTTGAGAAGTTGTCAGGAATGCAAAAGTCCTTAGACTGCATTCCAGTCTATCTGAAACTTTGAATGTGGAACTCAGAATTCAGTGTTCGAGAAGCCCTTCTGATTATTCTCATGTGCATTCATGTTTAAGAATATCATATCATACTTCTGGGAAATGGCTGGAGAAGCCAAGGGAGACCAGGTTAATGAGCAAAGGGTGTTCAGGAGGAAAAGATCCCGGAATGGGGAGAAAGCAGCAGAAGGAAAAGGGCTATGAGTCAGAGTAGGCTGCTAGACTTGAAGACTCTGGGGGAAGGAAAGAGAATGGGTAGGATTTGGATAGCTGCAGCAAGGGACTGTCAGATGTTTAAAGGGAATATTCATAAAATGGCTTTATGAATATAGGGTGATATAATCCACTCCTTTTCATTCCCAAGACATCTTAAGAGAAAGAATGACCTAGAAGATGTGTGGTCGACATAGTAGAATAGGAAGGCAGTGAGTTCATCCCCTCACATGGGCACAGCAGAATTACAACTAGGTACAAAGCGACTACATATGGGAGAAGCTGAAGACTAGCAGGAAAGATTTTCTACAACTAAAGATATAAAGAAGGAATCACAATGAGATGGGTAGGAGGAATAGAGATGCAATGTAGTGAAGATCCATACCCTGGGGAAGGTAAACCACAAACGGAAGGATAATCACAATTGCACAGTTCCCCCCGAGGAACAAGAGGCCTGAGCCCCACGCTGGGTTCCTGGTGGGTCCTGGACTGGGAAGACAACACCCAAGACTCTCTGACTTTGAAAGCCACCAGGGCTTATACACAGGAGTGCGAGAAGATCGTAGGAAACAGAGATTGTGTTCCTAAGAGAGCCTGAGTCAGACCTACCTGCTGACCTTGAAGAGTTTCCGGGAGAGGCAGGAGGCAATTGGGACCACCTCTGGGATGAAAATACTGGTCGCAGCCATTTTAGGGAGTTCATTCTACATTGAGGACATTGGTTTTGGCAAATGTCATTTTGGAGTTCTCCTTTTAGCCTATCAGATCTGGGGGCTTACCCACACACCAGTGGGCTGATGCCAGCCCCAGAGCCCTCATTGGCCCGTAGCCACATGCCCTAGAACCTATCCCTGTGCACTAGTGGCCAACAGCCACCACACAAGGCAGGTCTGGCAGTGAACTGGGCTGGGAGCCTCACCTACAGGCATGCCCACAGTAGTCAGATCCACCGCAGTGGAAGGGCACACAGAGCACACACAGGGGGCACCCTTAGAGCACAGAGCTGACCAGACAGGAGTGTGCTGCTGGGTCCCGCTGGACAGCTCCAACATAAAGCCACTTCTCCAAGGTCAGAACATGTAATCAGTTTACCTGATATATAGAAATAGGCACAGAGAAATAAATACACATTTAAGCTGGCTTAAAACTCGACATTCAAAAAACGAAGATCATGGCATCTGGTCCCATCACTTCATGGCAAAGAGATGGGGAAACAGTGGAAACAGTGGCGGACTTTATTTTTTTGGGGGGCCCCAAAATCACTGCAGATGGTGACTGCAGCCATGAAATTAAAAGATGCTTACTCCTTGGCAGGAAAGTTATGACCAACCTAGATGGCATATTAAAAAACAGACATTACTTTGCCAACAAAGGTCCATCTAGTCAAGGCTATGGTTTTTCCAGTAGTCGTGTATGGATATGAGAGTTGGACTATAAAGGAAGCTGAGTACCAAAGAATTGATGCTTTTGAACTGTGGTGTTGGAGAAGACTCTTGAGAGTCTCTTGGACTGCTAGGAGATCAAACCAATCAATCCTAAAGGAATTGAATATTCATTGGAAGGACTGATGCTGAAGCTGAAACTCCAAGACTTTGGCCACCTGATGCGAAGAGCTGACTCATTTGAAAAGACCCTGATGCTGGGAAAGATTGAAGGCAGGAGGAGAAGGGGATGACAGAGAGTGAGATGGTTGGATGGCATCACTGACTCAATGGACATGAGTTTGGGTAAACTCCAGGAGTTGGTGATGGACAGGGAGGCCTGGCATGCTGCAGTCCATGGGGTCGCAAAGAGTCAGACGTGACTGAGCAACTAAACTGAACTGAACTGAACCGAAGGAATTCCATACTGTTCTCCATAGTGGCTGTACCAATTTACATTCAAAACAACATTGTAGGAGGGTTCCTTTCTCTCCACACTCTCTCCAGCATTTATTGTTTGTGGATTTTTTTTTTGATGATAGCCGTTCTAGTTGGTGTGAAGTGATATCTCATTGTAGTTTTGATTTACAGGAGATCAGCCCTGGGATTTCTTTGGAGGGAATAATGCTGAAGCTGAAACTCCAGTACTTTGGCCACCTCATGTGAAGAGTTGACTCATTGGAAAAGACTCTGATGCTGGGAGGGATTGGGGGCAGGAGGAGAAGGGGACGACAGAGGATGAGATGGCTGGATGGCATCACTGACTCGATGGACGTGAGTCTGAGTGAACTCCCAGAGTTGGTGATGGACGGGGAGGCCTGGAGTGCTGTGATTCACCGGGTCGCAGAGAGTCGGACACGACTGAGCGACTGAACTGAACTGAATACTTAGCAATGTTGAACATCTTTTCATATGTCTCTTGGCCATCTATGTGTCTTATTTGGAGAAATGTCTATTCAGGTCTTCTGCCCATTTTTTGATTGGGTTGCTAGTTTTGATGCTGTTAAGCATTATGAGTTGTTTGTAAATATTGAAGACTAATCCCTTGTTGGTCACATCACTGGCAAATATTTTCTCCTAATCTGTGGTTTGTCTTTTTGTTTTGCTTATTGTTTCCTTTGCTGTGCAGAAGCTTTTGAATTTAAGTTAGTCCCATTTGTTTATTTTTGTTTTTGTTTCCATTATTTTGGGAGATGGATTGAAAAAGATATTGCTGTGATTTATATCAGAGAATGTTCTGCCTGTTTTCCTCTAGGAGTTTTATAGTGCCTAGTCTAACATTTAGGTCTTTTTTTGTGTGTGTGTGGTATTTTTTAAATTTATTTTTTAATTGAAGAATAATTGTTTTACAGAATTGTTGCTTTCTGCCAAATATCAGCATGAATCAGCCATAGTTATCCATATGTCCCCTCTCTCTTGAACCTCCCTCCTGTCTCTCTCCCCATCCCACCCCTCTAGGTTGTTACACAGCCCCTGTTTGAGTTCCCTGAGTCACTCAGCAAATTCCCATTGGCTATCTATTTTGCATATGTTAGCGTATGTCGGAGAAGGCAATGGCACCCCACTCCAGTAGTCTTGCTTGGAAAATCCCATGGACGGAGGAGCCTGTTAGGCTGCAGTCCATGGGGTCGCTAAGAGTCGGACACGACTGAGCAACTTCACTTTCACTTTTCACTTTCATGCATTGGAGAAGGAAATGGCAAGCCACTCCAGTGTTCTTGCCTGGAGAATCCCAGGGACGGGGGAGCCTGGTGGGCTGCCGTCTATGGGGTTGCACAGAGTCGGACACGACTGAAGCGACTTAGCAGCAGCAGCAGCAGAATAAAGTTGCTTGAAGTCTGAGTGAGGTCCTGGAGTACATATGCATAGCGTATGTATTTCCGTGCTACTCTCTCCATACATCTCACTCTCTCCTTCCATGTGCCCCCTACACTGTGTCCATAAGTCTGTTCTCTATGTCTGTCTCTCCACTGCTGCCCTGCATATAAATTCATCAATACCATCTTTTTAGATTCCATATATATGTGTTAGTGTACAATATTTATCTTTCTCTTTCTGACTTAGTTCCCTGTGTATAAATAGGATCTAGTTTCATCTACCTATTAGAACTGACTTAAATGAGTTCTTTTTTATGGCTGAGTAATATTCCATTGTATATGTGTGTGTGTGTGTATATATATATATATATATATATATGAAGTTGTGGTACAACTTTATAAAACTTCTTTATCCATTCATCTGTTGATGGACATCTAGGTTGCTTCCATGTTTTAGCTATTGTAAATAGTGCTGCAATGAGCATTGGGGTTCGTGTATCTTTTTTGGTTTTGGTTTCCTCAGGGGTATATGCCTAGGAGTGGGATTGCTGAGTCATAGGTTTTATGTTTTATGTTTTCTAGTTTTTTAAAGAAATCTCCATACTGTTTTCCATAGTGGCTGTATCAGTCTACAGTGCAAGAGGGTTCCCTTCTTTCCACACCTTCTCCAGCATTTATTGTTTGTAGACTTTTTGACGATGGCCATTCTGACTGGAGTGAGGTGATATCTCATTGTAGTTTTGATACAAAGTTCCCTAAGAATGTGTGATGTTGAGCATCTTTTCATGTGTTTGTTAGCCATTTGTATGTCTTCTTTGGAGAAATTTCTGTTTAGGTCTTTCCCCCTTGTTTTGATTGGGTTTTTTGTTTTTCTGGTGTTGACTTGTATGAGCTGCTTGTATATTTTGGAGAATAATCCATTGTAAGTTGTTTCACTTGCTATTATTTTCTCCCACTCTGAGGGTTGCCTTTTCACCTTGTTTATAGTTTCCTTTGCTGTGCAAAAGCTTTTAAGCCTAATTAGGTCCCACTTTTTTCTTTTATTTCCATTACCCTAGGAGATGGGTCATAAAGGATCTTGCTTTGATTTATGTCAATGAGTGTTGTGCTATGTTTTGCCTATGAGTGTTCTGCCTATGTTTTCCTCTAAGAGTTTTATAGTTTCTGGTCTTACATTTAGGTCTTTAATCCATTTTGAGTTTATCTTTGTGTATGTTGTTAGGAAGTGTTCTAATTTCATTCTTTTACATGTAGCTATCCAGTTTTCACAGCACCACTTATTGAAGAGGTTATCTTTGCCCCATTGTATATTCTTGCCTCCTTTGTCAGAAACAAGGTACCCATAGGTGCATGGATTTATCTCGGGGCTCTCTGTCTTGTTCCTTTGGTCTATATTTCTGTTTTTGTGCCAGTACCATAGTGTCTTGAGGACTGTAGCTTTGTAGTATAATCTGAAGTTAGGAAAGTTGATTCCTCCAGCTCCATTCTTCTTTCTCAAGACTGCTTTGGCTATTTGGGCTCTTTTGTGTTTCCATACAGATTGCTTAATTATTTGTTGTAGTTCTGTGAAAAATACCCTTGGTAGTTTCATAGGAAGTGTATTGAATATATTCGAATCTTTGTGTAGTGTCCTTTCTTATCTCTTGTAATATTCGTTATTTTAATGTCTATTTTGTCTTATATGATGGTTGTTACTCCAGCTTTCTTTTGATTTCCATTTGCAAGGAATATATTTTTCCATCCTCTCACTTTCAGGCTATATGTATCTTTAGGTCTGAAGTGGGTTGCTTGTAGACAGCATATATATGGGTCTCTTTTTTGTATCCATTCATCCAGCCTGTGTCATTTGGCTGGAACATTTAATTGATTTACATTTAAAGTAATTATTGATATATATGTTCCTATTGCCATTTTATTAATTGTTTGGGGTTTGTTTTTGTCACTGCAGATGGTGATCACAACCATGAAATTGAAAGACACTTGATCTTTGGAAGAAAAGCTATGACAAACCTAGACAGCATATTAAAAAGCAGAGACGTTACTTTGCCAACAGGTCTGTAAAGTCAAAGCTATGACTTTTTCAGTAGTCATGTATGGATGTGAGAGTTGGACCATAAAGAAGGCTGAGTGCTGAAGAATGGATGCTTTTAACTGTGGTGTTGGAGAAGACTCTTGAGAGTTCCTTGGACTGCAAGGAGATCAAATCAATCAATCCTAAAGGAGATCAATCTTGGATATTCATTGGAAGGACTGATGCTAAAGCTGAAACTGCAATACGTTGGCCACCTGATGTGAAGAGACAACTCATTGGAAAAGACCCTGATGCTGGGAAGAATTAAAGGCAGAAGGAGAAGGAGACAACAGAGAGTGAGATGGTTGGATGGCATCACTGACTCAATGGACACAACTTTCAGCAAGCTCTGGGAAATGATGAAGGACAGGGAAGCCTGGTGTGCTGTAGTCCATGGGATTACAGAGTTGGACATGGCTGAGCAACTGAACAACAAATTGCCATTTTCTTAATTGCTTTCGGTTTGTTTTTGTAGATCTTTTTCTTCTCTTGTATTTCCTGACTATATAAGTCCCTTTAACATTTGTTGTAAAGCTGATTTGGTGGTAGTAAATTCTCTTAGCTTTTGCTTGTCTGTAAACCTTTTGATTTCTCTATCAATTTTGAATGAGATCCTTGCTTAGAGTAATTTTGGTTGTAGATTTTTCACTTTCAGTATTTAAAATATATCCTGTCATTCCCTTCTGGCCTACAGAGTTTCTTCTGAAAGATTAACTGTTAAATGTATGGAGTTTCCTTTGTATGTTACTTGTTGCTTTTCCCTTGCTGCTTTTAATATTCTTTCTTTGTCTTTAATCTTTGTTAGATTGATTAGTATATGTCTTTGGCATGTTTCTCTTTGGGTTTATCCTGTATGGGACTCTGTGCTTCTGGGACTTGATTGACTATTTCTTTTCCCATGCTGGGGAAATTTTCAATTCTAATCTGTTCAAAAATTTTCTCATACTCTTTCTTTTCTCTTCTTTTTTTTCGAATATTGGTGCATTTAATATTGTCCCAGAGGTCCCTGAGACTATCCTTAATTCTTTTCATTCTTTTTCCTTTATTCTGCTCTTTAGCAGTTATTTTACACCATTCATCTTATTTTACACATACATCTTCCAGCTCACTTATCCGTTCTTCTGTCTCAGATATTCTGCTATTGATTCCTTCTAGAGTATTGTTAATTCCAGTAATTGTGTTGTTTGTCTCCGTATGTTTATTCTTTATTTCTTCTATATCTTTGTTAATTGATTCTTGCATCCTCTACATTCTATTTTCGAAGTTTTGGATCATCTTTTCTATCATTATTCTGAATTCTTTTCTGATAGTTTGCCTATTTCCTCTTCATTTATTTGGACTTGTGTGTTTCTAGGTTGTTCCTTCATTTGTGCAGTATTTCTCTGCCTTTTTTTTTCTTTTTTTTAAATTTGCTGTGTTTGAGGTCTCCTTTTCCCAGGCTTTGAGGTTGAATTCTTCCTTCCTTTGGTTTCTGCCCTTGTAAAGTTGGTCCAGGGGTTTGTGTAAGCTTCATGTAGGGTGTGACTTGTGCTTGCATTCGTTTGGAAGGGGGTGAGTTTTTTTATCCTTCTGATGGGCAGGGCTGAGTGAGGTGGTAATTCTGTCTGCTGATGATTGGGTTTGTATTTTTGTCTTGTTTGTTGTTTGGATGAGGCATCTTGCCCAGGGTGCTACTGGCAGTTGGGTGATGCTGGGTCCTGTATACAAGTGGTTGCTTTTGTGGTAGTTCTCACTATCTGATACTCCCTAGGGTTAGGAGTTCGCTGATAGTCTAGTGTCTTGGAGTCAGTGCTCCCACTCCAAAGGCTCAGGGTTTGGAGATTCTCCAGGGAATAGAGATTCCAGAGGTGGTTTGGTATGGTATTAAGTGGGATTAAAATGAATATACAGAAATGAGAAACAAAAGATGCACCCCAGACCAATAGCAATTACAAAATAAGGCAAATAATAACTAAAATAATAGAATATACACACATACGTATACACTCATAAACAAATCCAAAACAATAATAAAAAAAATGTACAATAGATAGACCCACTGAACAAAGGAAACCAGAAATGATATCCACCAGTTAAGAACAAAGCTCACTAAAGCACGAACTGGAAAACAGACTAAAACAAGGTGCCAAATGGGAAAAAACAACGAAGACAGAACAAACCAACCATATGGTGAGAAAAAGAAAGAAAAGAACAACAGAATAGAGTGTAAAGTTAAATAGAGGTAGATAAAGAACACACAGATTTGTTGCATTTCTATATACTACTAATGAACTATCAGAGGAGAAATTAAGAAAAGAATCCCATTTACAATTGCATCAAAAAGACTTAAATATTTAAGGATAAACTGAACCAAGGATCTAGAAGAATTGTACATGGAAAACTATAAAACACTGATGAAATAAGTTGAAGAAGACACAAACAAAAATCAATATAGACCAATATATAGCATACTTACAGATTGGAAGAATTAATATTGTTAAAATGACCATACTACTCAAGGCAACATATAGACTCAATGTAACTTATCAAAATATCAAAGACAATCTCACAGAACTAGAACTAATAATTCTAAAATTTATATGGGCACACAAAAGACTCCAAATAGATATAACAATCTTAAGAAAGAAGAACAAAGCTAAGGGTATTATGCTCCTAATTTCAAAAAGCTATGCTAAAATCTACAGTGATCAAAACAGTATGGTACTGGCACAAAGCAGACACAGAGCTCAGTAGAATAGAATAGAGATCCCAGAAATAAACCCACACTCATATGGTCAATTAATCTATGACGACAGAGGCGAGAATCTACAACTGGGAAAAGAAAGCCTCTTCAACAAAATATGTTGGGAAAGTTGACTGCTGCATACAAAATAATCAAACTGGATCACATTGTCACATATTGATTGGACATAAAATCAAAGTGGATGGAATAAATAAATTCAAAGTAGACGAAAAACTTAAATGAAAAAGACCCAAAACCATAAAACGTCTAGAAGAAACCATAAGTACCACCCTTTTTGACACTGGTCTTAGCTGGTTTTTTATTTGTCTCCTCAGGCAAGGGAAACAAAAGCAAAAATAAGCAAGTGGGACTACATCAAAGTGAAAAGCTTTTGCACAGTGAGGGAAACCACAAACAAAGCAAAAAGGCAGCCTACTGAATTGAAGAAGATATTTGCAAACAATATATCTGTTAGGAGATTAATATCCAAAATATGCAAAGAACTCATATAACTCAACATCAAGAAAACCGTACAACTGCATTAAAAAATAAGCAGGGACTTGTATAGATTTTTTTCCCCAAGAAGATATACAGGTGGCCAAATGGCACATGTAAAGATTCCCAACATCACTAATCAATAGGGAACTGCAAACCAAACCACAATGAGATATCACTCACATGTATCATAAGGCTATATCACAAAGACAACAACAAGTGCTGCCGAGGAGAAGCTGTTAGTGGAAACAGAAGCTCGTGCAGCCGCGCTGGAAACCAGTATGAAGATTCCTTAACAAATTGAAAATAGAACATAGCATCCAGCGACTCCACTCCTGGGTATTTATCCAAAGGAAACAAAGACACTTTAAAAGATTCATGCACCCTAATGTTTATAGCAACATTACAATGGCGAAGATATGAAAGCAACCTAAGTGTCCCCTGATAGAGGAATGGGTATAAAATACATATAGAAGTAATGCTCAAAATTCTCCAAGCCAGGCTTCAGCAATACATGAACTGTGAACTTCCAGATGTTCAAGCTGGTTTTAGAAAAGACAGAGGAACCAGAGATCAAATTGCCAACATCCACTGGATCATGGAAAAAGCAAGAGAGTTCCAGAAAAACATCTATTTCTGCTTTATTGACTATGCCAAAGCCTTTGACTTTGTGGATCACAATAAACTGTGGAAAATTCTGAAAGAGATGGGAATACCAGACCACCTGACCTGCCTCTTGAGAAACCTATATGCATGTCAGGAAGCAACAGTTAGAACTGGACATGGAACAACAGACTGGTTCCAAATAGGAAAAGGAGTACGGCAAGGTTGTCACCCTGCTTATTTAACTTATATGCAGAGTACATCATGAGAAACGCTGGTCTGGAAGAAGCACAAGCTGGAATCAAGATTGCCAGGAGAAATATCAATAACCTCATATATGCATGTGACACCACCCTTATGGCAGAAAGTGAAGAGGAACTCAAAAGCCTCTTGATGAAAGTGAAAGAGGAGAGTGAAAAAGTTGGCTTAAAGCTCAACATTCAGAAAACGAAGATCATGGCATCCGGTCCCATCACTTCATGGGAAATAGATGGGGAAACAGTGGAAACAGTGTCAGACTTTATTTTGGGGGGCTCCAAAATCACCGCAGATGGTGACTGCAGCCATGAAATTAAAAGACGCTTACTTCTTGGAAGGAAAGTTATGACCAATCTAGATAGCATATTGAAAAGCAGAGACATTACTTTGCCAACAAAGGTCCGTCTAGTCAAGGCTATGGTTTTTCCAGTGGTCATGTATGGATGTGAGAGTTGGACTGTGAAGAAGGCTGAGTGCCGAAGAATTGATACTTTTGAACTGTGGTGTTGGAGAAGACTCTTGAGAGTCCCTTGGACTGCAAGGAGATCCAACCAGTCCATTCTAAAGGAGATCAGCCCGGGGATTTCTTTGCAAGGAATGATGCTAAAGCTGAAACTCTAGTACTCTGATCACCTCATGCAAAGAGTTGACTCATTGGAAAAGACTCTGATGCTGGGAGGGATTGGGGGCAGGAGGAAAAGGGGACGACAGAGGATGATTGGCTGGATGGCATCACTGACTCGATGGACTAAGTTTGAGTGAACTCCGGGAGTTGGTGATGGACAGGCAGGCCTGGCGTGCTGCGATTCAAGGGGTCGCAAAAAGTCGGACACAACTGAGCGACTGAACTGAACTGAACTGAGGGACAGAGGGTTACTGGAATTATTGTGGTGATAATGGATGCGAATGTCCAATCATTATGCAATACACCTGAAACTAAATACTATTGTAAGTCGACTATATTTCAATAAAACAAAGGTATCTAGCATCTGCACAATGAAACACTATGCAAGGTGGTACTAAAAGAGGAGAAAAAAAGAATGAGAAAGCTGTTTCTATATTGAGTTTTGAAGATTTTGTGGATACTGTTAAGTTTAAGAATGAGGGGAAGAAAAGTGCATATTTACTATTTATGTAAAAAAGAAAAGAACATATGTTTATTTGGCTTATAAATACATTACAATATCTGAAAGGATTAATAACAAATAACGGTGGTTACCATGGTGAGTGTGTGTGTGTGTGTGTGTGCGTGCACACATGCGCATAAGTGCATAAACATTTGGGAACTCAATAGAGGACCTAGAAAGGAGTGAGCCTTTTCATGGTAAGACTCAATATATTTTTTGACTTTTAATTTTCAAGCAATTGAAGACTTGCAGGAAGTTGCAAAAATCGGACAGAGAATTCTCAGATACCCATGACAAAGCTTCTCCCAGTGATACCACCTTACATAGCTATGCCACACCATCAAAATCAAGAAACCGATGCTAGTACAGTACTATTAACTAATCTACAGGCTGTACTTGGAATTTGCCAGCTTTTACATGCACTTTTTTGGTGTATAGTTCTATGAAATTTTATCATATGCAGAGATAAGTAAAAAAATCCACAGTAATCAGGATACAGAACTGCTCCGTTATCGCAAGGAAATTCACTCATGCAATCGCTTTGTAGGCAGATTCTTCCCCCAGTACTAATCCTGGCAATTCCCAGTTTGTTCCCAATCACCATAGTTTTGTTTCTTTTAGTGCTTTTTAACGTTTGAATGAAATGAATGTATTATTTTGTCAAATCGTAATAACTAAAGAGAGCCAAATAGCTCTTCATGCTTCTGTGGGTAAATCTGTGTGCTTGTGTTTTATGAACTGACAGTTTTCTGTTAGTTTTAGGGTGAGAATGAGGAGGCTTTTGCCTGTATAGGCAGGCCTAGGTTACAACACATTGAAGGAAGATTTCTTCCTCCCCTCCCCTTTCCTCCCCTCCTTTCTACAGTTCTGGGGACCCAGGGACTGCCTCCAGGACTCCTGAGGCTCTGGGGCTCACATGCTTACCAGTCTGTCACCTGTGCTGGGGGGTGGTTAAGTGCTGCTAGCCCTTTGCTCACCTTGCGCTTGGCAGAGACTTGCTCGTGGTAGCGGTCAGAGGAGTCCCCAGGGATCTCACTGGCCCACAGTGTGATGCCCACGACAGTGTAAGCATAACCTATCACCAGCAGGGGGAGGAAGTAGATCAGCACAGTCACGCAGATGTGGTACCTGCAAGAAGGTGAGTGAGAGTAGTCAGTTCAAGAAGTAACAGGGCTGGTCAAGCCTTGACAGTTACCTGTCTCAGACTAGTTACTTGCATGAATTAGTAGGTGATCTATTAGTGGATAAAGTAGAGAAAGCAAATCTTTTTGACATGTTTTTCTTGTGGACTTTTCTATAATGGAGATTCCTGTTCAGAATGAAAAGAACATAATGAAAGGGAACTGAATTTGTTGAACGTGTATGACAATTTTAGTTCAGTATTGCTTACTGCTCCCTCCAAAGAAAAATACAAACTTGGGCTGAATTAATAGGAGTATATTTTCTAGAATAAAGAAGGTGATTGTACCACTCAAAAGTACTTGTCAGATTTAAAAACTTAGGCTTAGTTTTGATGCAGGGACACGGATCAATAGAACAACTAGTACATTCATGTGAGAACAGTTGTGATGGTTAATAAGACTTGTTTAGTTGCTAACTTTTGTCTTAATTTTTTGCAGTTCCATGGAGTGTAGCCAGCCAGGCTCCTCTGTCCATGGGATTTCCTAGGCAAGAATACTGGAGTAGATTGCCATTACTTTTTCCAGCTGGATCTTCCTGACCCAAAGATCAAACTCATGTGTCGTGCATTGGCAAGTGAACTCTTTACCACTGAGTTAAGCTATTCTAAATGACAAATGGATTCACAGATGTAAGTATAATTATCTCGGAGAGAGACAAAACTTATCCCAGAATTAGGATCAGTAGGTGAGAGCTACAAAGGTTAAGCTACTTCTAAGCATAGTTCTTAAATACATATCTCTTGATGGAAGCTGTCTGGGTCTCTGAGTTACTGCTTGAAAGACAGTTACCAAAGGATTTGAGTCTGACTGGAACATGAACAAGAAACAAACCTTCACAGTGTTAGCCCACAGATTCTGAGATTTCCTACCACGGCACAACTTGAGGGTCATTGTAAGTTGGACGTTTAAATGTTATTTGAATTTTGAGAAAGAATATTTTTTCTCAGAGGGTCCTTGGGAGATGTGGCTAGTTATAAGGCTTTCCCTCTGATGTGCGTGTAATGCAAAAGCTCAGAATTTCTAATATAATAACATGAGAACAGCTAATAATTGGGGAGGTTTACTGTAGGTCACTGTATTAATAATTACATTAATGATAGTGTTAATAGCAGAACTGGAAGTTAGATTTTATTTAGAGAAGAACACAATGCCAAGGACTTTACTGGCAGTATTTTCTTTAACCCTCAAAACAAGGGTAGTGAGAAATGGAATATTTCCTGCCATATCAACAAACAAGTATGTCGCAGTCATCAGCAATTCCATCCCTCCAAATGTGAATTTCTGAGCCTGCAGGCCACCCAGAAAGAACAATACCTACTATCCAGCAGCCTCAGCCACTCCCCATGGTGAGCACTGAGAGCTGGAGTGTGTGTGTGTGAAAAGCATTAGAAACTGGCCCCAGATAGCTGAGATATATATGAAAGAAATGACTTCAGTGAGCCCAGGCTCTTGTATTTGCTCACATAAAAAAAGGCACTAAATTACTTGAGATATCTGGTTTTCTTTAATTAACAATAGTCTTTTGATGTTCGGACTACTTGCCCCTTGTTGCAAACTTCTATATAACATGACTCCTCCTCCTGCCTCCTGAGAGCAGTTCTCTCAGGGTTACTTGCGATGCTGTTTCCTGGACTTGAAGTCCTAAAGTGAAAGTGAAGTCGCTCAGTTGTCTCCAACTCTTTGCGACCCCATGGACTGTAGCCCACCAGGCTCCTCCGCCCATGGGATTCTCCAGGCAAGAGTACTGGAGTGGGTTGCCATTTCCTTCTCCAGGGGATCTTCCTGATCCAGGGATCGAACCCAGGTCTCCCACATTGCAGGCAGACGCTTTAACCTCTGAGCCACCAGGGAAGCCTCAAAGTCCTAAAAATTCCCATCAAATAAAACATAACTTGCAACTTCCAGGTTGTGATTATTTTTTAAATGGACAGTTTTGGCAACCAACAAAGGGATCCAGAATGGATTCCTATCCTTGACCTGAACTCTACGAGAATCTGGAGCCTTGGTACCAGCAGAGGCCTCTTGTGTCCATCTGCCTCCTTGAAATCCAGACAGATTTGAGTGAATCTTCCTGGATCTCAGATCTCCTGTATTGGTTGATGACCTTGAGTTTTATTTGGGGGAAAATGTTATCTTTGAAACTTGGTTTCAAGAAGAGGTACCTGGGTTTCTCAGTTTAGACATTGGGTGGGACACCCTCAAAGAACTGGGAGGATTTTTCTCAATTTAGGTGCTGAGTAGGATATCCTGTGTTAAGGCACTGGGAAGATTTTGCTCAAGCAGGGGATCCTCAGTGTTAAAGCCCTGGGAAGACTCATTTTGGATACTGAGTGCTTAGCCTCAGTTTAGAGACTGAGAAGACTGCTCAAACACTGGGCAAGGTGGGACTGAGTTATTAGCGGGGAAGACTGGCTTGTTGTTTTTCCTTGACTTGGCTACCTTAATAGAGTTTGTCAAAATAAAACGGAAATCTTCTGAGAGCTTCTGAGCTCCAAAAAGGGACTCTCTTCCTGGCTGGCAATGGCTTTCTCAGATGACTGAGAAATTTGCAGGAACAAGATCTCATGCCATGCAGCTTGTTCCTACAGGAAAACCCACTCATGTAATTAACAAACTGCTCAACAGGGGACACACATAAGAACTGGCTATCCCACAATCTGAGCATCCATGGAAGTCTTATACTCCACTGGGAAACCCAAGACACATAAGATGGGGCTTAAACAACTCTGGGGCAAAACCAGAGAACTTAAGCTCCCAAAAAGCACACAGTGGCCCATCACATGCAATTTTATCTCAACAGACTGACTTCAAAATGGAAAATAAAGGTTTCAAAAAAAAAGGAATGAGAAATTGCCAATAGCCATACAAAACTTACAGGTATTTACTTGATTGGAAATTGGAGAAAACCTCACCATGGAAATTGAGTGGGCTCTTTCATTGCCTATGCAATTAAGTTTCATTAAGGTGAAAAGCTGGCTTAGTAAAAAAATATATTTTCAGCCTTTAAACAAAGACTTTCTAGAGGGAAACTTGTATTTCTCTGTGTCTTTGAGATGTAAATGTTCTGCCCTATCTTCCCAGGTCGACCTGTACTTGTTTGATTTGTTTGTTTGTGTTTTTGAAAACTTGGTCTTGAGAGTAAAACTCTGTGGGTTTAGATTACATCCTCTTCCATTCTCTTATGGGGAGGCCTTTTGCATCTTAATAGTTTGAATTTCTATTGAGATATATTTTATTGGTGGCCAATTGATGGATCATTTAAAATTGGAAAAACTAACTGGTAAATCTCAAGTATGCTCATCACAGCCAGTGGTCTTGCTGGTACCTATAAACAAAAATCAAACTAAAGGTGAAATTATGTATCTAATAATTAAACTAAGGACTTCCATAGTTTATTTAAAATAAGTTAAAAAAACTGGCTTGAGAAGCTTCATTTGTGGTCTGTGCTTCTTCTCAATGGGTTTTACAATGTCTAAAAAGAGTATTAAAATAATTATAATATAAGCATGAAAAACCTGTAAGGAAAGTCTGACTATAATTCCCAACAAGTTAGAATTTCTTTAAGGTGTTATCTCAAATGAATAAAGAAATATTTGGATGATTACTTAAAATGGGACCAATGAAATGTGGTTAAAACAAGATTTGATATTACTACATTACCTAAAGCTAAATGGTCCAAAAAGGATACCTACTGGTTCCCAACATTAAAAGCCAAACAAGCCCATCCTATTTACCTCAGGTTTTATAATATATATTAAAGAGGCTGAATGAATCACAAGGTGGAATCAAGATTGCTGGGAGAAATATCAACAAGCTCAGATATGCAGATGACACCAACCTAATGGTAGAAAGTAAAAGAGGAACTAAAGAGCCTCTTGATGAAGGTGAAAGAGGAGAGTGAAAAAGCTGGCTTAAAACTCAACATTCAAAAAACTAAGATCATGGCGTCTGGTCCCATCACTTCATGGCAAATTGATGGGAAAACAAGATAAAAGAAATTAAAACAAAAATAAACAAACGGAAAAAAATAAAAACAAATAAATAAACAGGATCTAATTAAACTTAAAAGTTTTTGTATTGCACAGGGAACTGTTGGGTAGTTAGAATAGGAAAAAGGAGTCCAGAATGGCGGTGGCTAAAAGACGAGGAAGGGAAAAGCCCACGAAAATAGAATAAAGGAAGATCTGAGGACCCGGAGTGAGGACCTCAGGTAGAACAAACAGCATTCCAGCTAGCCCAGTTTACACGGGGCAGGCCCAGGGGGAGGGAAAAACATATAAAAAGAGGAGCCAAAAGGCTGGGGCTCTCTCTCTCTCGTACGCTCTCTCTCTCTCTCTTCTCTTTGCATCTTTTGGGTTGGCATGCCCTCATGCCTCAAGGATGTATTTTCCTTTATTTTCTAAATAAAACTGAGCTGTAACACGGAGCTGTTAACACTCTGTACAGATCTGTCTGAGAGCCGTAACACTGATCTGTCCAAGAGCTGTGACACAGTCTGTCCAAGAGCTATGACACACTGAAGGCTTTAACGTCCGTCACTTCAAATTTTTGCTGTGATGGGACAGAACCGAGGAAATGACACACTCCCCTGACAGAACCATGGACAAAATGAAAATACAAACTGCTGAATGGGGGAAAATATTTATAAATGATATAACTGATAATGGTTCAATATTCAAAATATATAAACAGTTCATACAACTCAATATCAAGAAATAACCCAATTAAAAAATATACAGAAGAAGACCTGAATAGACATATTTCAAGGAAGACATAGATAGCTAACAGGCACATGAAAACATGCTTAACATCACTAATCATCAGAAAAACATGTCGAAACCATAGTGAGATATCATCTCACCACTATCAGAATGGCTATCATCAAAGAGGAACTAAAGAGCATTTTGATAAAGGTGAAAGAGGAGAGTCAAAATGGTAGCTTAAAACTCAACATTTAAAAGAAACTAAGATCATGGCTTCCAGTCTCATCACTTCATGGCAAACAGATGGGGAAACAATGGGAACAGTGAGAGACTTTATTTTCTTGAGTTCCAAAATCACTGCAGATGGTGACTGCAGCCATGAAATTAAAAGACACTTGCTCCTTAGAAGAAAAGCTATGACAAACCTATACAGTGTATTAAAAAGCAGGGATATTACTTTGCCAACAAATGTCCATCTAGTCAAAATTATGGTTTTTGCAGCAGTCATGTATGGATGTGAGAGTTGGACCATAAAGAAGGCTGAGTGCCAAAGAATTGATGCTTTTGAACTGTGGTGTTGGAGAAGACTTTTGAGAGTCCCTTGGACTTCTAGGAGATCAAACCAGTCCATTCTAAAGGAAATCAGTCCTGAATATTCAATGGAGTGGCTGTTGCTGAAGCTCCAATACTTTGGCCACCTGATGTGAAGAGCTGACTCATTGGAAAAGACCCTGATGCTGGGAAAGATTGAAGGCAGGAGGAGAAGGGGATGACAGAGGATGAAATGGTTGGATGGTATCACTGACTCAATGGACATGAGTTTGAGCAAATTCCAGGAGATGGTGAAGGACAGGGAAGCCTGGTGTGCTGCAGTCCATGGGGTTGCAAAGAGTCAGACACGACTGAGTAACTAAACAAAAATCATCAAAAAATCTACAGATAACAAATGTTGGTGAGAATGTGGAGAAAAGGGAATGCTCCTACACTGTTGGTAGGAATGTAAATCAGTGAAGCCACTATAGAAAACAGAAAGGAGGTTCCTCAAAAAACTAAAAGTAGAACTATATATGACCTAGCAATTTTCCTCCTGAATGTATGTCCAAAAAAAAAAAAAAAAAATGAATTCAAAAGAATACATGCATCCCAATGTTCATGGCAGCATTATTGACCATAGCCAAGCTATGGAAACCACCTAAGTATTCATCAACAGATGAATGAATAGAGAAGATGTGGTATATAAATATGAAATACTACTTAGCCATAAAAATAATTAAATTTTGCCACTTGCAACTACACGGATGGACTTGGAGGGTACTTAGTGAAATAAGTCAGACAGAAAGAAAAATACTGTATGTTATCCCTTATACGTGGAATCTAAAAAATAAAACAAATTAATGAATGTAACAACAAAGAAAATACTCATAGGTATAGCAACAACCTAGTGCTTACCAGTGGTGAGAGGCAAGGGTGGAGGGGCAAGATAGAAGTATAGGATTCAGTTCAGTTCAATTGCTCAGTCATGTCCGACTCTTTGCGACCCCATGAACCGCAGCACGCTGGGCCTCCCTGTCCATCACCAACTCTCGGAGTTCACCCAGACTCACGTACAGGATTAAGAGGTACAAATTACTATATATAAAATAAATAAGCTACAAGGATATATTGCAAAGTATAGGGGATATAGCCAATATTATATAATAACTATAAATGGAGGATAACTTCTAAAATTGTGAATCACTATGCTGCACTATGGAGAAGTCAATGGCACCCCACTCCAGTACTCTTGCCTGGAAAAATCCCATGGATGGAGGAGCCTGGTAGGGTTGCTAAGAGTTGGACACAACTGAGTGACTTCACTTTCACTTTTCACTTTCATGTGTTGGAGAAGGAAATGGCAACCCACTCCAGTGTTCTTGCCTGGAGAATCCCAGGGATGGGGGAGTCTGGTGGCCTGCCATCTATGGGGTCACACAGAGTCGGACACGACTGAAGCAACTTAGCAGCATCAGCAGCATGCTATACTAAAATATATAATGTTATTAATCAACTGTACTACAATCTTTTAAAAAGACCAAATAAAAACACAAAAATTCAATGCATAAATCTCATGTCTCTCATCATGTGGGAACCAAAGCAGTCCCTTCTGTCACAGACTATTGTAGTCACTCTCGATTTATTCTCTGGCTCACTTTGGCGCATCCCTGATCCCTGATCTCTGAGCTCTTCTTCCAAGGCCGATATTAATTCTGAGAGCTGACTATCAGATTTGAGAGCCAAAAAAATCCCCCATGAAGCTGTACAAAAATAACTTTATACTAGGTTCTATTGATCAATTCTCTAAAATAGTGATTTTGGCAAAATATTAAAATGTAAGTTTATCTCCAATGAACTGCAAGAATGTGGTAAAACTTCTCCAAGATGTCAAGATGGAAGAAATGTTTATTTTCATCTTTTCTAATGATTAAATTTCAATCATTTGACCTACATTCATTTAAATTTGGATATTGGATTGAGCATTTGCAGTTTCTATGTGAAAGGGGTTTGTCTGAGCTAGATTTTCTGTCTCTTTGAATTTGTCTATTCTAAGTATTTTAGATAAGTGGAATCATACAATATTTGCCTTTTCTGTCTGGCTTATTCACTTAGCATTATGTTTGCAAGGTTCATCCATGTTATAGCATGTATCAGAACTTCATTCTTTTTTAAGGCTAAATAATATTCCACATATATATTTATAACATTTTGAATATCCGTTCATCTAATGAGAAGCATCTGAGTTGTTTCCACTTTTTGGCTATTGTGAATAAACTTTGTACTCTTTGGTGTACAAGTATTTGTTAGAGGCCCTGCATTCAATTCTGAGTATATATCTAGAAGTGAAATTGCTGGGTCTTATTATTAAGAATAATTTAATAATAATTAAGTTATTAATTATCCATGTTTGAGTATGAACCTGTCTATAATTCTTTTTAGTTGAAATTAAATCTATACTTTTTATTGCTCACAAATGAATAACAAAATAACTTTTCCTTCTTAAAAAAGAGACTGATAAACTAGGTTGACTGATTCAGCTTAGGATTTTCCTAATGGTCTGATCTGTGATTTTCCAAAGAGCACGTTGTTTTAAAATATAGATTTTACTTTTTTAAATTCAGGAGTAGTGAGGCCTATGTTCTGTGACGTTCGGTGTCAGCTATGAGTTCATAGCCTTCAAAGGAAAGAACTCTCTCCAGGACCAAAGGAATACAGTCTCTCATGTGTTTGCAGCAGTGTAACAATTTTATTAAAAGTCAGGAAGTAATAGGGATAGCTTCTGGCACAGATACCAGATGGGTTAGGAAGAGAGCCACATACAGCTTTTAGGATATCTTATTATATATACCTTTTGACCTGTTACTAAAAATAGTTTTGGCATAGTATTAGGTCAGTTTGTTTCCCTTAGATCTTGTAACAAAGGTTGGTCTCCTGACAACGCCAAGGAACCTGTTCCTATGGCTCTGATGTTATCGATTAACCAGCTCCCTAGCTCCCATGTGGGTGAATGGCCATAAATTCCAAATGGCCATAAATTCCAGGACATGGATGACTACATAACTGGGTCCATGGACTCCTTATCCACCTGCCTAAGAAATGCTGTCACTAACAGATCAAGACAAGTTTTCCATTGAAAAGATAGTTTATTAGTCATATTTCCCAAGAGAAAGGAGCATACCGTCTCACAGACGGTTACAGGCAGAGAGCATGGAGAAAATGTAGGAAAGTCTTCTACTATGTTTTTTGAGGGAAAGAATCAGTGAGGCAAGATAAACAGGCCTAGGATGGTCTTGTTTGAATCGTTTCAGTGGGGCCCAGTGTAGGGACTGCCCATAGATGTCAGATGTGGCCCTGGGGTGATTATGGCAGAGGACAGTGTCTTGCAGTATAAGAGCCCCGAAAAAGCAGATAGGTGATGGGTAGGGGCTTTGGGTTGTTTAGTTTGCATATGAAAGCACACTAGCAGGAGTTATGCCTAGGAGTTATCTAGCCCTGGACAGGCAGTCCCTCTTAGATCATCAACAAGACCCAAGATATCAAAGCATCAGATACAGAAACTAGAAAAAATTGTTAATACACACTTTAGTGATGTCATTAAATCTCAAACAACAATGTAGTTCCAGGGACTACCCTGGTGGCTCAGTGGTGAAGAATCCGCCTGCCAGTGCAGGAGACATGGGTTTGATCACCGATCGAGAAAGATCCCACGCACATGCCGCAGAACAACTACGCATGTGTGCCGCATCTGTTGAGCCTGCGCTCTAGAGCCCAGGAGCCACAACCGCTAAGCTCGTGTGCCACAACTATTAAAGCCTGCATTCCCTAGAGCCAGAAGCCTGAGCACTGCAACTAGGGAGTAGGCCCCACTCACCACAACTAGAGAAAAGCCTGCTGTGCGACAGTGAAGGCCCAGCATGGCCAAAAATACATAAATGAAACTATTACAGACAATAATGTAGTTCCAACAGGCTTGTAGGCCTTGGATCTGAAACGGCAGTTCTCAAGGCTAGCCATATTCCAGAATGCTTGAAGAATTTTCTAAACTGTGGTTTTGTGCTTCCATACTCACAACCAATTACATGAGTATCTCTGGACACTGATTATTTCAAAATCTCCCCCAATTATTCTCATGTGATTCTGAGCTTGAGAAAGACTTATCTAAGACAGTGTTTTTCAAAGTCTGAAACAGAACCAATAGCAGTTATCACCTTGGAACTTGTTATAAACACAGATTCTCAGTCTAGCTAAGTTGGAAACTGGGTGGGGCCCAGCCCTCCATATTTGCATAAGCCCTATACATGATTCTGAGGCTGGTTTAAGTTTAAGAACCACTGGTCCAAGGTAAGGAGCATCTGTGGCTTTGGTCAGAGAGCTGACTTTGATGTGAACGCAAGTCACATCTTCCTCAGGGTGTGTGGGCAGCTATCACCTTAAAAGGAAGTGGAGCTGGAGCTTGGGAGACTGGGGCCAGAGTCAAGTGTGAGGCAGGGCTTCCCCTATGCTTAATGGATGTTGATGCCCCTCGGTGCTGGGCCAGACCTCAAGCCACTGGAGCAGAAGTCCTGGACTTTTTGGGTCTGAACTGGCTCTGTTTCCTTTCAGTGTGTGCTCTTCTCCTTCCCAGCTCCTGCACCCAGCTGTGCTGGAGCAAGAAGGGCTCTTGTGGGTAGTTAGCAAGGTTTGGGGCTGGGTTGTGGCCGTTTGGCTACTGTCAGAGATCCAGACTGCCTCTGGTGTGTCTCCTGTACAGTTGCAAATAATAGCTGCCCTTTCCCTGCTGAGACACCACTTGGGGTTTGAGCTACTTCAGATCTCACAGTCCAGCTTTTTGGCTGGTTGTACCAGTCCTTGCTCCAGCGTGGAGCTGTGATGCCAGGCAAGTGGTGTTGGAACGTTCACTCAGTTCAGGCTGGGTGGCAAGCCTAGGAGGTTGCAGGAAACCAGTCAGCCATGGGTGCAGTTTCCATTTGTCCCCTTTGCCCTACTTCAGGGGCAAGCAAATCGTTATGCAGGCCTCATGAGCAGAGTCCTGGCTTTCTTCTGCCCTTCTGGAGCTGCCCACCAGCCCTCCAACCAGCCAACGAGGCTCATCTTCCTGGCGTTGGAACCCAGGGTTGGGGTGGCTAGTATGTGACTCAAACTGCTCACTTCCCAGGAAGGATCCCTGTGTAATTGCTCTTTTTCTCTGATTCTCTTCCCATAGGGACTGACCTGGTTAATTTTCTTCCCTTCCAACTCAATCTTTGTCGATCTTCCTTATAGCTTTGGTTACACATGACTTCTGCCACTTTCCAGTTAGTTTTAAGTGAGGATTGCTCCATATGAAGACATTATTTTTGATCTGTTTGTGGGAGGAACTAAGCTCTGTGTCTCCCTGCTATGCAATCTTGATCTCCCTCCTTATCTGCTTGATTACATGACATGGTTCTTAGAGGCAGAGCCTAGTTGTTGTTCAGTTGCTAAGTAATGTCTGACTCTTTGTGACTCCATCGATTGCAGCCAGATAGGCTCTCTTGTCTTTCACTCTGTCTCAGAGTTCTTTCAAACTCATGTCCGTTGAGTCAGTGATGCCATCCAGCCATCTTATCCTCTGTCTCCTCCTGCCCCCAATCTTTCCGAGCATCAAGGTCTTTTCCAATGAGTCAACTCTTCCTATGGATGGCCAAAGTATTGGAGCTTCAGCTTCAGCTTCAGCATCAGTCCTTCCAAGGAATATTCAGGGTTGATTTTCCTTAGAATTGACTGGCTTGATCTCCTCGAGTCCAAGGAACTCTCAAGAGTCTTCTCCAGCACCACAATTCAAAGCAGCAACTCATTGGGCTCAGCCTTCTTTATTGTCCAAGTCTCATATCCATACATGACTACTGGAAAAACCATAGCTTTGACTAGACAGACTTTTGTCAGCAAAGTGATATCTCTACTTTTTAGTACACTGTTTTGGTTGGTCATAGTTTTCCTTCCAAGGAGCAAGCGTCTTTTAATTTCATGGCTGCAGTCATCATCTGCAATGATTTTGGGGCCCAAGAAAATAAAGTCTCTCACTGTTTCCATTGTTTCCCCATCTATTAGCCATGAAGTGATGGGACTGGATGCCATGATCTTAGTTTTTTGAATGTTGAGTTTGCTATAATCGACAGAGTCAAAATCTTTAACACAGTCAATGAAGCAGAAATAGATGTTTTCCTGGTATTCCCTTGCTTTGCCTATGATCTAACAGATGTTGGCAGTTTGATCTCTGGTTCCTCCACCTTTTCTAAACCCAGCTTGTATATCTGAAAGTTCTAGGTTCACATACAACTGAAACCCAGTTTGAAGGATTTTGAACATAACTTTACAAGCATGTGAAATAAGCAAAAGTGTACAGTAGTTTGAACATTCTTTGGTATTGCCTTTCTTTGGGATTGGAATGAAAACTGACCTTTTCCAGGCTTGTGGCCACTGATGAGTTTTCCAAATTTGCTAACATATTTAATGCATCACTTTAACAGCATCATCTTTTATGATTTGAAATAGCTCAATTGGAATTCCAACATCTCCACTAACTTTGTTCATAGTAATGCTTCCTAAGGCCCACTTGACTTCACACTTCAGGATGTCTGGCTCTAGGTGAGTGACTATAGCATCTTGGTTTTCTGGGTCATTAAGACTTTTTTTGTATATTTTGTATATATTTTGTGTATTCTTGCCACCTATTCTCAATCTCTTCTGCTTCTATTAGGTCCTTACCATTTCTGTCCCTTAGTGTGCCCGTCCTTGCATGAAATGTTCTCTTAATTCTCCAATTTGAAGAGATCTCTAGTCTTTTCCATTCTATTGTTTTCTTCCATTTCTTTGCATTGTTCACTTAAGAAGGGTTTCTATCTCTTCTTGCTATTCTTTGTAACTCTGCATTCAGTTGGGTGTATCTTTCCCTTTCTCCCTTGCCTTTTGCTTCTCACTTCAGTCATGTGTGACTCTGTGCGACCCCAGAGACGGCAGCCTACCAGGCTCCTCCGTCTCTGGGATTCACCAGGCAAGAACACTGGAGTGGGTTGCCATTTCCTTCTCCAGAGCATGAAAGTGAAAAGTGAAAATGAAGTCGCTCAGTCGTGTCCAACTCTTCGTGACCCCATGGACTGCAGCCTGCCAGGCCCCTCCGCCCATGGGAGTTTCCAGGCAAGAGTACTGGAGTGGGTTGCCATTTCCTTCTCCAATGCATGAAAGTGAAAAGTGAAAGTGAAGTCACTCAGTCGTGTCCAACTCTTCGTGACCCCATGGACTGCAGCCTGCCAGGCCCCTCCGCCCATGGGAGTTTCCAGGCAAGAGTACTGGAGTGGGTTGCCATTGCCTTCTCCGCTTCTTTCCTTAGCTATTTGTAAATTCTCCTCAGACAACCACTTTGTCTTCTTTTGTTTCTTTTTCTTTGGGTTGGTTTTGGTCACTGCCTCCTGTACAATGTTACAAACTTGTGTCCATAGTGTTTTAGGCATTCTATCTCTCAGATCTAATCCCTTCAATCTATTCATCACTTTCACTGCATAATCATAAAGGATTTGATTTAGGTTATACCTGAATGGCCTAGTAATTTTCCTGACTTTCTTCAATTTAAGCCTGAGTTTTGCAATAAGGAGCTCATGATCTGAGCCACAGTCTGCTCCAGGTCTTATTTTTGTTGACTGTATAGTGCTTCTCCTATGCAGCTGTAAAGAGTATAATTAATCTGATTTCAGTATTGACCACCTGGTGATATCCATGTGTAGTAGCGTCATCTCTTGTGTTGTTGGTAGAGGGTGTTTGCTATGACCAGTGTGTTCTCTTTGCAAAACTTTGTTAGCCTTTGCCCTGCTTCATTTTGTACTCCAAGGCTAAACTTGATTGTTATTCCATGTATCTCTTGATCTCTTGCCTTCCTATGTTTGCATTCCAATCCCCTATGATGAAAAGGACTTTTTGTTTTGTTTTGTTTTGTTGGCTTTAGTTCTGAAAGGTCTCATTGGTCTTCATGGGACTGGTCAACTTTAGCTTCTTCAGCATTAGTGCCTGGGGCATAGACTTGGATTAGTATGATATTGAATGGTTTGCCTTGGAAATGAACCAAGATCATTCTGTTGTTTTTGTGATTGTACCCAAGTACTGCATTTCGGACTCTTTTGTTGACTATGAGGGCTACCCCATTTCTTCTAAGGGATTCTTGTCCTCAGTAGTAGATATAGCCATTCCTCTCCATTTTAGTTCACTGATTTCAAATTGTTGATGTCTTCTCTTTCCATCTCCTGCTTGACCACATCCAATTTACCTTGATTCATGGACCTAATATCCTAATTCCAATATTGTTCTTTACAGCATTGAACTTTACTTTCACTACCAGACAAGTCAGCAACTGTGTATCGTTTCTGCTTTGGCCCAGCCAAAGCTATTTCTCCACTCTTTCCTAGTAGCATATTGGACAACTTCTGACCCAGGGGGCTTATCTTCTGGTGTCATATCTTTTTTTCAAACTGTTCATGAGGTTCTCAAGGCAAGTACACTGGAGGAATTTGCCATTTTCTCCTCTAGGAGACCACATTTTGTCAGATCTTTCCACTATAACCTGTCCATCTTGGGTTGCCCTTCGTGCCATGGCTCATAGCCTCATTGAGTTACACAAGCCCCTTTGCCATGACAAAGCTATGATTCATGAAGCGATTTTCATGAAGGTACATGGTCATTAAATCAGTATTCTAATGTGAACATTTGAGTCATTTATAATGTCTTGATATATACCTGATACTATAATTAACACCTTCAGATAAATGTCTTTGCTCTATTTCTTATTTCCCAAGAATTAGTCAGGATTAAGTTACAGTGTTTTTAAGAATTTGGTGTATATTTATACTCTTCAGAAAATATATGCCAATTTATACAACCAGCAACAATTTATGAGATTTCTTTTTCCTCTTCATGCCTGTACTGGGTATTAGTAAGTCTTTTGTCTTTGACAACATAATAGTTTATACATGATTCCTTACTTTACTTACTTTAGTATTCTTGATTCATTGTGAATTGAAATATTATAATTTTTCTATTTATTAATTGTCATTTCTTTTGTGAATTGATTGCCTGCTTAATTTACTCAATTTTACATTGAAGTGTTCATATTATCTTTACTATTTTCTAAGAAGTCTCTATGGATTCTATCATATTATGATTAAAATGTCTCTTCCATATAAACATCATGAAAACACTCACTTATGCTTTCTCCTGGTTTATTTATTTATTTGCATTTAACTGATTAGGCTATCAAGGCTATACTTTGATATTATGAGAAAAGGCTCCAAATTTCTTTCTCCAACAATTGTTTATAGTTTCCCAAGCAGCACTATTGGATATTCCATCCTTTCCCTGATGCTTTAAAATTGCACATATGTCTGTACACTCTTATAGCTCTATTTCCTGGCTTTTGCTCTGTTTCCTGGACCTATCCCTCCTTTATGGTATCAGCTCCACACAATCTCAATTTTTGTGGCTTTGTAGTATATTTTTTTTAATGTCATGGCAGTGCAAATCTCTTATTATTTTACTTAGTTCCAAAAAATAAAGGATGTCTGTTATAATACACATTTCTTAAAAGAGCATCAGGGGATGGTTTCAGTTATTTGTAGCCAGGCCTGCAGCCTCCCAGAAGATATCAGATGGTTGAGTTCCCTGGCCCATCTCAACATTGATTCTCATGATAAAGTGTAGCAGGTGCTGTTGATCTGCTCAGTCTCTTATGTCCTTATTTCAGGTTCTTTTTTTTGGTCAGCTCTTTCAGGCAAAGAGAAAAGATGTGCTGCCAGGAATGGCTCCAGAGTTTGGAAATGTTCTAATAAGAAATACTTAAGCATTAGACTCCAGCAGAAAGAAACTCACTTACTCTACCCTTCCTCTTTCCTGTCTTCTTAGGGTCAGGGCAAGGATTTGGGTGGAGGCAGGTGGCTAATAATCCTACCTGAAAATTTTATTTAGTGTGTGTATGTGTGTGTGTGTGTGTGTGTGTGTGTGTGTGTGTTACTCACTCAGCTGTGTCTGACTGGGTGCTATTCTATGGACTGAAGCCTTCAAGGCTTCTCTGTCCTTGAAATTCTCCAGGCAAGAATACTGGGGTGGGGTACCATCCCCTTCTCCAGGGGATCTTCCTGACCCAGGGATTGTACCCAGGCCTCCTGCATGGCAGGCAGATTCTTGACTGTGTGAGACATCAGAGAAGCCCTTTATTTAGTGGATATGTTAAATAAAAAGAAACCATAAGTTACAAATCTTCTATATGCTTCATATATCCGAGAGAGGAGAACAAATTAGATGGTGGTTGGTTTGGCTGGGGATATCAACATGTTTTGTGATAAGAAAAGATAGGTCATGTTGAAATGGGATGAAAACTGCAAATTGGTGTCTGTGTGGTAGAAGAATGTCAAGAACACAGGTAACAAGGAGAGGAAAATGAGAGAGAGAGATTGAAACCCCTTGGTTGGCAGCAGGGACTTGCAAAAGGACACAGATAGCAAGAAATTTACTTTGGCAAGGATTGTGCTATATATTGTAGGAACACTGGTATCTGGGAGTAAATTCAAGAAAGTACAATCCTGTCCTATGCTATAAATCTCTGATTTCTCTAACCACTCCCAAAATCTTCAGTAAAATATACCTCACCCAACAACTCCATGTCAGTGGGACTTTGAGGAAACAAATGAAGAGAATTGGTTTCCAGAATGAAGCCAAGAGGGCTGGCTAGAGATGGTGTTGTCCACAAAGTTCCCACTACCTTGTTTGGGGTAGAAGATGTGGTGGAGATGAAGTCTCTGCCTCAGGAAGCAGGGAGACGACACAGATTTCCTGAATCTGTACTATGCTCCCTGGTCAAACTTCCCAGTCTGGCAGATGACATTGTTACAGAGAAGAGTCAATTTTGACTCCATATTGGATCCATTTCATTGAGTTTAACCTTTGCTTTTCATCGCTTTTGTTATTATAATTCTACATAATGGCCTGTCTCTGGGAACCCTGCCCCTCTACCTGAATGTTAAACCAAAGTTCAGGACCCTGTCCACCCAGGAATGGCTATAGGAAAGAAAAAATTAACACATTCCTTCCCTGAGGCTGGACATTCCAGGAGATAGTTGCAAGACTTCTTTCCTCACCTCCTTTCCCTCTCTGTTCTGTAAAAGAATCTGGCATTCAGACCCCAATGAGACAGTTATTTTAAGATATTAGTCTGCCATCTTCTCAATCTGCTGGGTTTCCAAATAAGTTCATATTCCTTGCCTTAACACCTCATCTCTCAGATTACTGGCCTGTCATGTGGTGAGTAGAGTGAACTCTAACTCAGTAACAACATCAGATCACATAGATAGATATCCTTGAATTTCTATGGTAGTTCTAGAAACCCCATTCAGCCACAGTTCAGTTCAGTTCAGTGGCTCAGTCGTGTTTGACTCTTTGCGACCCCATGGACTGCAGCACACCAGGCTTCCCTATCCATTACCAACTCCTGGAGCTTACTCAAACTCATGTCCACCAAGTCAGTGATGCCATCCAGCCATCTCATCCTCTGTCATCCCCTTCTCCTCCCGCCTTCAATCTTTCCCAACATCAGAGTCTTTTCCAATGAGTCAGTTCTTCCCATCAGGTGGCCAAAGTATTGGAGTTTCAGCTTCAACATCAGTCCTTCCAATGAATATTCAGGACTGATTTCCTTTAGGATTTACTGGTTGGATCTCCTTGCAGTCCAAGGGACTCTCAAAAGTCTTCTCCAGTACCACAGTTCAAAAGCATCAATTCTTTGCTGCTCAGCTTTCTTTATAGTCCAACTCTCACATCTGTACATGACTACTGGAAAAATGATAGCTTTGACTAGATGGATCTTTGTTGGAAAAGTAATATCTCTGCTTTTTAATATGCTGTCTAGGTTGGTCATAACTTTTCTTCCAAAGAGCAAGTCTTTTAATTTGATGGCTGCCATCACCATCTGCAGTGATTTTGGAGCCCCCCAAAATAAAGTTTGTCACTGTTTCCATTGTTTCCCCAGCTATTTGCCATGAAGTGAAAGGACCAGATACTATGATCTTAGTTTTCTGAATGTTGAGCTTTAAGCCGATTTTTTCACTCTCTTCTTTCACTTTCATCAAGAGGCTCTTTAGTTCTTCTTTGCTTTCTGCCATAAGTGTGGTGTCATCTGCATATATGAGGTAATTGATATTTCTCCCAGCAATCTTAATTCCAGCTTGTGCTTCATCCAACCTGGCATTTTGCATGATGTACTCTGCATATAAGTTAAATAAGCAGGGTGACAATATACAGCCTTGATGTACTCCTTTCCCGATTTGGAACCAGTCTGTTGTTCCATGTCCAGTTCTAACTGTTGCTTCTTGACCTGCATACAGATTTCTCAAGAGGCAGGTCAGGGGGTCTGGTATCCCCACCTCTTGAATAATTTTTCACAGTTTGTTGTGATCCACACAGTCAAAGGCTTTGGCATAGTCAATAAAGCAGAAATAGATGTTTTTCTGGAACTCTTTTGCTTTTTCGATGATCCAACAGATGGTGGCAATTTGATCTCTGGTTCCTCTGCCTTTTCTAAATCCACCTTAAACATCTGGAAGTTCACGGTTCATAAACTGTTGAAGTCTGGCTTGGAGAATTTTGAACATTACTTTGCTAGTGTATGAGATGAGTGCAGTTGTGTGGTAGTCTGAGCATTCTTTGGAATTGCCTTTCTTTGGGATTGGAATGAAAACTGACCTTTTCCAGTCCTGTGGCCACTGCTGAGTTTTCCAAATTTGCTGGCATATTGAGTGCAGCACTTTCACAGCATCGTCTTTTAGGATTTGAAATAGCTCAACTAGAATTCTATCACTTCCACTAGCTTTGTTCCTAGTGATGCTTCCCAAGGTTTCCTAAGGCCGACTGACTTCGAATTCCAGGATGTCTGGCTCTAGGTGAGTCATCATGCCATCATGGTTATCTGGGTCATGAAGTTCTTTTTTTGTATAGTTCTTCTGTATTCTTACCACTTCTTCTTAATAGCTTCTGCTTCTGTTAGGTCCATACCATTTCTATCCTTTACTGAGCCCTTCTTTACATGAAATGTTCCCCTGGTATCTCTAATTTTCTTGAAGAGACCTCTAGTCTTTCCCATTCTATTGTTTTCCTCTATTTCTTTGCACTGATCACTGAGGAAGGCTTTCTTATCTCTCCTTGCTATTCTTTGAAACTCTGCATTCAATGGGTATATCTTTCTTTTTCTCCTTTGCCTTTGGCTTCTCTTCTTTTCTCAGCTATTTTTAAGGCCTCAGCCACAGGGCACAGATAATTGACGTCTGAATAGATATTGCCACCAGGTGGCCCCAAACTTCAGCTGGGACCTGGAGCATTCAGTATTTCATTTAGGCAACTGGTATTTCAATAACTCATTAATAAAACAACATGCATTTTTATGTGTTTGAATTAATTGTACACTGCACACCCCACCTCCCAGTTCCTTTCATTTCCGTTTAGTCGCTCAGTCGTGTCTGACTCTTTGTGACCCCATGAATTGCAGCACGCCAGGCCTCCCTGTCCATCACCAACTCCCGGAATTCACTCAGACTCACGTCCATCGAGTCAGTGATGCCATCCAGCCATCTCATCAGTTCCTTACCATGTCATGATGTCATTTTCTGGTGTTTACCTTGGTCCAGTCTTTACCACCATGGCATGGGCTTTGCAAACTTCCTCAGATAATTATAATCCCATCAAGAACAAGATTGCATTTTATCCAAGATTTGCTTTTTTCTGAGTATCAGTGGACATTGATAAATGTTTTGTTTATATAACTTACTTTTGTTTCTATAACTTCAACCTCTCTAGATAGTTCTTAATTCTACATGTTTTGGTCACCTCGAGGTTAGCTTAACTGACTATCACTGCAGTGGAATATTCCTTGCTGTATTAACGATCAGGGACAGATCTGGGCTGAGCTTCTGCCGTGGCTGCTGGAGCTTGTGATGAACACTGAGTCAAGGGGCACTATACATGCAGCAGAAATGAAGCTTGTACTTCAGCATTCTGTTGAGCATTTAAAATGCTGCTATTTTTGGTGGGGCACTGTTTAAAATTACTTTGATTGATGCTTACTGGTATTAGTAAACATTTCTTTATAAAGTAAGTTGCTTATAAATGTGGGTGTTTTTGTACTGTAGCCTCTGGCACCTGAAAAGCACTTAAAATAACCAAAGTAATCCTAATCATAATATTTGGTGACTAATAACCATTCATGTCCTCAAGTTTGGATGAAGTGCCCAGACTCTTGGCCCTCATGCTGAGTGCCCTCTTTCCTGACTGTGCCCTGATAGTATTTTCTCTCTACAAAGAAAATCTTGGCATAGTAACCACTAGCAGATGGCCAGGTAGTGGCCATTTTTCTTTTCTTGTGATAAAGTCTAACGAAATTTAGTTTATCAAGTGTGGAACAACATGAACAGTCATTGGCTTGCAGAAGGTGCATAAATGTCACATTTTCTATGTGCAGTAGTTTCATTGTAAAGGTGTTTCTGAAAAGTGGATTTGACTTCATCTCATTACTTCTAGGGGACTTGAGGTACGGGACAGATATTGCTAACTCCATTTTAAATTGAAAAAATGAAGTACAGGGAAGGTGATTGCTTCGTTAAAGTCACTCAGGGTTGAAATGGGAATGGAAAACAGATCTGTTCTTATTCCAGCCCTTTACATTTCTATCATTTCTGTTTAAATAAGCTCTGAAGAAAAATGGATACTTTTCTCTTACAGCAGGGAAAACACAGTTTTCAAGAGTAAGCTCATATGTTAAGTACAAAAATTTTCACAGCATTTGATAATACAGGTAATTCACTGAAAAGTAGCATAGCTTAAAACATCAGACACATTGTAAAGTAATTAGCCACCAATTAAAATAAATAAATTAAAAAAAAAAAAACTCAGACACAGAATTTAATTGTGTCTACATCGGTGACTTGGAATGTGGTCATACCTTGTTTTCCAGCTTACATCTGGATTCATTTTTGTATTTCCACAGCTTTTTCCTATCTTGAACCCTGAACCCAAAGACTCTTGGTTGGCTGAAATATTTGGGAAAGACAAATGCTTTACTTTTTGTACCTCAACCAGAATTTCTCAGCATAGAGAATAGACCATTATGACATGACCCACACAGGCTGCTAGTCTATAGTTTTCATTAACAAATTGAGCAATGCAATTTGTGTGTTCACAAGAAATTATCAAGGAGACTACAATACTCAGTTTAAAGCCTATTGTGAGTCATATGTGAGAGGACAGACATTTTTAATGAGGGAGTGTTGAAGATTATCATACCTCCTTAAATTGGCCAAAGAGAATCTAGTTAGTAGCTGCTTCCCCCTTCTGCTGAGGGGAATAGTTGTGACAGAGACCATAGGGACTACAAAGCCTAAAATATTTATTACCTGGCCCTTAAACTTTGCCTACTCTGCTTCACTGTACTGCACAGAGAAGAGGCTGAGCTACGATTACAGAAGTAAGACTAATACTGTACCTTCACTTATATTATTAATGCTATTGTGATTCTCTCCCTTCTTCTGGCATCAATCCAACACCTACCCTTCTTCAAAGTCCATCTCCTGATACTAGGAGCTTCTCTAGACCATTCTAGTCCTCATAATTCCTCCTCTTCCTTTAATCTCCTTTACCACTTAAGATCTACTTAGTTCAGTTCAGTCATTCAGTCATGTCCAACTCTTTGCCACCCCACAGGCTTCAGCACCCCAGACTTCCCTGTCCATCACCATCTCCCCAGGCTTGCTCAAACTCATGTCCACTGAGTCGATAATGCCATCCAACCATCTCATCCTCTGTCATCCCCTTTTCCTCCTGCCTTCAATCATTCCCAGCATCAGGGTCTTTTCAAATGAGTCAGTTCTTCGCATCAGGTGGCCAAAGTATTGGAGCTTCAGCTTCAGCATCAGTCCTCTCAATGAATGTTCAAGACTGATTTCCTTTATGATTGACTGGTTTGAACATCTTCTTAGTTTTTGATTACTTGATGCCTCATACAGTTCTTCATTTCAGGCACCTTAGCTTTGTCTTCCAAGTTATCTATAAGCTACATGAAAGCAGGGACCATGGATATCTTTCTTCTCCCTATATTATCAACCATGGATTAAGTTTTCTGCTACTTAGCTGTGATCTCTGATACAAATGACCTCCCTGTTTAGGCTTCCAATTGCCTACCAGATTAAGCATGGACTTCTTACCACAACATTTAAAACTTTAAACCCCTAATCTTACCACCTAACTAGTCCCCAGATTAGTGCTTAGAAAATAGTGGCTGCTCAGGAAATGGTATTTTCTGTCTTCCTTTACTTTACTTTCTATTATGCTCTTACAACATTGGAAGAGTTCTGGATTTGACAGTGATGAGGTCAGTAATGAGCAATTTCAGTATCATGCTGGGAACAAAGCCAGAAAGCAAGAACAAAGAAATATATCAATGAAAAAAATAACTGTAACAAGCATAGTACAGATGTTTGTGGTGAGAAGGAGAAAGTGGGGAGGCAGTCAGAAGGCCAATTTTTAGTTTGTGGTGAGCACTGCATGATCTGTGGGTGAATGACTGGAGTCAATTTCAGTATGACGAGGAGGTTAGCTAGGAAGAGTTCAGAAGGAGCAGAAACAGGGCTCAATTGCAGAGGCGGAGAGAGAAGAGAAGGAAGTTTCAGCTTTTGTTTTCTTGGTGTGGTTGACATGAGCCATCTACTGAGTCAAGGATGGAGGTGGGGCAGAATTAGAGATCTGAGAAGACTGGCCACAGGAAAGCAGTTGATGACATCAATAAGAGAAGTGCTAAAACAAGCAGCATGGAGAAGGAAATGGCAACCCACTCCAGTATTCTCGCCTGGAGAATCCCAGGGACAGAGGAGCCTAGTGGGCTGCGGTCTATGGGGTCGCACAGAGTCGGACACGACTGAAGTGACTTAGCAGCAGCAGCAAAACAAGCAGCATAAATTAATATGACCACAATTAGCCTGGTTTCCTAGAATTCCTTGAAGAGCTGGGCTTGAGAGGGGAGAAAATATCAGGAGAAAACATAAGGTGGGAGAATTGAGGTTGAAGATGGCCATGGAAACCACGGGAAACCTTGGGAACAAGGGCTGGGTGAATACATTGGTTCGAGCTACCTTGATTTGGCACCAACTGCAATCCAAAAAATTACCATGTGTTACTCTGTTTAAACAATTCTGTTAAGATTGGGCTTTATCACCCCAATTTTGCAATTTAATTTGAGGTTCAAATATGTTCTTTGACTAATGTGGTTTGAGCTAGGGTTTTAATTCAGGTGTTTATTTCTTTTTCCACTCATCATTGTACTTTCATACTATAGAAATAGTGTCCCAGGAAGCCCCAGGGTACCACAGATTGGAGGGATAAGTGAAACCTTGAAAGGTTAAGATTCTTTAGCATCCTCATTTCTATCGAATCACATATCCTTTGTCATTGTGACACTATTTATCTAACCCCTCCTGGTCCACCCAGTCACATGAGTTGTGCTTGTTTTGTGCTGAATTTGTCTGAAAAGTGGAGCCCTGAGGGTACCAGTGTCCACCTGGGGAAACCATGGGTAGTGCAGGTCACTCCTTACTTTCCCCTCTCCCTAGGACAAGAAAATCAGGAGTGGGAAGGGGACGAGCAAGGGTTCAACCTCGAGACCCCTTTGCTCTTCACTATGACTCCCAAGAAAGACCTCTGTTATGAACTGAATGTTTGTGTTCCCCCAAAGGGCTGTTGAAACTCTAACCCTCAGTGGGCTGGTTTTAGAAGACAGGAGTCTTTGGGAGGTAACTGGGTCATGAGGGTGGAGCCCTCATCATGAGAGTAGTGCTCTTAAAACAAGACAGAAATGATCTCTCTCTGCCATGAAGGATGCAGCAAGAAGGTGTCCCTCCACAAACCAGGAGGAAGGTTCTCACAGGAACAGAATGGGCTAGCACCTTGATCTTGGACTTAACCAGCCTTCAAAACTGTGAGAAAGAAATGTTTTTTAAGCCACCTAGCCTATGGCAATTTGTTACAGCAGCCCAAATTAAGGTAACCCCTGTTTATTTCAGACTCTCTCTGAGTACAATTCGCTGGTGAAAACCTGTTTTGGTTGCTGAAAAATTGTTTTGGTACCACCCTGACAATAGCAACAAAAATGTTTCTTAAGATAAGGAGGTGATTTCCTGGGTTAGAAGCAGAAAGACAAGAGATATTCCCATCATATTTAACCCCGTTTCTTCCATCTTCATGGCAAATAGTCTCAGAACGTGTAAAAAAAAAAAAAAAATCACTGTGAGTCAGCTTTAAAAATGCTGATTTCTTTGCCCTACCCTAGAAATTCTGAGGGAAAGCCTGGGAACATGAATTTTAGTAAGTCCCTCAGCGATTCTGAGGCAGGTGACTCCTACATGTGAAAAGACGATACTCTGAGAGGGAACCCCAATTCACCAGTTTTAAATAGTTTAAATCCTCAGTGGCATCTAGTTTAGGGCAGTTACCCAAATTCCTCCTTAGAGACAGACTCACTAGTGCACTTTGCTGCATTTTGGAAGAAAATGTGTTTCTGTGGTACACAAATGTGCCTCAGGGGATGGCTGACTGGCCAGGCACCAAGAGACTCCCAAGGGCATTTTCCTTAATAAGTTTGGAAAAGGCCAGTGTAGGGGCTGGCCTCAGTCTCTGAGCCCCAGAACCCTCCTTTTGTCAGCACACATAGCTTCACAGGTATGCACATACTAACCACCCTCTCAGGAATCTGATACATAAACCATTTTAGGGGGAAATACGACCACTAAATAAACTGAGTATTGGGGCTGGTCTAATCAAAAGGCTGCTGCTGCTGCTGCTAAGTTGCTTCAGTCGTGTCCGACTCTCTGTGACCCCATAGACGGCAGCCCACCAGGCTCCCCCATCCTTGGGATTCTCCAGGCAAGAACACTGGAGTGGGTTGCCATTTCCTTCTCCAATGCATGAAAGTGAAAAGTGAAAGTGAAGTCGCTCAGTTGTGTCCGACCATAGTGACCCCATGGACTGCAGCCCACCAGGCTCCTCTGTCCATGGGATTTTCCAGGCAAGAGTACTGGAGGCTCAAAAGGCTATAGATCATTAAACAGATTCAGCACCAGGCGGATTCGCTGGCTCAATCCAGGGCCTCCCTGACATCAGACTTTTAGAGCTTAAAAGGCTGGTGCACCCCCTTCCACAGTAGGATCTATTTGTCAGGGGATGGACACACCTGTTCTTGAGGGGATACCTGCCCTTCACTAGTGCGTAGCACACAATTAGTGTCCTAAAGGTGGCTTAGCGTGGTGAGGCCAACTCTAGGACTCCTTTGCTTAAAACCTCAAGATCTATAAGACTTCCATATTTCATGTAAAAATTTTAAATAAAATTTGAGAACTGATATAGGTTTTTTTTCAGTGTCTTACAGAGTCAAGTAAGGATATTGAAAATTAACCTAAGCTAAACTAAACTAAACTAAGCTACTGCTGATTGTCATTGTCACTACATCTGGCAAAGTATATGTGTATTTTTTAAATTAACTTATTTTTCATTGAAGGATAATTGCTTTACAGAATTTTGTTGTTTTCTATAAAACCTCAACATGAATCAGCCATAGGTATACATATATCCTCTCCCTTTTGAATTTCCCTCCCATCTCCCTCCCCTTCCCACCCCTCTGGGTTGATACAGAGCCCCTGTTTGAGTTTCCTTAGCCATACAGCATTTTCCCGTTGGCTATCTATTTTACATGTGGTAGTAAAGTAATGCTCAAAATTCTCCAAGCCAGGCTTCAGCAATACTTGAACCGTGAACTTCCAGATGTTCAAGTTGGTTTTAGAAAAGGCAGAGGAACCAGAGATCAAATTACCAACATCCACTGGATCATCAAACAAACAAGAGAGTTCCAGAAAAACATCTGTTTCTGCTTTATTGACTATGCCAAAGCCTTTGACTGTGTGGATCACAATAAACTGTGGAAAATTCTGAAAGAGATGGGAATACCAGACCACCTGACCTGCCTCTTGAGAAACCTATATGCAGGTCAGGAAGCAACAGTTAGAACTGGACATGGAACAACAGACTGGTTCCAAATAGGAAAAGGAGTACGTCAAGGCTGTATATTGTCACCCTGCTTATTTAACTTCTATGCAGAGTACACCATGAGAAATGCTGGTCTGGAAGAAGCACAAGCTGGAATCAAGATTGCCAGGAGAAATATCAATAATCTCAGATATGCAGATGACACCACCCTTATGGCAGAAAGTGAAGAGGAACTCAAAAGCCTCTTGATGAAAGTGAAAGAGGAGAGTGAAAAAGTTGGCTTAAAGCTCAACATTCAGAAAACGATGATCATGGCATCTGGTCCCATCACTTCATGGGAAATAGATGGGAAACAGTGGAAACAGTGTCAGACTTTATTTTTGGGGGCTCCAAAATCACTGCAGATGGTGACTGCAGCCATTAAATTAAAAGATGCTTACTCCTTGGAAGAAAAGTTATGATCAACCTAGATAGCATATTGAAAAGCAGAGACCTTACTTTGCCAACAAAGGTCCGTCTAGTCAAGGCTATGGTTTTTCCTGTAGTCATGTATGGATGTGAGAGTTGGACTGTGAAGAAAGCTGAGCACCAAAGAATTGATGCTTTTGAACTGTGGTGTTGGAGAAGACTCTTGAGAGTGCCTTGGACTGCAAGGAGATCCAACCAGTCCATTCTAAGGGAGATCAGCCCTGGATTTCTTTGGAAGGAATGATGCTAAAGCTGAAACTCCAGTACTTTGGCCACCTCATGCAAAGAGTTGACTCATTGGAAAATACTCTGATGCTGGGAGGGATTTGGGGCAGGAGGAGAAGGGGACGACAGAGGATGAGATGGCTGGATGGCATCACTGACTGGATGGACGTGAGTTTGAGTGAACTCCGGGAGTTGGTGATGGACAGGGAGGCCTGGTGTGCTGCAATTCATGGGGTTGCAAAGAGTCGGACACGACTGAGCGACTGAACTGAACTGAACTGAATGTAAGTTTCCATGTTACTCTTTCCACACATCTCACCCTCTCCTCCCATTTCCCCACATCAACAAGTCTGTTTTCTATGTCTGTTTCTCCACTGCTGCCCCGTAATTAAATTCTTCAGTACCGTTTTTCTAGATTCCGTATATATGCTTTAGAATATGGTATTTATCTTTCCTTTCTGACTTACTTCACTCTGTATAATAGGTTCTAGGTTCATCCACCTCATCAGAACTGACTCAAATGCATTCCTTTTTATGGTTGAGTAATACTCCATTGTGTATACGTACCACAACTTTTTTATCCATTCATCTGTCAATGGACATCTGGGTTGCTTCATGTTCTAGCCATTGTAAATAGTGCTGCAATGAGCAATGTAATACATGTGTCTTTTTCAGTTTTGGTTTCCTCAGGATATATGCCTAGGAGTGGAATTGCTGGGTCATATGGTGGCTTTATTCCTAGTGTTTTTTAGAAGAATCTCCCTACCGTTCCATAGTGGCTGTATCAATTTACATTCCCATCAACAGTGCAGAGTGTTCCCTTTTCTCCACACCCTCTCCAGTATTTATTGTTTGTAGACTTTTTGATGATGCCCATTCTGACTGCTGTGAGGTGATATCTTATGGTGGTTTTGATTTGCATTTCTCTAATAATAAGCGATGTTGAACATCTTTTCATGTGTTTGCTAGCCATCTGTATGTCTTCTTTGGAGAAATGTCTGTTTAGGTCTTTTCCCCATTTTTTGATTGGATTGTTTGTTTTTCTGGTGTTGACTTGTATGAGCTGCTTGTATATTTTGGAAATTAATCCTTTGTCACTTGTTTCATTTCTTACTATTTTCTCCCATTCTGAGGGTTGTCTTTTCACCTTGCTTATAGTTTCCTTTGATGTGCAAAAGCTTTTAAGTTTAATCAGGTCCCACTTGTTTACTTTTGCTTTTATTTCCATTACTCTAGGAGGTGGGTCATAGAGGATCTTGCTTTGATTTATGTAACTGAGTGTTCTGCTTATGTTTTCCTCTAAGAGTTTTATAGTTTCTGGTCTTATATTTAGATCTTTAATCTATTTCGAGTTTATCTTTGTGTATGATGTTAGGAAATGTTCTAATTTAATTCTTTCACATATAGTTGTGAGTTTGAGTGAACTCTGGGAGATGGTGATGGACAGGGAGGCCTGGCATGCTGCGATTCATGAGGTCACAAAGAGTCGGACACGACTGACTGACTGAACTGAACTGTCCAGTTTTCCCAACACCATTTATTGAAAAGTCTGTCTTTGCCCCACTGTATTTCTTGACTCCTTTGTCAAAAATAAGGTACCCATAGGTGCATGGGTTTACTTCTGGGCTTTCTGTCTTGTTCCATTGGTCTATATTTCCATTTTTGTGCCAGTACCAAACTGTCTTGATGACTGCAGCTTTGAAGTATAATCTGAGGTCAGGAAGGTTGATTCCTCCAGCTCCATTCTTCTTTCTCAACACTGCTTTTACTATTTGGTGTCTTTTGTGTCTCCATATGAATTGTGAAATTTTTTATTCTAGTTCTGTGAAAAATGTCACTGGTAATTTGATAGGGATCACATTGAATCTGTAGATTGCATTTAATATTATAGTCATTTTAACAGTATTGATTCTTCCTAGCCAGGAACATGGAATATCTCTCCATCTGTTTATGTCATCTTTGATTTCTTTCATTAGTGTCTTATAATTTTCTGTGTACAGTTCTTTTGTCTCCTAAGGTAAGTTTATTCCTAGATATTTAATTCTTTTTGTTGCAATGGTAAATGGGATTGATTCCTTAATTTATCTTTCTGATTTTTCATTGTTAGTATATAGAAATGCAAGTGATTTCTGTGTATTGATTTTGTATCTTGCAACTTTGCTAAGTTCACTGATTAGTTACAGTAATTTTCTGACACAATCTTTAGGGTTTTCTATGTACAGTGTCATGTCATCTGCAAACAGTGAGAGCTTTACTTCTTTTCTGATCTGGATTCCTTTTATTTCTTTTTTTTCTCTGATACTTGTAGCTAGAACTTTCAGAACTATGTTGAATAATAGCAGGGAAAGTGGACACCCTTGTCTTGTTCCTGATCTTAGGGGGAATGCTTTCAGTTTTTCACCATTGAGAGTAATGTTTGCTGTAAGCTTATCATATATGGTACATTTGTCAAAGAATATTTTACTAATAGAAAAGAAGAGTGGGCATAATTTAAGCATAAAAAGCAAACGTTTAAATGAAGAGTTCCAGAGAATAGCAAGGAGAGATAAGAAGGCCTTCTTCGATGAACAATAAAAAGAAACAGAGGAAAACAATAGAATGGGAAAGACTAAAGATGACTTCAAGAAAATTGGAGATATCAAGGGAACATTTCACACAAAGGCAGGCATGATAAAGGACAGAAACAATAAAGACCTAAACAGAAGCAGAAGAGATTAAGAAGGGGTGGCAAGAATATACAGGAAAAAAAGTCTTAATAACCCAGATAACCACAAGGGTTTGGTCACTTACCTAGAGCTGGACATCCTGGAATGTGAAGTCTAGTGGGCCTTAGGAAGCATTACTACTAGCAAAACTCGTGGAGGTGATGAAATTTTTCTGAGCTGTTTGAAGTCCTGAAAGATGATGCTGTTAAAGTGCTGCACTCATTAATATGTCAGCAAATTTGGAAAACTCAGCAATGGCCACAGGACTGGAAAAGATCAGTTTTCGTTCTAATTCCAAAGAAGGGCAATGCCAAAGAATGTTCAAACTACCATACAATTGTGCTCATTTCACATGCTATTAAAGTGAAAGTGAATTCACTCAGTCGTGTCCGACTCTTTGCAACCCCATAGACTGTAGACTACCAGGATCCTCTGTCCAAGGGATTTTCCAGGCAAGAGTACTGGAGTGGGTTTCTATTTCCTTCTCCAGGGGATCTTCCCGACCCAGGAATCAAACCTGGGTCTCCTGCATTGTAGGCAGACACTTTACCGTCTGAGCCACCATGGAAGTCCCACATGCTATTAAAGTTATACTCAAAATCCTTCAAGCTAGGCTTCAGCAATACATGAATTGAGAACTTCCAGATGTACAAGCTGGGGTTTCAAAGAGGCAGAGGAACCAGAAATCAAATTGCCAATGTCCATTGGATCATAAGCCATGCCATGTGGGGCCACCCAGGACAGATGGGTTATGGTGGAGAGATCTAATAGAATGTGGTCCACTGGAGAAGGGAATGACAAACCACTTCAGTATTCTGGCCTTGAGAACCCCATGAACAGTATGAAAAGTCAAAATGATAGGATACTGAAAGGGGAACTCCACGGGTCAGTAGGTGCTCAATATGCTACCGGAGATCAGTGGAGAAATAACTAGAGAAAGAATGAAGGGATGGAGCCAAAGCAAAAACAATACCCAGTTGTGGATGCGACTGGTGATAGAAGCAAGGTCCAATGCTGTAAAGAGCAATATTGCATAGGAACCTGGAATGTCAGGTCCATGAATCAAGGCAAATTGGAAGTGCTCAAACAGGAGATGGCAAGAGTGAATGTCGACATTCTAGGAATCAGCGAACTAAAATGGACTGGAATGGGTGAATTTAACTCAGATGACCATTATATCTACTACTGTGGGCAGGAATCCCTTGGAAGAAATGGAGTAGCCATCATGGTCAACAAAAGTCTGAAATGCAGTACTTGGATGCAATCTCAAAAATGACAGTATGATCTCTGTTCGTTTCCAAGGCAAACCATTCAATATCATAGTAATCCAAGTCTATGCCCCAACCAGTAACGCTGAAGAAGCTGAAGTTGAATGGTTCTATGAAGACCTATAAGACCTTTTAGAACTAACACCCAAAAAAGATGTCCTTTTTATTATAGGGGACTGGAATGCAAAAGTAGGAATGCAAGAAACACCTGGAGTAACAGGCAAATTTGGCCTTGGAGTACGGAATGAAGCAGGGCAAAGGCTAATAGAGTTTTGCCAAGAGAATGCACTGGTCATAACAAACACCCTCTCCCAATACACAAGAGAAGACTCTACACATGGATATCACCAGATGGTAAACACCAAAATCAGATTGATTATATTCTTTGCAACCAAAGATGGAGAAGCTCTATACAGTCAGCAAAAACAAGACTGGGAGCTGACTGTGACTCAGATCATGAACTCCTTATTGCCAAATTCAGACGTATATTGAAGAAAGTAAGAAAAACCACTGACCATTCAGGTATGACCTAAATCAAATCCCTTATGATTATACAGTGGAAGTGAGAAATAGATTTAAGGGACTAGAGCTGATAGACAGAGTGCCTGATGGACTATGGATGGAGGTTCATGACATTGTACAGGGGGCAGGGATCAAGACCATCCCCATGGAAAAGAAATGAAAAAAAGCAAAATGACTGTCTGAGGAGGCCTTACAAATAGCTGTGAAAAGAAGAGAAGCAAAAAGCAAAGGAGAAAAAGAAAGATATAAGCATCTGAATGCAGAGTTCCAAAGAATAGCAAGGAGAGATAAGAAAGCCTTCCTCAGTGATCAATGCAAAGAAATAGAGGAAAACAACAGAATGGGAAAGACTAGAGATCTCTTCAAGAAAATTAGAGATATCAAGGGAACATTTCATGCAAAGATGGGCTCGATAAAGGACAGAAATGATATGGACCTAACAGAAGCAGAAGATATTAAGAAGAGGTGGCAATAATACACAGAAGAACTGTATAACAAAGAGCTTCATGACCCAGATAATCACGATGGTGTGATCACTGACCTAGAGCCAGACATCATGGAAGGTGAAGTCAAGTGGGCCTTAGAAGGCATCACTAGGAAGAAAGCTAGTGGAGGTGATGGAATTCCAGTTGAGCTATTTCAAATCCTGAAAGATGATGTTGTGAAAGTGCTGCACTCAATATGCCAGCAAATTTGGAAGACTCAGCAGTGGCCACAGGACTGGAAAAGGTCAGTTTTCATTCCAATCCCAAAGAAAGGCAATGCCAAAGAATGCTCAAACTATCGCACAATTGCACTCATCTCACACGCTAGTAAAGTAATGCTCAAAATTCTCCAAGCCAGGCTTCAGCAACACATGAACTGTGAATTTCCAGATATTCAAGTTGGATTTAGAAAAGGCAGACGAACCAGAGATCAAATTGCCAACATCTGCTGGATCATAGAAAAAGCAAGAGAGTTCCAGAAAAACATCTATTTCTGCTTTATTGACTATGCCACAGCCTTTGACTTTGTGGATCACAATAAACTGTGGAAAATTCTGAAAGAGATGGGAATACCAGACCACCTGACCTGCCTCTTGAGAAATTTGTATGCAGGTCAGGAAGCAACAGTTAGAACTGGACATGGAACAACAGACTGGTTCCAAATAGGAAAAGGAGTATGTCAAGGCCTGCTTATTTAACTTATATACAAAATACATCATGAGAAACGCTGGGCTGGAAGAAGCACAAGCTGGAATCAAGATTGCCAGAAGAAATATCAATAACCTCAGATATGCAGATGACACCACCCTTATGGCAGAAAGTGAAGAGGAACTAAAAAGCCTCTTGATGAGGGTGAAAGAGGAGAGTGAAAAAGTTGGCTTAAAGCTCAACATTCAGAAAACAAAGATCATGGCATCTGGTCCCATCACTTCGTGGGAAATAGATGGGGTAACAGTGGAAACAGTGTCAGACTTTATTTTTGTGGGCTCCAAAATCACTGCAGATGGTGACTGCAGCCATTAAATTAAAAGATGCTTACTCCTTGGAAGAAAAGTTATGATCAACCTAGATAGCATATTGAAAGCAGAGACCTTACTTTGCCAACAAAGGTCCGTCTAGTCAAGGTTATGGTTTTTCCAGTGGTCATGTATGGATGTGAGAGTTGGACTGTGAAGAAAGCTGAGCACCAAAGAATTGATGCTTTTGAACTGTGGTGTTGGAGAAGACTCTTGAGAGTCCCTTGGATTGCAAGGAGGTCTAACCAGTCCATCCTAAAGGAGATTGGTTCTGGGTGTTTTGGAAGGACTGATGCTGAAGTTGAAACTCCAATACTTTGGCCACTTCATGGGAAGAGTTGACTCATTGGAAAAGACCCTGATGCTGGGAGGGATTGGGGGCAGGAGGAGAAGGGGACAACAGAGGATATGATGGCTGGATGGCATCACTGACTCAATAGACATGAGTTTGGGTAAATTCTAGGAGTTGGTGATAGACAGGGAGGCCTGGCGTGCTGTAATTCTTGGGGTCACAAAGAGTTGGACAAGACTGAGTGACTGAAGTGACTGAACTGATTGGATCATAGAAAAAACAAGAGTATTTCAGAAAAACATCTACTTCTACTTCATTAACTATGCTAAAGCCTTTGTGTGGATCACAACAAACTGTGGAAAATTCTTAAAGAGATGGGAACACCAGACCATCTTACCTGTCTCCTGAGAAACCTGTATGTAGGTCTAGAAGCACTAGTTAGAACCATACATGGAACAATTGACTGGTTCCAAATTGGGAAAGGAGTACAATAAGGCTATAAATTGTCACTGTTATTTATCTTATATGCAGAGTGAGTGTCTATGTACTCAGTCATGTCCCACTCTTTGTGATCCCATGGACTGCAGCCGGCCAGGATCCTCTGTCAATGGAATTTTACTGGTTGGAATACTTTTGAATACAGGAGTCGGTTGCCATTTCCTACTCTAAGGGATTTTCCTGACTAGAGATCAAACCTGCATCTCCTGCACTGGGAGGGGGATTCTTTAACACTGAGCCACCAGGGAAGCCCTTTATGCTGATTACATCATGTGAAATGCCAGGATGGATGAATCACAAGCTGGAATCAAGATTGCCGGGAGAAACATCAACAATCTCAACCTTCATGAAGAAGGCTGATGGCCAAAGAATTGATTCCACCAGGGCTTGGAATCTACATGTGAAAGTCCTCTTCACATTCTAAGGCAGAATGTGAAGAGGAACTAAAGAGACTCTTGGTGAAGATGCAAGAGGAGAGTGAAAAGTTGGCTTGAAGCTCAACATTAAAACAATTAAGATAATGGCATTTGTTCCCATCACTTCATGGCAAATAGAAGGGGAAAAGGTGGAAGCAGTGGCAGATTTTATTCTCTTGAGCTGCAAAATCATTGTGGACTGTGACTGCAGCCATGAAATTAAAAGACCCTTGCTGCTTGGAATGAACATTATGACAAACCTCGGCAGAGTGTTAAAAAGCAGAGACATGCTGATTCATGTTGATATATGGCAAAAACCACCATAATGTTGTAAAGTAATTATCCTCCAATTAAAATAAATAAATGGCATTGAAACATGTATAATATCATATATGAAACGAGTCGCCAGTCCAGGTTCGATGCACGATACTGGATGCTTGGGGCTGGTGCACTGGGATGACCCAGAGGGATGGTATGGGGAGGGAGGAGGGAGGAGGGTTCAGGATGGGGAACACATGTATACCTGTGGTGGATTCATTTCGATATATGGCAAAACAAATACAATATTGTAAAGTTAAAAAATAAAATAAAATTTAAAATAAAATAAACAAATTAAAAAAAAAAAAAGCAGAGACATCATTTTGCTGACAAAGATCTGTATAGTCAAAGTTGTTTTTCCAGTAGTCATGTATGGACGTGAGAGTTGGATCATAAAGGAGGCTGAGTGCCAAAGAATTAATGCTTTTGAAAATGTGGTGGTGCTGGAGAAGACCCTTGACAGTCCCTTAGATTGCAAAGAGATCAAACTAGTCAATCCTAAAGGAAATCAACCTTGAATATTCATTGGAAGGACTGATGCTGAAGCTGAAACTCCAATACTTTGGCCACCTGATGGAAAGAGCTGACTCATTGGAAAAGACCCTGGGAGAGATTCAACACAAAAGAAGGGGGTGGCAGAGGATGAGATGATTAGATAGTATCACTGACTCAGTGGACATGAATTTGAGCAAACTGGGAGATAGTGGAGGACAGCGGAGCCTGGTGTGGTACAGTCCGTGAGGTCCCAAAGAGTCAGACGTGACTTAGCAACTGAATGACAACAACATATGAAAATAAACCTCACTACTCACAAACACAGACCTGGTTTTTTGTTTTTTGTTTTTTTTTTTTCATGGAAAGCATTTTATTTTATTATTTTTTTTACATGTATACCTGTGGCAGATTCATCCTGATATATGGCAAAACCAATACAATATTGCAAAGTCAAAAATAAAATAAAATATCATCTGTATTTTAGAAAAGCGTGTTTACTTATCACTCTGTAAAGCATAAATTTACATTTAGATCAAATGACTCTTCTATTAATATATTAAATTTTCCTTTTCTACTTGAAATGGTCTTGTTGGCTATTGTTTAGTGGCTAAGTTGTGCCCAACTCTTTTGCGACCCCATGGACTGTAGCCTCCCAGGCTCCTCTGTCTTAGAGGACTTCCTGGCAAGAATACTGGAGTGGGTTGCCATTTCCTTCTCCAGAGGATCCTCCCGAATCAGGGATTGAACCCACCTCTCCTGCATTGGCAAGGCGGATTCCACTACAAGTAAAGCTTTAACTATTAGTGCACCACCTCCATCAGCATAAGAATTCTACACAGAATTGGGAAAAAAAACAGATTTTTATCAGAAATGTTTTCAATAAAAAATTAGTTAATTCTTATAGTGCTTTGATATTTTTAGACATGATATAAAGACTTGGAAGTGCATTCAGTTGAAGGATAAATATTTCACATTATTATGAATGCTATTTCAAATTCAGTTCAAAAGTTAAATATTAATGTTAAGATTATTTTTATTATGATATTTCACTGAAAAAAAACATGAATCTAAATTTTTATGAAATATTGATAAGAATAAACAATATTCGTTCTAAATCAAAAAGCTATGTTTCAAGGAATGCTCTTGAAATTAGATTTGGTTAATATAATTCATAATTGCTCCCCCAAAGGTATGATATTCAACCAACATAAATAGGACCTATAGTTTGTGAAATTTCCCCCTCCCTCTCCTCTCATGTGTGCACACTATTTCCAGTTGGATAATTTGATGATAATATATATAAGAATAGAATGAAATGGAAAGCTCTATGATTTTATAGCAATTCATTAAAAAACGCTTATTTGTCAAACTTTTTCTGAAGAAAGAAAAAAATGACAGCATTTGTGAACTTAATTCATATCAATATTTAAACATCTAAATAAAAAATGTAATGTTTATAATAACTTCCACTTAACACATATGCTCTGATTTTACCAGGGACTTTAGCAACTGCAGTGTAGTTTTTCAATTAAAATATTATAGTCTACATAGTTGAGTGCATTAAATATATTAGGAATTTCAAATATGTTAAAAAATGTTAACTTTAAAGATTGCTGATTTTATCAAACCACTGACTTATTCACAGATTATATTCTTTATAAAAAATGATGGCATTAATTAGACAGATATATTTTAAAAATTGAGAAAAAGGGTGAATATGTACAAGTAAATTATTTTTCTTTTTTTTTCTTTTTCTTCCAATTTTATTTTATTTTTAAACCCTACATAATTGTATTAGTTTTGCCAAACATCAAAATGAATCCTCCACAGGCACACATGCGCTCCCCATCCCGAACCCTCCTCCCTCCTCCCTCCCCATACCATCCCTCTGGGCCGTCCCAGTGCACCAGCCCCAAGCATCCAGCATCATGCATCGAACCTGGACTGGCAACTCGTTTCCTACATGATATTTTATATGTTTCATTGCCATTCTCCCAAATCTTCCCACCCTCTCCCTCTCCCACAGAGTCCATAAGACTGTTCTATACATCAGTGTCTCTTTAGCTGTCTCGTACACCAGGTTATTGTTACCATCTTTCTAAATTCCATATATATGCGTTAGTATACTGTATTTATGTTTTTCCTTCTGGCTTACTTCACTCTGTACAATAGGCTCCAGTTTCATCCACCTCATTAGAACTGATTCAAATGTATTCTTTTTAATGGCTGAGTAATACTCCATTGTGTATATGTACCACAGCTTTCCTATCCATTCATCCGCTGATGGACATCTAGGTTGCTTCCATGTCTTGGCTATTATAAACAGTGCTGCGATGAACATTGGGGTACACGTGTCTCTTTCCCTTCTGGTTTCCTCAGTGTTTATGCCCAGCAGTGGGATTGCTGGATCATAAGGCAGTTCTATTTCCAGTTTTTTAAGGAATCTCCACACTGTTCTCCATAGTGGCTGTACTAGTTTGCATTCCCACCAACAGTGTAAGAGGGTTCCCTTTTCTCCACACCCTCTCCAGCATTTATTATTTGTAGACTTTTGGATCGCAGCCATTCTGACTGGTGTGAAATGGTACCTCATAGTGGTTTTGATTTGCATTTCTCTGATAATGAGTGATGTTGAGCATCTTTTCATGTGTTTGTTAGCCATCTGTATGTCTTCTTTGGAGAAATGTCTATTTAGTTCTTTGGCCCATTTTTTGATTGGGTCGTTTATTTTTCTGGAGTTGAGCTGTAGGAGTTGCTTGTATATTTTTGAGATTAGTTGTTTGTCGGTTGCTTCATTTGCTATTATTTTCTCCCATTCTGAAGGCTGTCTTTTCACCTTGCTAATAGTTTCCTTTGATGTGCAGAAGCTTTTAAGGTTAATTAGGTCCCATTTGTTTATTTTTGCTTTTATTTCCAATATTCTGGGAGGTGGGTCATAGAGGATCCTGCTGTGATGTATGTCGGAGAGTGTTTTGCCTATGTTCTCCTCTAGGAGTTTTATAGTTTCTGGTCTTACGTTTAGATCTTTAATCCATTTTGAGTTTATTTTTGTGTATGGTGTTAGAAAGTGGTCCAGTTTCATTCTTTTACAAGTGGTTGACCAGATTTCCCAGCACCACTTGTTAAAGAGATTGTCTTTAATCCATTGTATATTCTTGCCTCCTTTGTCGAAGATAAGGTGTCCATATGTGCGTGGATTTATCTCTGGGCTTTCTATTTTATTCCATTGATCAATATTTCTGTCTTTGTGCCAGTACCATACTGTCTTGATAACTGTGGCTTTGTAGTAGAGCCTGAAGTCAGGTAGGTTGATTCCTCCAGTTCCATTCTTCTTTCTCAAGATCGCTTTGGCTATTCGAGGTTTTTTGTATTTCCATACAAATTGTGAAATTATTTGTTCTAGCTCTGTGAAGAATACTGTTGGTAGCTTGATAGGGATTGCATTGAATCTATAAATTGCTTTGGGTAGTATACTCATTTTCACTATATTGATTCTTCCAATCCATGAACATGGTATATTTCTCCATCTATTAGTGTCCTCTTTGATTTCTTTCACCAGTGTTTTATAGTTTTCTATATATAGGTCTTTAGTTTCTTTAGGTAGATATATTCCTAAGTATTTTATTCTTTCCGTTGCAATGGTGAATGGAATTGTTTCCTTAATTTCTCTTTCTGTTTTCTCATTATTAGTGTATAGGAATGCAAGGGATTTCTGTGTGTTGATTTTATATCCTGCAACTTTACTGTAGTCATTGATTATTTCTAGTAATTTTCTGGTGGACTCTTTAGGGTTTTCTATGTAGAGGATCATGTCATCTGCAAATAGTGAGAGTTTTACTTCTTCTTTTCCAATTTGGATTCCTTTTATTTCTTTTTCTGCTCTGATTGCTGTGGCCAAAACTTCCAAAACTATGTTGAATAGTAATGGTGAAAGTGGGCACCCTTGTCTTGTTCCTGACTTTAGAGGAAATGCTTTCAACTTTTCACCATTGAGGATAATGTTTGCTGTGGGTTTGTCATATATAGCTTTTATTATGTTGAGGTATGTTCCTTCTATTCCTGCTTTCTGGAGAGTTTTTATCATAAATGGATGTTGAATTTTGTCAAAGGCTTTCTCTGCATCTATTGAGATAATCATATGGTTTTTATTTTTCAATTTGTTAATGTGGTGTATTACATTGATTGATTTGCGGATATTGAAGAATCCTTGCATCCCTGGGATAAAGCCCACTTGATCATGGTGTATGATCTTTTTAATGTGTTGTTGGATTCTGATTGCTAGAATTTTGTTAAGGATTTTTGCATCTATGTTCATCAGTGATATTGGCCTGTAGTTTTCTTTTTTTGTGGGATCTTTGTCAGGTTTTGGTATTAGGGTGATGGTGGCCTCATAGAATGAGTTTGGAAGTTTACCTTCCTCTGCAATTTTCTGGAAGAGTTTGAGCAGGATAGGTGTTAGCTCTTCTCTAAATTTTTGGTAGAATTCAGCTGTGAAGCCGTCTGGACCGGGGCTTTTGTTTGCTGGAAGATTTTTGATTACAGTTTCAATTTCCATGCTTGTGATGGGTCTGTTAAGATTTTCTATTTCTTCCTGGTCCAGTTTTGGAAAGTTGTACTTTTCTAAGAATTTGTCCATTTCTTCCACGTTGTCCATTTTATTGGCATATAATTGTTGATAGTAGTCTCTTATGATCCTTTGTATTTCTGTGTTGTCTGTTGTGATCTCTCCATTTTCGTTTCTAATTTTGTTGATTTGATTTTTCTCCCTTTGTTTCTTGATGAGTCTGGCTAATGGTTTGTCAATTTTATTTATCCTTTCAAAGAACCAGCTTTTGGTTTTGTTGATTTTTGCTATGGTCTCTTTTGTTTCTTTTGCATTTATTTCTGCTCTAATTTTTAAGATTTCTTTCCTTCTACTAACCCTGGGGTTCTTCATTTCTTCCTTTTCTAGTTGCTTTAGGTGTAGAGTTAGGTTATTTATTTGACTTTTTTCTTGTTTCTTGAGGTGTGCCTGTATTGCTATGAACTTTCCCCTTAGGACTGCTTTTACCGTGTCCCACAGGTTTTGGGTTGTTGTGTTTTCATTTTCATTCGTTTCTATGCAAATTTTGATTTCTTTTTTGATTTCTTCTGTGATTTGTTGGTTATTCAGCAGCGTGTTGTTCAGCCTCCATATGTTGGCATTTTTAATAGTTTTTCTCCTGTAATTGAGATCTAATCTTACTGCATTGTGGTCAGAAAAAATGCTTGGAATGATTTCTATTTTTTTGAATTTACCAAGGCTAGCTTTATGGCCCAGGATGTGATCTATCCTGGAGAAGGTTCCATGTGCGCTTGAGAAAAAGGTGAAATTCATTGTTTTGGGATGAAATGACCTATAGATATCAATTAGGTCTAACTGGTCTATTGTATCGTTTAAAGTTTGTGTTTCCTTGTTAATTTTCTGTTTAGTTGATCTATCCATAGGTGTAAGTGGGGTATTAAAGTCTCCCACTATTATTGTGTTATTGTTAATTTCTCCTTTCATACTTGTTAGCATTTGTCTTACGTACTGTGGTGCTCCCGTGTTGGGTGCATATATATTTATAATTGTTATATCTTCTTCTTGGATTGATCCTTTGATCATTATGTAGTGACCTTCTTTGTCTCTTTTCACAGCCTTTGTTTTAAAGTCTATTTTATCTGATATGAGTATTGCTACTCCTGCTTTCTTTTGGTCCCTATTTGCATGGAAAATCTTTTTCCAGCCCTTCACTTTTAGTCTGTATGTGTCCCCTGTTTTGAGGTGGGTCTCTTGTAGACAACATATGTAGGGGTCTTGTTTTTGTATCCATTCAGCCAGTCTTTGTCTTTTGGTTGGGGCATTCAACCCATTTACATTTAAGGTAATTACTGATAAGTATGTTCCCGTTGCCATTTACTTTATTGTTTTGGGTTCGAGTTTATACACCGTTTTTGTGTTTCCTGTCTAGAGAATATCCTTTAGTATTTGTTGGAGAGCTGGTTTGGTGGTGCAGAATTCTCTCAGCCTTTGCTTGTCTGAAAAGCTTTTGATTTCTCCTTCATACTTGAATGAGATCCTTGCTGGGTACAATAATCTGGGCTGTAGGTTATTTTCTTTCATCATTTTAAGTATGTCTTGCCATTCCCTCCTGGCTTGAAGAGTTTCTATTGAAAGATCAGCTGTTATCCTTATGGGAATTCCCTTGTGTGTTATTTGTTGTTTTTCCCTTGCTGCTTTTAATATTTGTTCTTTGTGTTTGATCTTTGTTAATTTGATTAATATGTGTCTTGGGGTGTTTCTCCTTGGGTTTATCCTGTTTGGTACTCTCTGGGTTTCTTGGACTTGGGTGATTATTTCCTTCCCCATTTTAGGGAAGTTTTCCACTATTATCTCCTCAAGTATTTTCTCATGGTCTTTCTTTTTGTCTTCTTCTTCTGGAACCCCTATGATTCGAATGTTGTAGCGTTTAATATTGTCCTGGAGGTCTCTGAGATTGTCCTCATTTCTTTTAATTCGTTTTTCTTTTATCCTCTCTGATTCATTTATTTCTACCATTCTATCTTCTAATTCACTAATCCTGTCTTCTGCCTCTGTTATTCTACTATTTGTTGCCTCCAGAGTGTTTTTAATTTCACTTATTGCATTATTCATTATATATTGACTCTTTTTTATTTCTTCTAGGTCCTTGTTAAACCTTTCTTGCATCTTCTCAATCCTTGTCTCCAGGCTATTTATCTGTGATTCCATTTTAGTTTCAAGATTTTGGATCAATTTCACTATCATTATTCGGAATTCTTTATCAGGTAGATTCCCTATCTCTTCCTCTTTTGTTTGGTTTGGTGGGCATTTATCCTGTTCCTTTATCTGCTGAGTATTCCTCTGTCTCTTCATCTTGTTTAAATTGCTGAGTTTGGGGTGTCCTTTCTGTATTCTGGCAGTTTGTGGAGTTCTCTTTATTATGGCGTTTCCTCACTGTGTGTGGGTTTGTACAGGTGGCTTGTCAAGGTTTCCTGGTTAGGGAAGCTTGTGTCGGTGTTCTGGTGGGTGGAGCTGTATTTCTTCTCTCTGGAGTGCAATGAAATGTCCAGTAATGAGTTATGAGATGTCTATAGTTTTGGGGTGACTTTCGGCAGCCTGTATCTTGAAGCTCAGGGCTGTGTTCCTTTGTTGCTGGAGAATTTGCTTGGTATGTCTTGCCCTGGAACTTATTGGCCCTTGTGTGGTGCTTGGTTTCAGTGTCGGTATGGAGGCAATTGATGAGCTCCTGTCAATGAATGTTCCTTGGAGTCAGGAGTTCCCTGGAGTCAGGGTTTAGACTTAAGTCTCCTGCTTCCGATTATCGGTCTTATTTTTACAGTAGTTTCAAAACTTCTCCTTCTATACAGCACAACTGATAAAACATCTACATTAAAGATGATAAGTTTCTCTACAGTGAGGGTCACTCAGAGAGGTTCACAGGGTTACATGGAGAAGAGAAGAGGGAGGAGGGAGTTAGAGGTGACCCAAATGAGATGAGGTGAATCAATAGTGGAGAGAGTGGGCTAGCCAGTAGTCACTTCCTTATGTGCACTCCACAACTGGACCACTCAGAGATGTTCACGGGGTTATACAGAGAAGAGAAGAAGGAGGAAGGTAACAGAGGTGGCCAGAAGGATAAAAGGGGGGAATGAAAAGGAGGGAGACAGATCCAGCCAGTAATCAGTTCCCTAAGTGTTCTCCACCGTCTGGAACACACAGAAATTCACAGAGTTGGGTAGAGTAGAGAGGGGTTAGGGAGGAGACACAGGCGACCTGGTGGAGAAAAAGGAGGGTCCAAAGGGAGAGAGAGCAGTCAAGCCAGTAATCTCACTCCCTAGTGAAAAATGGGTCCTGAAGATTGGGTCCTTAAAGGTACAAAATTGGTAACAAATACATAAAAGCAAAAATTAAAAATCTAGAGTAGAGTTTGGAATTTTAAAAATACGATGTTAAAGAAAAGAAGAAGGAAAAGAAAGAGAGAAAGAACGAACAAACAAAAACAAACAAGGTCGTGAAAATTATAAAGAAAGTACAGGTACAAAATTGATAACTAATACCAGAAAGCGAAAATTAAAAATCTAGAGTAGAGTTTGGAATTTCAAAAATACGATGTTAAAGAAAAGAAGAAGGAAAAGAAAGAAAAAACGAACAAACAAAAACAAACAAGGTCGCAAAAATTATAAAGAGAGTACAGGTACAAAATTGATAACTAATACCAGAAAGCAAAAATTAAAAATCTAGAGTAGAGTTTGGAATTTCAAAAATACAATGTTAAAAAAAAAAAAAAAAGAAGAAGAAAAATAAAGAGAGAAAACAAACAAACAAATACGAACAATGTCACAAAAATTATAAAGAAAATACAGGTACAAAATTGATATCAAATACCAAAAAGCATAAATTAAAAATCTAGAGTAAAGTTTGGAATTTCAGATATACAATGTTATATAAAAGAAGAAGAGAAAGAAACAGAGAAGAAGAAAAAAAAAAAAAAAAGTCACAGAAATTATATAAAAAAAAACTATAGGTACAAAATTGATAACATATACCAAAAAGCGAAAATTAAAAATCTAGAGTAGAGTTTGGAATTTCAAAAATACAGTGTTAAAGAAAAGAAGAAAAAAACAAACAAAAAAAAAACAAGGTCAAAAAATTATAAAATATATATATATGAAGTTTGCTGAAGAAGAAAAAAAATAGGGTCTTTTTTTTTTTTTTGCAAAGTAATAGGTTATAAAAGTGAAAATTAAAGGAACAATAGAGGACTTAAAATTTTTTTTTTTTATTAAAAAAAAAAAGAAAGAATGATCGTAAAAATAATAAAAATATATCTAGGGCTTTTTTGGGTTTTTTTTTTTTTGTGGGTGTTGTGGGTTCAGTTCATTTTTGGCTAGTTCCTTGGTCAGATTTATATTTCTCAAGATCTATAGGCCCCTTCCTATGTAGTCCGTAGTAACCACAGGGTTTTGATCTATTGCCTGTAGCTTCCAAGGCGTTTCCCTCTGTTATATCTTCTTCTGTTTGCTAGTCTCTTCAGTATCTGGTTTCCGCCCTGACTCAAAGGGCACGGTGGAGGACACTTTTTTTTTTTTTTTAGGCTTACTTGTTCAGTCGCGCTGTGGGGAGGGAGGGAGGGATGCTGCAAACAAATAACACTGGCGTGGGCTCGCAGTGCCTCAGCCACCCTGGGTCTGCCCCCGCTCACGGCGCGTGTAGCCTCCCTGTCCACACTGCTCGGACTCTAGGTTGTTCCGCCGGGAACAATCCGAGGCTGGCCCTGGGCTGCATGCACCTCCCAGGTCCAAGCCGCTCAGGTTCAGGCACTCGGGTAGTCCTCAGAGGCGCAGACTCAGTTGGGCCTGCGTTTTGTGCTCTTCCCAGGTCCGAGCGCCAATTTGCTCTTCCCAGGCGAGCGCCAATGCTGCGACTTATCGCCTCCCCGCCACTCGGATATCTGGATGTAAAACCGGCGCACCTTCTCAGGCAGATGTTGACCGTCCAGACCCCCAAGAAGTTTTAGTTAGCAAAGAAGCCTGCTTACAGTTTAATAGATAATGTCTCTCTGGGGCTGCGATTGCCCCCTTCCGGCTCTGGCTGCCTGTCACCGGAGGGGCAAGGTCTGCAGCCGGCTATCTCTGTTCAGTCCTTTGTTCCGTGCGCGGGCCTGGCGGTCTTAGGTTAGGGCTGGCTTTTCGCGTGGTAGGTATCCCACACTCTGGTTTGCTAGCCCAAATTATTTCGCTCAGATAGCGCTCAGGGTATTCAGGCCAGATTCTTACTCTCAGCGATGCAGCCCGCGCCGCGCCTCCCTGCCCAGCCCCGGCTTGCTAATGGCGGATGCAGGCGTCTGCGCTGCTTCTCTGCTGGGGGAGTTACCGTAGGGCTCGCAATCTGCGAGTTTTAAATTGTTTATTTATTTTTTCTCCCTGTTATATTGCCCTCTGTGCTTCCAAAGCTCGGCGCAGATTCGGCAGTGAGAAGGTTTCCTGATGTTTGGAAACTTCTCTCTTTTTAAGATTCCCTTCCCGGGACGGAACTCCGTCCCTCCCTCTTTTGTCTCTTTTTTTTTGTTTTTAATATTTTTTCCTACCTCCTTTCGAAGAGTTGGGTTGCTTTTCTGGGTGCCTGATGTCCTCTGCCGGCATTCAGAAGTTGTTTTGTGGAATTTACTCGACGTTTAAATGCTCTTTTGATGAATTTGTGGGGGAGAAAGTGTTCTCCCCGTCCTACTCCTCCGCCATCTTGGCTCCTCCCCCCAGACCTGGTTTTTTGAAACACCTGGGAATCTGGGCAATCATTCTCTTTCTTTGCCTGCAGTCACACTCCAGACAAGCTACAATCAGAGTGATTTCATTTCCATCTACTCACAATCACAGTCCAGTCCCGCCTCTGTGGTCACTCTGATTAAGGTTTTGTGTGTGTTCTCATTTGCTCAGTTGTGTCTGACTCTTTGGACTGCATGGACTGTAGCCTGCCAGGCTCCTTTGTCTATGGAATTTTCCAGGCCAGAATATTGGTGTGAGTTACCATTTCCTACTCCAGGGGAACGTCCCAACCTAGGGATCAAACTGGAGTCTCTTGTGTCTCCGGCACTGGCAGGCAGATTCTTTACCACTAGAACACTTGGGAAGCCCTAGGCATTCTCAGACTGGGTAGTGTCACGTTTACAGACAAGCTCCTGATGTAAAGACAGCTCCAGCATCCTCTTTACTCTTTACTGTGGAAGCTCCCAGTGGAAGTCTCAAAGGGTAACTTTATTTTCAAGAGGAAGAAGGATGATGACTGGCTGGTACTGATCACCAGGACTTGGAATCTGCATCTTTACTCCGTGGAAGGGTGTGTGACGAGGGGGCCACACATGGTGTTGGTGTTGGCTGGTAAGGCAGTAACTGTTTTGAGTCCAGTTACTAAGTGTGACTAAGGCAGAAGAAATAAAGAAACTAGAGGATATAAAGGATACAGACATGGTGTTTGCTTACAAGTGACAGTGTGCTATGGGTCTTTCCCTGTCTGGAGTTAGGTGAGCACCCACTGAGGCTGGTCTGGGAGGAGGGAGCAATCTGTGAGTAGACCAGGGTGACATAAGGCTTCTCTATCTGGAGACTAGTCAATGGAGGAAATGGGACAGAGAAAGAAATCCTCTGACATTTTCCTTTAACAGAATTTTTTCACAGCCTTACATGTGAATGACCACCTCTTTCCAAAAGATCTATTTCCAAATAAAGCAAGAGTCCCCAACCCACCTAGAGGACAATTTCTGCTGGGCAGGATGAGGCATTTACAGAATAGGCTTTTCTTTTTTCTTTTTTTTTTCATATAAAATAGGTTTTATTTCTATATGTGGTTTCTAGTAAACTTCTTTTTTTAAAAAAATATAACTTTATTTATTTTAATTGTAGGTTAATTACTTTACAATATTGTATTGGTTTTGCCATACATCAACATGAATCCACCATGCGTGTACATGTGTTCCCCATCCCGAAACCCCCTCCCACCTCCCTCCCCGTACCATCCCTCTGGGTCGTCCCAGTGCACCAGCCCCGAGCATCCAGTATCATGCATTGAACCTGGACTGGCGACTCGTTTCATATATGATATTCATGTTTCAATGCCATTCTCCCAAATTATCCCACCCTCGGCCTCTCCCACAGAGTCCTAAAGACTGTTCTAGACATCTGTGTCTCTTTTGCTGTCTCGCATACAGGGTTATAATTACCATCTTTCTAAATTCCATATATATGCGTTGCTGCTGCTACTGCTGCTAAGTCGCTTCACTCGTGTCTGACTCTGTGCGACCCCCCATAGACGGCAGCCCACCAGGCTCCACCATCCCTGGGATTCTCCAGGCAAGAACACTGGAGTGGGTTGCCATTTCCTTCTCCAATGCGTGAAAGTGAAAAGTGAAAGTGAAGTTGCTCAGTCGTGTCCGACTCTTCGTGACCCCATGGACTGCAGCCTACCAGGCTCCTCCGTCCATGGGATTTTCCAGGCAAGAGAATACTGTATTGGTGTTTCTTTCTGACTTACTTCACTCTGTATAATAGGCTCCAGTTTCATCCACCTCATTAGAACTGATTCAAATGTATTCTGTGTAATGGCTGAGTAATACTCCATTGTGTATATGTACCACAGCTTTCTTATCCATTTGTCTGCTGATGAACATCTAGGTTGCTTCCATGTCCTGGCTATTATAAACAGTGCTGCGATGAACATTGGGGTACACGTGTCTCTTTCAATTCTGGTTTCCTTGATGTGTATGCCCAGCAGTGGGATTGCTGGGTCATAAGGCAGTTCTATTTCCAGTTTTTTAAGGAATCTCCACACTGTTCTCCAGAGTGGCTGTACTAGTTTGCATTCCCACCAACAGTGGAAGAGGGTTCCCTTTTCTCCACACCCTCTCCAGCATTTATTGCTTGTAGACTTTTGGATCACAGCCATTCTGACTGGTGTGAAATGGTACCTCATAGTGGTTTTGATTTGCATTTCTCTGATAATGAATGATGTTGAGCATCTTTTCATGTGTTTGTTAGCCATCTGTATGTCTTCTTTGGAGAAATGTCTATTTAGTTCTTTGGCCCATTTTTTGATTGGGTCGTTTAGTTTTCTGGAATTGAGCTGTAGGAGTTGCTTGTATATTTTTGACATTAGTCATCAGTTGCTTCATTTGCTATTATTTTCTCCCATTCTGAAGGCTGTCTTTTCACCTTGCTTATAGTTTCCTTTGTTGTGCAGAAGCTTTTAATTTTAATTAGATCCCATTTGTTTATTTTTGCTTTTATTTCCAATATTCTGGGAGGTGGGTCATAGAGGATCCTGCTGTGATGTGTGTTGGAGAGTGTTTTGCTTATGTTCCCCTCTAGGAGTTTTATAGTTTCTGGTCTTATGTTTAGATCTTTAATCCATTTTGAGTTTATCTCAGCTCAGCTTTGAGGCCCTTTCCTACTCAAGGGCTTTGAACCTGAAGGCATTTTCACTCGCCCTGAAATAAAGGACACCTTCACCTTTTTTTGCCTAAAACAGTTCTTGGAATTATATGGCATGTATAGTGTCTGAGATAAACCACACATTTTAAGTTTATATTATTAAGTAGCTTAAAAAAAAAAAAACAACACCTACTGTGTTTGCACGCATGCATGTTAAGTCTCTTCAGTAATCTCCATCTATTTGTGACCCTATGGACTGTAGCCCACCAGGCTTCTCTGTCCGTGGGATTCTCCAGGCAAGAATACTGGAGTGGGTTGCCATTTCCTCCTCCAGGGGATCTTTCCAACCCGAGAATCAAAACTGCATCTCCTGAGTCTCCTGCATCAGCACGCAGATTCTTTACCACTAAAGAATTCTTATCACGCAGATTCTTTCCCAGGACCACCTGGGAAGCCCAGGTGTTATACTATCTTCTAAATGAAAGAAAGTGTCAAAATATTTTAACAATCCATGCCGCTATTGCCTGTGTGCTTCTGCTGAATGCCAGTCCAGCTCACAAGGAGCACCCAGCTTACTTGCAAGATGAGAAACCACCAACACAAGTGTTGCCAGGTGCTGTCATAAAGTGTTGTTACTAGGAAAAAACTGACAATGAGGTTCTTTTGTCATTTTTGTTTCCTGAAGCTCCAGGCTCTAGCAAGAACCCTGTTAAGTCTCTTAACTCTTCTCTGCTTTTTAATAAGCTGTCTAGGTTGGCCATAACTTTTCTTCCAAAGAGCAAGTGTCTTTTAATTTCATGGCTGCAGTCACCATCTACGGTGATTTTGGAGCCCAAAAAATAAAGTCTGTCACTGTTTCCACTATTTCCCCATCTATTTGCCATGAAGTGATGGGACCGGATGCCATGATCTTAGTTTTCTGATTGTTGAGTTTTAAGCCGACTTTTTCACTCTCCTCTTTCACTTCCATCAAGAGGCACTTCAGTTCTTCTTCTCTTTCTGCCATAAGGGTGGTGTCATCTGCATATCTGACGTTATTGATATTCCTCCCAGCAATCTTAATTCCAGCTTGTGCTTCATCCAGTCCAGCATTTCTCATGATGTACTCTGCATATAAATTAAATAAGCAGGGTGACAATATACAGCCTTGATGTACTCCTTTCCCGATTTGGAACCAGTCTGTTGTTCCATGTCCAGTTCTAACTGTTGCTTCTTGACCTGCATACAGATTTCTCAGGAGGCGGGTCAGGTGGTCTGGTATCCCCATCTCTTGAAGAATTTTTCAGTTTGTTGTGATCCACACAGTCAAAGGCTTTGGCATAGTCAATAAAGCAGAAATAGATGATTTTCTGGAACTCTCTTGCTTTTTTGATGATCCACCAGATGCTGGCAATTTGATCTCTGGTTCCTCTGCCTTTTCTAAATCCACCTTAAACATTTGGAAGTTCAAATTCATGTACTGTTGAAGTCTGGCTCAGAGAATTTTGAACATTACTTTGCTAGTGTGTGAGATGAGTGCAATTGTGTGGTAGTCTGAGCATTCTTTGGAATTGACTTTCTTTGGATTTGGAATGAAACCTGACCTTTTCCAGTCCTGTGGCCACTGCTGATTTTTCCAAATTTGCTGGCATATTGAGTACAGTACTTTCACAGCATCATCCTTTAGGATTTGAAATAGCTCAACTAGAGTTCCATCACCTCCACTAGCTTTGTTCCTAGTGATGCTTCCTAAGGCTTACTAAGGCCCACTTGACTTTGCATTCCAGGATGTCTGGCTCTAGGTGAGTGATCACACCATAGTGATTATCTGCATTGAGAAGATCTTTTTTGTATAGTTCTTCTGTGTATTCTTGCCACCATTTCTTAATATCTTCTGCTTCTGTTAGGTCCATACCATTTCTGTCCTTTATTGTGCCCATCTTTGCATGAAATATTCCCTTGGTATCTCTAATTTTCTTGAAGAGATCTCTAGTCTTTCCCATTCTATTGTTTTCCTCTATTTCTTTGTATTGATTGCTAAGGAGGGCTTTCTTATCTCTCCTTGCTATTCTTTGGAACTCTGCATTCAGATGCTTATATCTTTCTTTTTCTCCTTTGCCTTTTGCTTCTCTTCTTTTCATAGCTGTTTGTAAGGCCTCCTCAGACAGCCATTTTGCCTTTTTGGATTTCTTTTTCTTGGGGATGGTCTTGATCCCTGCCTCCTGTACAATGTCATGAACCTCCATCCATCATTCTTCAGGCACTCTGTCTATCAGATCTAATCCCCTGAATCTATCTGTCACTTCCACTGTATAATCATGAGGGATTTGATTTAGGTCATACCTGAATGGTCTAGTGGTTTTTCCCACTTTCTTCAATTTAAGTCTGAGTACTTAAATTGGCAATAAGGAGTACATGATCTGAGCCACAGTCAGCTCCCAGTCTTGTTTTTGCTGACTTTATAGAGCTTCTCCATCTTTGGCTGCAAAGAATATAATCAATCTGATTTCGGTGTTGACCATCTGGTGATGTCCATGTGTAGAGTCTTCTCTTGTGTGTTGGAAGAGGGTGTTTGCTATGACCACTTCGTTCTCTTGGCAAAACTCTATTAGCTTTTGCCCTGCTTCATTCTGTACTCCAAGGCCAAATTTGCCCATTACTCCAGGTATTTCTGACTCCCTGCTTTGGATTCTAGACCCCTATGATGAAAAGCACATCTTTTTGGGGTGTTAGTTCTAGAAGGTCTTGTAGGTCTTCATAGAGCCATTCAACTTCAGCTTCTTCAGCATTATTGGTCAGGGCATAGACTTGGATTACTGTGATATTGAATGGTTTGCCTTGGAAATGAACAGAGATCATTCTGTCATTTTTGAGACTGCATCCAAGTACTGCATTTTGGACTCTTTTGTTGACTATGATGGCTATTCCATTTCTTCTAAGGGATTCTTGCCCACAGTAATAGATATAATGGTCATCTGAGTTAAATTCACCCATTCCAGTCCATTTTAGTTCGCTGATTCCCAAAATGTCAATGTTCACTCTTGCCATCTCCTCTTTGACCACTTCCAATTTGTCTTGTTTCATGGACCTAACATTCCAGGTTCCTGTGCTATATTGATCTTTACAGCATTGGACTTTACTTCCATCACCAGTCACATCTACAACTGGGTGCTGTTTTTGCTTTGACTCCATCTCTTCATTCTTTTTGGAGTTATTTCTCCACTGATTTCCAGTAGCATATTGGGCACCTACCACCTGGGGTCTTTCAGTGTACTATCTTTTTGCCTGTTCATACTGTTCATGGGGTTCTCAAGGCAAGAATAGTGGAGTGGTTTGCCATTCCCTTCTCCAATGGACCACGTTTTGTCAGAACTCTCCACCATGACCCGTCTGTCTTGGGTAGCCCTACATGGCATGGCTTATAGTTTCATTGGGTTAGAGAAGGCTGTGGTCCATGTGATCAGATTGGTTAGTTTTCTGTGACTATGGTTTTCAATCTGTCTGCCCTCTGATGGAGAAGGATATGAGGCTTATGGAAGCTTCCTGATGGGAGAGACTGACTGAGGGGGAAACTGGGTCTTGTTCTCATGGGCAGGGCCATAATCAGTAAATCTTTAATCCAATTTTCTTTTGAAGGGCAGGGCTGTGTCCCCTCCCTGTTATTTGACCTGAGGCCAAAGTACAGTGGAGGTAATGAAGATAATGGTGATCTCCTTCAAAAGGTCCCATGCAGGCACTGCTACACTAAGTGTCCCCCACCCTGCAGCAGGCCACCACTGACCCATGCCTCCACCAGAGACACTGGACACTCCCTGGCAAGTCTGGGTGAGGTTCTTGTGGGGTCACTGCTCCTTTCTCCTGGGTCCCGGTGTGCACAATGTTCTGTTTGTGCCCTCCCAGAGTCTGTTTCCCCAGTCCTGTGTAAAAGTGAAGTAGCTCAGTCATGTCCGACTTTTTGAGACCCCATGGACTGTAACCTACCAGACTCTTCTGTCCATGGGATTTTCCAGGCAAGAGTACTGGAGTAGGTTGCCATTTCGTTCTCCAGGGGATCTTCCTGACCCCGGGATTGAACCTGGGTCTCCCACATCACAGGCAGACACTTTACCATCTGAGCCACCCTTCCATGCTTCTTAACTCTGAAGTCCTGTTAACAGTCCATCAGGATCTCTTAGGAATTCTCTACCTTGTGGGGGAGACTGAACACAAACTCCATGATTCTATAGAATGTAACATAACTCTATAGAATGTAACTTTATAGAAAGTAACATGACTTTGTAGAGTGTGGCTGATTTTTCCCAGGGAGACTGGCCCTGGAACCTGTATCAATTTGAGATGTTTCCCTCCAGTATGGGGAGATAGGAATTTTTAAAAAAATAGCTATTGGGGAATGCACTATATAAATGCAATATGACCCAGATTTCTCTTTAAATTCCTCCCCCCCCCTGCCAGATTTCTGTTTTAAAATGAGAAATAACATTATTTCATTCACCTTATTCATTAATAACAAACAATATTTTCAGGCAAGATGGTAGCTTCAAATTGTAGTCTCTATGCTGCTGTCTGCCGTACAGAGGCCAGGCTGATTTGGAGTGTGTGTGCAGGATGAGTCTTTCTGCATGGAATAAAATGCTTTAGTTCTAATAAGGCTGGAGAGCATCTATGTGTGTACTGTAAGTAGATGACCAACTTGGCTTGGCTTGCCTGGAATTTTCCTGATTTTAAAATGAAAAGTCCTACATTCAGGGAAGCCCCCCCATTTGTTCTAGACAAATGAGTATGGTTGTTCACCCTAGATTTAGGGTTGCTATGAGCTTGTTTCTCTTCCCAGCTGTCCCCTCTTTCATCGGCTATAATAGGGCTGATTGTACATGATTTCAAATCCATTCCTTTGAGTCAAAACTTTGTCCCATATTAAAATGTAAGCATCTTTGAGAAAGGTGACCCATTAAACTACTAAAGCTGGAAGCAGCATTCTACACAGCTAATCACTCCCTCCTCTTGAAACAATTGTCTTCTTCCTCATGGAAATGCAAATTAAGATGATGACAAGATAGCATTTTATGTTTACTAAATGTAAAAAATAGAGAAGGCAAAAAATAAAGAAGTCTGACAATACCAAGTGTTGACAAGGACATGGAACACTAGGAATTTTATTTACTGCTGGTGGGTACGTAGGTTGGTACACCTACTTTGAAAAATAATTATATAAACATTATCTTATAAAGTTGAACATGTGCAAACTGAAGTTAGTTTCATTTAAAGATGCCCTAGAGAAACTCTTCTACACTTGGGCCTCAGGAATCATTCACAATAATTTCAGAGTAAAAAAATACTGTCTGTGGGAGAGGGAGAGGATGGGAAGATTTGGGAGAATGACATTGAAACATGTAAAATATCATGTAAGAAACGAGTTGCCAGTCCAGGTTCGATGCACGATACTGGATGCTTGGGGCTAGTGCACTGGGACGACCCAGAGGGATGGTATGGGGAGGGAGGAGGGAGGAGGGTTCAGGATGGGGAACACATGTATACCTGTGGCAGATTCATTTTGATATTTGGCAAAACTAATACAATTATGTAAAGTTTAAAAATAAAATAAAATTAAAAAAAAAACACTGGAAACCACTTAAGTGATAACAATTAGGAGAAAGGATAAATGAATTAATGGACTGCTAATGGATTATGTTCCTGGAAGCTTTTCCTGAGCTCTCCATATTGTCTCCTGTGTGTGTGCTCAGTGGCTTCAGCTATGTCTGGCTCTTTGTGACCCCATGTAGCCCACCAGGCTCCTCTGTCCATGGGGATTCTCCAGGCAAGAATACTGGAGTGGGTTGCCATGCCCTCCTTCAGGGGCTTTTCCCAACCCAGCAATGGAACCTAGGCCTCCCGCATTGCAGGTGGATTCTTTACCAGCTGAGCTACCCAGGAGACCCTGTCTCCTACCAGGAGCTGACTGTGGCTCAGATCATGAACTCCTTATTGCCAAATTCAGACTTAAATTGAAGAAAGTAGGGAAAACCACTAGACCATTCAGGTATGACCTAAATCAAATCCCTTATTATACAGTGGAAGTGGGAAATAGATTTAAGGGACTAGATCTGATAGAATGCCTGATGAACTATGGATGGAGGTTCATGACATTATACAGGAGACAGGGATCAAGACCATCTCCAAGAAAAAGAAATGCAAAAAAGCAAAATGGTATGAGGTCTGAGGAGGCCTTACAAATAGCTGTGAAAAGAAGAGAAGCAAAAAACAAAGGAGAGGAGACAGGGCTTCCTGGGTAGCTCAGCTGGTAAAGAATCCACCTGCAACGCAGGAGACCTGGGTTCCATTGCTGGGTTGGGAAGAGCCTCTGGAGGAGGGCATGGAAACCCACTCCAGTATTCTTGCCTGGAGAATCCCCATGGACAGAGGAGCCTGGTGGGCTACATGGGGTTGCAAAGAGCCAGACATAGCTGAAGCCACTGAGCACACACACAGGAGACAATATGGAGAGCTCAGGAAAAGCTTCCAGGAACATAATCCATTAACAGTCCATCCTCTTTTCTTTCTCATTATTATGTCCATTTTTTTTTTTTTTTTTTTGATCTCAGCTCTATGTTCATCTCTCTTTCCTCCAATAATCAAACTCATATCAACCAACTCAGATTGGAAAGCTCATCCACATCTACTGCATTGCCCCTTCTGGAAAGTCTGAATTTTAACCTGGGCCTCCTGATAGCAAGTGAACCACTGCTCTATTGGTGAGACTACTATTATTAGAGCAGGGAAATGTTCCCAACTAGGAGTGAGAAGGGCTCCTTAGATCAGCCAAGGAAGGCCCCTGACCACCACCAAGGAGGAAAGAACCGAGATTATTCGTTTAAAGTGCTTAGCATAATGCCTGGCTCATATAAGAACTCGACAAAAACTTAATGTCATTCAAATTAATATGATTTTCATTTCTCTTAGTTTCCCTTTACTTTCACTTTATTATTTTCCTCTCTATGAAGACTCTTTTTCTAGGCAAAATGTCCAAAGACATCTTGGTTTGCTTTTCTATGTTCTGCTCCAATTGGTTTGCTTTCCCACGTTCTGCTCCAATATGTTCCAATTACACCATCTATGCCACTTCCCAAATCATGGAGGTAGCACAGAGATGCAACCAGCGCCCTAGTCAGGATGTATTCAGGGGAACTGAGGGTCCTCTTTGAGCATCAAAAAAGCAAATAGTCACTCTATATGCTTTTCAAACCATAAATATTCTTTGGCTTCAGTCTGATACTCATACTGTGTGCAAAATGTTTAGCACCATGACTTGTCTCCTATAGCTTCTTAGTGAGAGTTCTTTTTTTCTTTTTTTGTAGTTCTTACACTACCTACCATATTTTTAATCTATTTAGTAACAAATCCTGAAGATTCTCAGGATTATTATGGGGAAAAGAAGGCAAAATAATTCTAATGTTCATGTAAAGTGAACATAAACATTGAATCATACGCCCACGAACTCTCTAACAAATGCATTAAAGCATCAAAATCCTGTCTTTGCTTGAGGCCTTACCAAACAAGATAAAATATTTGCAAATCATATACCCATCAAGGGGTTAATATCAAAAATATATAAGGAGCACTCAGTGTAAAAAATGTGATTTAAAAATGGCCAGAGGACCTAAATAGACATTTTTTTCAAGGAAGACATACAGCTGGCCAACAGCCATACGAAACGATGCTCAGCATCAATAATCATCAGGGAAATGCAAGTCAAAACCACAGTGAGATAACACCTAATGCCCATTAGAGTAACTGGCATCAAAAAGGCAGGAAATAGCAAGTGTTGGAGAGGATGTGGAGAAAAACTCCTGTGCACCATTGGTGGGAATGCATATTGGTGCAGCCACTGTGGAAAACAGTATGGAGCTTCCTCAAATGAAATACAAGTAGCAATCCACTTCTGGGTATATATCCAAAGAGTATGAAATTTTTACATTTCCTAAGCAGTTGTGTCACCTCAGGCAGGTTATTACAATACAAAGTGCGGAGCAGGTCGTGAGAAGTTGGTGTCCTTCTCTATTTATCAATCTACTTATTAAAGTAGTGTTGATTTATGATATTATACTAGCTTCAGGGGTAGAGCATAATGATTCAGTAGCTTTAGAATATTTTATACTCCATTATAAATTATTACCATAGATAATGGCCATAGTCCCTGCTCTATACAATAGATCCTTGTTGCTTATCTATTATATATATATATAGTAGTTTGTACATATAGTAATTCATATCTGTTAGCCCCATACTTCTAATTTATCCTTTCCCCCTTCCCTCTCCCCTTTGGTAACCATTAGTTTGTTTTCTATATTTGTGACGGAAGTTGGTTTTGAAATAGTTAAGCCGATCTGTCCGCAGATCACAGCACTAGAGAAAGTAATTACTCCTCAACCTATTACTCACGTTTCAGGATTGAGGCAAAGATAATCCTTACTGAATTTAGAAATCAAAATGGGATTATTTCTTTCTAATAGCATAAATATTTATAGGAGCATAAGGCATATTTCAAATGGCTAAAACACTGAATGTCTTTTTGTATGAGATGAGGAAGAAAAATGCAGTACTCGGTAACTCTATCTTGAGAAAACAGCTAAATTCCCCAAAGGCACACAGAGCACATGCATAAAAACACACTCATATACACATACACTATCATCTTTTCCTCTGAGCACTCATCATTGATATACTCAGAAATAGCTATTCGCTTGGACTTTCAAAAATTACTCATCCGTTGGGCCAGTTATGACTACACTTTACAATATTTCTAACTCAGAACTTTAGAAATTATTGAATTACCCACCATACAATAGCATTTTTACCTGGCTCAGGAAGATGATGAGCTGTCTAGAGTCATCTCTTGGTTTAGGGAGGAAAACTTTTAACTCTAGAGGACAGAAGACCAGACCTTCAATTTTGGCTCTTCTATTCACTAACCTGGAGAAGGCACTGGCGACCCACTCCAGTGCTCTTGCCTGGAAAATCCCGTGGACGGAGGAGCCTGGTAGGCTGCAGTCCATGGGGTCACTAAGAGTCAGACATGACTGAGCGACTTCACTTTCACTTTTCACTTTCATGGATTGGAGAAGGAAATGGCAATCCACTCCAGTGTTCTTGCCTGGAGAATCCCAGGGACGGGGGAGCTTGGTGGGCTGCTGTCTATGGGGTCGCACAGAGTCGGACACGACTGACACGACTTAGCAGCAGCAGCAGCATTCACTAACCTGTGAGTTTGAATAAGTGTTTCATTGTTTCATACTTCTAGACAAAAATAATAGGAGTATTCGTTACCTCTTAGGATTGTTGTAAGGATATATGGAAGTTACCAATGTCACCAACCAGACCACCTTACTTGCCTCCTTGAAACCTGTGTACAGGTCAAGAAGCAACAGTTAGAACCAGACATGGAACAAGGGACTGGTTCCAAATTGGGAAAGGAGTACGTCAAGGCTGTATATTGTTACCCTGCTTATTTAACTTATATGCACAGTACATCATTCGAAATGCCAGGCTGGATGAAGCAGAAGCTGAAAGTAAGATTGCTGGGAGAAATAGCAATAACCTTAGATATGCAGATGACACTACCTTAACAGCAGAAAGTGAAGAGGGACTAAAGAACCTCTTGATGAAGGTGAAAGAGAAGAATGAAAAAGCTGGCTTAAAATTCAACGTTCAAAAAATGAAGACATCTGGTCCCATCACTTCATGGTAGATAGATGGGGAAACAATGGAAACAGTGAGAGACTTTATTTTGGGGGGCTCCAAAATCACCGCAGATGGTGACTGCAGCCATGAAATTAAAAGATATTTGCTCCTTAGAAGAAAAGCTATGACAAACCTAGACAGCATATTAAAAAGCAGAGATATTATTTTGCTGATAAAAATCCATGTAGTCAAAGCTATGGTTTTTCCAGTAGTCATGTTTGGACGTGAGAATTGGACCATAAAGAAGGATGAGCACCGAAGAATTGATGCTTCTGAACCTTGGTGTTGGACAAGACTCTTGAGAGTCCCTTGGACTGCAAGGAAATCCAACCAGTCCATCCTAAAGGAAATCAGTCCTGAATATTCATTGGAAGGACTGATGCTGAAGCTGAAGCTCCAATACTTTGGGCACCTGATGTGAAGAGCCGACTCATTGGAAAAGACCCTGATGCTTCGAAAGACTGAGGACAGGAGGAGAAGGGGGTGACAGAGGATGAGATGGCTGGATGACATCATTGATTCAATCGACATGAGTTTGAGCAAACTCCAGCAGACAGGGAAGGACAGGGAGGACTGGGGTGCTATAGTCCATGAGTCACAAAGAGTTGGACATGACTGAGGGACTGAACAACAACAAAAGTCTAAAATCCAATGATTTTTAAATTTTCTTCATAGAATATCTATTTCTTAATTTTCTGAGTTTTGTCTTTGTTATAAAGAAGAAGTGTTATTCACTTTAATTTTCTCAAAGATTATTGCTGAGATAAGCTATTTTTCTTTAATAAATATTATTTTTGTCATTTATTGAGGCAAATATATAATACTTCCCTTTGACCAATTAATTCGATAAAATAAAATAACAATTTCCTGATAACTTACTAACCTTATTTGCTGGAAAAGTCATGCTCAGAAAATAAAACATTGCTATTTTAACACAATTTTGAATTTTTGGTGTGAATCTTATATCTATAGTTTGTAATGAAATTAAGCTGACTGTTTATTTTTGGATCTTACATTTTACATTTAGATCATAGAAATTAACAAGTTGTCCATATGGTTCTGAACTCATTAAGAGCTTACGAGGTATTTAAAAGAAACTGCACAGATTTTGATTCTATTGCCTTTTATCAATGTAACTTTTTAGCAGTATTTTCATTCCTCTTTTCTCAAGCTGCAGCAGTGTGATTATTTACAGGTTTGCAGAAAATAGTGCATTTTATCTTACACTCTAATATGCATTTAGGCCTGGTTTTGCTTTCTCTTTCCCAGTAAGTTCAGCAGCCTCTGAAACTTATTGTGACAGCACCAAAGAATCCCAGACTAGGTGGTCCCATCTTTCTCAGGGGCGCTTTCACCTCCTGATCAGGGATTGCCACATGGATTGCCCCTGACTGTCCGTGGTGGCTGCTGCGTCCTCTTTGTCTCTATCTGTGCACTGTCTACCAATAGTGAAATTTGTGGCAGTTTTATGACAGCCTTTCTAGTTTCTACATTAATGTAGGCTTCTTTTTCTCCTCCTTCTGTAGCTTTTTTTTTCTGGGAGTCAGAGTTAAAGGCTTGTTTTCATGCAACTCTTTCCCCCTAAAATGTCAATGCACTATTCATTATTGAATTAACTGCTTTCCATCAACATTGGTGACAACACCAGGAATGCTGGGCTGTATGGCTGTATAAATGTAGTGGGTGTCAGGGAGGAGATTAATCATAGCAGCTAGAATAAACAATCCTGGAACCACAAATATGCTGACACCCTTTTGGCTGAGAACTTGAGTAGCTTGGCAAAGAAGCTACATTTTTTTTTTCACATTATTTCACAAGAATGTGGAAAATCAGGGAGTAACACCACAGGTACTTTTTCCAGTATTCTTTCTTTCCTTTTTATTCTCTATCAATTAGTTGATTTTTAATTTTCAATATTGTTAATGAAAGTAAAGAATACATATAAAAATAAAAATGTCAGGTAAGATGATGAGTCATGACATACAAAAGACCAAATGCTATAAGTGAAGACAGTCTTCTGTTATCATTGGTTCTAACAGAGAATTATATTAGAGTTAATATATCCACATTCATATACATTTCCACAAAATCTTCAGGGAATTAGAGTCATTGAGTGATGCTGTTTTCTGACATAGCTTCCCTTTCCAGAACTATTGATGATATTTGGAATCCAGAATAGCCACATCTTACTTCATGCTAAAGCTTTACCACAAGGTTATGTGTTAAGAAATTTAATTAACAGAAAATGACATATAACCAATATTATAAATGATTCAGGGAAGCTGAAATTCCCCGGGCTATCTAAATCTCATTCTGTGGGGGTATATTTCTCATTTTTCATCCTTATTTCTTGGCTATGTTGCTGACCCTCTGATGAAGAGTCCTCATTCATCTTCCTTGTCCTCAGGAGTATCGCCTATAACCCCACAGGACCACGGCAACTCGACAGTCTGTATAGCATCCTCAAGAGTGTGCTTGGGTCCAAATAACTTTGCAAATTACTGAATCTGCATTTTGCGAAGCCAAATATCTCATCTTTATACTTTCTTTTCTTTTTAATATGCTTTTTTTCTCCACCAAGAAGAATCACTTTTGGTTACCCATGCAATTCTTCTTCCTCACCAATCACTCCATCATTATAGAAGTTCCTACATAGTATCACAGTTTCACTAGAGGGGCCACAGCTACCAACTTGCTAAAATTATGGCAGGAATCAATTGTAAACTATGACAATATTGCATTAATAATAAGCCCAAGTCTTCACTTTCATGAATGTTAGAATGTTTGAACAGCAGTCTGTAGTTGCAGATTGTAGACATAAACAGTGATGGCAGAGGACATTAAACCTGTCCCTGCAGGTATCTAAGGATATAGCTAGAAGCAGCATACTTATGAAGTTTGATGTTTTATCTTACTAGTCAGCTACGAGAAGCCACTGGAGTAATCAATTTTCATAGCAGTTTAGCTAACAAAACTATTATTTACAAATGCACACACACATATATTCACATCAAATTGTAGAAACATGTTTAATGACACATGAAAATAATAGGAAATTTTTTATGATATGGTAAATGAATTAAGCAGAATATAAGATAAATATAAAAATTATGAAAAAATTCAACCCCACTCCTAATAAGAAACATGTGAAAGTGAAGTCACTCAGTCATGTCCGACTCTTTGCAACCCCATGAACTGCAGCATGCCAGGCCTCCCTGTCCTTCACCAAGTCAGTGATTCCATCCAACCATCTCATCCTCCTCTGTCATCCCCTTCTCCTCCTGCCTTCAATCTTTCCCAGCATCAAGGTCTTTTCAAATGAGTCAGTTCTTCGCATCAGGTGGCCAAAGTATTGGAGCTTCAGCTTCAGCATCAGTCCTTCCAGTAAATATTCAGGATTGATTTCCTTTAAGATTGACTTTTTTTGGTCTCCCTGCTGTCCAAGGGGCTCTCAAGAGTCTTCTCCAACACCACAGTTCAAAAGCATCAATTCTTTGGTGCTCAGCCATCTTTATGGTCCAACTCTCACATTGATATATGACTACTGGAAAAACCACAGCTTTGACAATATGGATCTCTGTCAGCAAAAAAAAAATATCTCTGGTTTTTAATACACTGTCTAGGTTTGCCATAGCTTTTCTTCCAAGAAGCAAGCATCTTTTAATTTCATGGCTGTAGGCACTGCCTGCAGTGATTTTGGAGCCCAAGAAAATAAAGTGTATCACTGTTTCCATTGTTTCCCCATCTATTTGCCAGGAAGTGAGGAGACTGGATGCCATGATCTTTGTTTTGTGAATGTTGAGTTTTAAGCCAGCTTTTTCACTCTCTTCTTTTACCTTCATAGAGAGGATTTTTAGTTCCAGGAAATAACAACCCACTCCAGTATTCTTGCCTGGAAAAATCCCATGGACGGGGGAACCTGGTAGGCTACAGTCCATGGGGTAGCAAAGAGTCGGACACGACTGAGCGACTTCACTTTCACTTTCATTTTTCTCTTTCTGCCATTAAAGAGGTGTCATCTGCATGTCTGAGGTTATTGATATTTTCCCAGCAATCTTGATTCCAGCTTTGCTCCATCCAGCCCAGAATGTCACATGATGTATTTTGTATATAAGGTAAATAAGCAGGGTGACAATATGCAGCCTTGACATACCCCTTTCCCAATTTGGAACCAGTTCCTGTCATGTTGTAACTATTGCTTCTTGGCCTGCATACAGGTTTCTCAGGAAGCAGGTGAGGTAGTCTGAGATTCCCATCTCTTGAAGAATTTTCCACAGTTTGTTGTGATCCACACAGTCAAAGGCTTTAGCATAGTCAATGAAGCAGAAGTAGTTTTTCTGGAACTCTCTTGCTTTTCCTATGATCCCATGGATATTGGCCATTTAGAAGCTCTTTATGAACTCTTATGGAAAGATGTCTAAGATGTATTAAGTTAAATAAAAAGGTACAGAACAATACACATAATAATCTTAATTTGTGTTACAAAAATGGCAACAATCTTTATTTGTGTTGACCGGTATGTACACAAGACACTTCAAAAGAAACTAAGAGCAATAATTCCCTGGATGGAAATTCATCAAAATGTTTGAGCCTTTATAAATGATGGGAATACGGGTGATTAAAGAAATTGTTAGAATTTTCACCGTACTCTGTAATTTATTCGTAAAGTTTTAAATGATTACCAAAGAAGATTAACCAAGTTTATGTGCAACATTTTGTAATCCAGATGTATGTACTTATGAATAATAGCAGCAGGGGATGAGTACTATGGAGAGCCTATGGGCTTGTTCTCTTATTAACATTGTCACATCCCTCCGAGCTCAATAATTTGTCTTAAAACCCTTAGACCAATTGGAAAAATTCCAAGTCTCTGCAACATAGGAGTCAGCAAGGCAAAATGCAAGTAAACATGAGAATGAGGTAGGCCCATTGACACTTTGGCTTATCCAGAGATGAGTACCTATGATTATCACTCCCAGGAAAAGCCCCACACCTTAGAAGAAATTTCTTATGGAGGACATTTTGGGATTATCCCCATCGAAGCAGTTTCTTGAGAGTTTGTAAAAGCAACCGCCTTTGAATAGCGTTCAATTTTAAGTTAAATAAAAATGAAGCATACTTCCATAGGACTTCCTTTGTGTTCCAATGGCTGAGACTCCTATGATTCCAGTGCAGGGGGCCCAGGTTCAATCCCTGGTCAGGGAACTAGATCTCACATGCTGCAACTAAGAGTTTGCATGCTGCAACTAAAGATCCCGCATGCTGCAACTAAAGATCTTGCATGCTGCAACTAAAGATTTATGCTGCCAAATGAATAAATATTTTTAAAAATGAAACATACCTCCAGAAAAAGTGCATAAACCAAACTTCCTGGTATTATGAGTAATTTTAAAGCAAACACTCATGCTACTACCTATCACTGAACTGAAGAAATATGCCATTTCCTCAGAAGCACTTCCGTGTGTCCCTTCTTGATCACATTCCTTTCCTTCCCTTGAGAGATAATCATAGTCTTCATTTTCATGGTGACTACTTCTTTGCTTGGCGTTGTAGTATTACTACCTATTTATGGAATTAATAGTTTCTTCTTTTCCAAATACCACAAAATGTTTTCCAATGTGGTTTTATCAATGTATGCTTGTGCTGCTCCTGCTGCTAAGTCGCTTCAGTCATATCCGACTCTGTGCAGCCCATCAGGCTCCTCCATCCCTGGAATTCAACAGGCAAGAATACTGGAGTGGGTTGCCGTTTCCTTCTCCAATGCATTCATGCACACTCAGTCGCCTCAGTCATGTCCAACTCCGTGCAACCCTATGGACAGCAGCCTACCAGACTCCTCCGTCCACAGGATTCTCTAGGCAAGAATACTGGAGTGGGTTGCCATACGCTTCTAGCAGTCTACAATAGGTTCTTCACCAAAAGTTCTAAATGCTTAGCTTAGTCAGACTTCTGAACATTTGTGAGTCTAATGAGTAGGCAGGAAGGTTTCATTATGGTTTTAATTTGCATTTCACTGGTGACAATTGAAGTTTTGTGCCTCCTTATAAATTAATTGGTCATTTAGATATCTCTTTTTGTGAGGCACATGTTCAACACTTTTGCCTATTCTTTTATTGGGTTATTTTTCTTTAAAAGTGTTTAATGTAATCCATGTATTAATAAGAGTCTAAATGATAAATGATCAGGGTTAGAGGTTAACCATGCAGCCAGAAGGCAAATGTAGCAAACTAAGATTTTCACAAAATCTTTTAGTATAATTATCTGGCAGAAGTTATTCATCAGACAAATGGGCCTAAACATTTGCCCACCACACTGTCTGCTGCCAGTCTGCCCACCATCTGCCAATGACATGTACTCAGATCAATGAGTGATGCTAACTGCAGTAGATAACATTCACTAGACTCTTCGCAATGTGCGTGGCACTAGCTAAGCACGTATCTTTATTAGTTCTGTCAACACCTCTATATGGACTATACTATTAGTCTTAGAAGCTTGAATAACTTGCATTATGACTCAGTTTGAGAGTTTTGTAGCTGGGAGTTGATCCCTCATTTAACTGGAGCCTATGCTGTTATCCTAATTATACTTTGTCTTAAAGCAAAGTTTCCTTCAGGTTTCAGATTTGGAATTATCACGTATTGTGGAAATTGCAATCATTAGTTTTAACAGAAGAAAAGAATATAACTATGTGCTTAGTTTAGAACTGGTAAAATTTAAGTTGCCTAAAATGTATCATAATGCATTATGGCAGATACTGACAAAAACAAAATAGGTTGGCATAAAGCTTACACTTATGTTTGTAAGACAATACGTGCATGGCAAATATGGACTCTTTCAACTTGTTACTGCATCTGTAAACATTTTTATACATCTTGAATAGATAAAATCAGAGTCTCTTAATCTAGCCTCATATTTTAGGTTAAAATTATAAAATAAACAATAGCAGCAAACCTAACCATAAGTCCAATAGCAGTTACCCTAAATTCTTGAAAGGTAACTTGAAAAGACAGCCTAAAACGTTGAGTCTCAGAGGGACTTCCTATTCATTCAGTTCAGTTCAGTTCAGTCACTCAGTCGTGTCCAACTCTTTGTGACCCCATGAATCGCAGCATTAGTAAGCATAAAACAGCAAAGTGTTTAAAGGTGAAACACTAAACACTACCGTTTCTTGAATGAGGTCATAGACATCTATGAGAAAAGAAACCTTTATTTCTAAGTTAAAATTTGAATTTGTTAGAAGACAGAAGAACTGTGCTTATTTGAAACAAAAAGCTGAAGAAAGGTGTGATCAGACTTTGAAAAGATCACAAGAGCTAAGAACTGAACTCCAGTTCATGAAGTTGATGGCAATTTCTGAAGCAGTTTATATAAAGAGCTTTATTTCAGAGGGCCACCCCACCTTTGAGGGAACCTTCTGGCTTGAACATGTTCATGGGTCCTGAACAGCTTGTAAAGCTATGCTCTTTCTCCTGCTGTGACTCTGTTCAGGCTTGTAGTTTCACTTGAAAGAAAAATATTCACTACCTCCTAGGTTGAGTGTTAATCCTCCCACCGCTTGATCAGTTAAATCCCACTGTCTGTGTCTGGAAGGCAAAGTCTGAGCCTTACATATTGCTTTCTGGTAAGCCACATTGCTTGGCTTGTGCACAAGCCTTACATATTGCTTTCTGGTAAGCCACATTGCTTGTTCCATTCCATGGAACAGGTGCAGCAGTGTGACTCTGTGCAACAGGCTTTTGGACCCTCAATATAGGGGGCCAACAGGTACAGTGTTTCATTTTACCACTTAAGAAGTTCAAAGGTCTATAATGATTATACTATCTAATGAATTTGTTTCAATAAAAATATTTTTCATATGGCACTGAATAGCTTACAAAGTGAGAATATATTCTCTTGTTTGCTGTTCAAAATGATTGTTTACTGGAAGGAGTGCCTTATTATGCTCCATTTAACAACCAGGGAAGACTGTGATCTTGCCCAGGGTCACATAGCTAGTTAACTGGCAATCTTGTAATTAAATCCAGATCTTCTGGATCCTAACCAGTGGTCTTTTACAATTCCCTTAATAAACCCAAGGTTGGAAAATTATAGAGGTCTTTCAAAAGGAATCACATTATCAATGTGCTTTGAGTTCAGAAAACTGGTGTAATATAAATGTCATATTGCTGCTCACTTGGAACAAAACAAAGAAAAGACCATTTTAATGTTGCCTCTAAGATAAGAACTCTCAGAAAAATATGCCAGAATAGCTTCAAAAAACCCTAAATGTGGCCAGTCAAGTCCCTGGAAGAGAAGTAGGTCTGCCTGTTGGGGACCTGTAACTCGTATGGTCTCAATGTGCTAGCCTTGCCTTCCATGCATTTCACATGCATGGGTATTTTTTCCAGCTGAAAAATCCTGGAAGGTAGGTGTTTTGGTTTAGTTTTCCCCAGATACAGATCTTGAGATAAATATTCAAGTGCAAATGACTTATTTGGAAGGAGAAACGACAGTAGGGAAATCAAAGGCTGTGTCACTGAGCCAGCTATCACCAGGGTGACTGGAGCTTAATTGTAAGAGGAAACCCTGAACACAGTAAACACACACCCCACAGAGACATCCCATCTGAAGGGTGAGGGAGCTGGCGTGTTCATATGCCAACTCCCGTCAGTCATTTTTTGAGAACTGCTGGGAGTAAGGGTTGGTGTTAATTCCCTCACTCTCTGGCATGCTGTGCAAGAAGGCAAAGTGGCATTCTATAGGTGAAGAAGAGACTTCAAGGCAAAGGAATGCAGACATTGGCAGGGCAAAGTAACTGGTTTTTTAGCATTCATTTGGTTCATTGGCAGGAAGAATATGGAAGTGCACCCAAATGACCCAGGTCTTATACTACAAGACTTTTCATTCAAAGTCCAGAATAGTATTGGGGACATAATAGTTCCCTCATAACTATGGACATACCAACCTGAAATCAGAGTGGTTGTGAGAAATACTTACAGATACAAATTAAATCCTGATCAACAAAAGAACATGGAAAGAAAGAAGGAACAAGAGAAGGCAAAGAAGGCGCTGGGAGTCGTCTCTACTCACACTTTCTCATAAATCTTGTTGGGATGCTCTGGCCATTCGATCATGCACACCACTCTGTTGGGCATGGTCTCCGTGGTTGAATAGTAGCCCTGAGGGAAGGCCAGGAGGAGAGCCAGGATCCAGATGACACAGATGACCACCTTGGTGGCTGTGGCCGACAACCTGGGTTGGAGGGGGTGGATGATGGCCATGTACCTGGAATGGAGAAGAAAGGACAAAATTCCAGTTTGGTCACCAAAATCTGCATTAGGGATATGCATTGTTCCTGCCCAGTGAAAAATTCCTTAGAAACCCTTTGAGTCCTGGTGATTTTTATGACTATTCTAACCTTAAGCTATGTGATTTTTATGACATGAATGCAAAAACTTGTAAGAAAAATCAGCCAGGTGTTTTAATATTTTAGAACCCATCTGGCACTTTCCAAGGAGAGACATTCTCACCCTTGTAACTCTTATGCTAGGCGCACGATGCCCCAGTATAGGTTGGTGGCTTACAGCAAAATCAGAAAAATAAGAACAATTTGTGAATTTATTCAACACAAAGTCTATATCTTTTTTAGATTAAGGAATAATCGTGATAGAAATAGTAGTTTTTAAAGTCCCCGTATGACGGTTTAAAAGGCTAGCAATCCTGTACAGGTCCATACAATTTGAAGGCAAGTGAATGTGTATGAATGAGAAAGCAGTGACCTAAAGCCAACAAAAAGCAATGGTTCCTGGAGAAAACTTCACCAATTCAGTGTGGTTAAAATAAAAAGTATGCTTCATGAAAAGAAAGAGACTCCACCTTCTGAGACAGACACACTTTTGCATATTAAAGGCCAGGGTGGATGAAACCTTTTGCAGGAAGAGTGAAGGAAACCGAAGGATGACTTCAGGCCTGGAGCCATTTCTCCATCTCTTGCTTGGTATTGAACAACAAATGGTGTCATCTGAATGAGTGCCCACATCCAGATTTGTGTGTTGCTTTTCAAATTCAGCAGAGTTTAGAAATAACAAATATTCCAATCAGCATTTCATATCAGTTATAATCATATCAATTCTGCCTATTGCATTTAAAAAGTCAAATACCTTTTAAAGAATAGGTTTAGCCCAGTCCCATAAGACTACTACCCTGAGCTACTGAGGTGCACGGTGGGCAGGAACCAAGCAGCCTGGGGTGGAACATAGCCCATGCCCCTTCTGGGGTGCTGCTCCCTTCCCCCAGGTTGTAAGGACTCCTGACTGGAAGTCAGGAAGCTTGTTCTTGAGAGGGTGCTGGACTCAAAGTGGCCACTGTCAAGTACTCCTACCTCACTGGCCTAGATACAGAGTCCTGGCAGGGGGAAAAGGAGCCATGCCTCACATCCTTTCCCATCCCTTTGTTACTATTTTGCACTCTTAATACCTGCCAATAACTACTGTCTACACTGAAAAACAATTTCCTTTCTTGCAAAGTTCATAGATCCATCCCTTTGAATTATGTCTTATACTGCCTTTGGGATTTAGGTATCCAAGAAAATCTCAGAATCATGCATTTAATTCTCTGACATGCAGGTGTTTCTGACTTCCATGGGACTGAAAAGTCAATGGAGACAGAAATGAGCAGACAAATAGAATAGCTGCCAGCTGTCTCCATGTAATTCTCTTTTACAGTGTTCAGAATCTAGCATCTCTAGGCTGATCCAATTCCTCCTTCCCCCCAAATCCCAACCTCTGATAACCATAAATCTGATCATTTTTTTCTATGAGTTTGTTTTTGTTTGTTTTTGAAGTATAATTGGCCTACAACACTATGTTCATTCTTGGTATACAACACTGTGATTGGATATTTGTGTGCAGTTTAAAATGATAACCTTAAGAAATCTAGTTACAACGTGTCACATACAAATATATTACATAATTATTGACTCCCCACACCGTATATTTCATACCCCTGTCTCTACTCTTGTTTAAATATTACAGTCATTGTGCCCCTCCTTTGCCAAACACAGTGTCAGCATGACCCTGAAAACTTTATCACCTATTTGGGAAATAAAATTATGCCTTAACAAAAAGACACTAAAGGGAAGTAGACTTGAAGTCAGGAGAGGGTTGAATCAGAAAGAGACTTGCAAAAGATTGTGGTGGAGGTGAGTAATAATCTATAAATCTCTTGGTTGAGTTGGCGGCTATAAAGTTTGTCACTCAGCTGCCAACTACAGAGCATCAAAAGGGCAAAAACAACTCTCAACATGCAGTGAATCAAACATTGTCTGGCTACTTCCAAGGGAGGTTCAGTGTACTGCAGACCTGATGACCTTCCATACTTGCGGTGGTATTCTAAAAAGAATCTTGAGAAGTCTTGAATTCTCTCCTGGTTCTGCCTCTTTTTTTGCTGCCTGACAGCAATAAAGTATTGGTTTCCTCTTAGGTCATGGAATGGTTGTGGCAACCCTAGAATCAGAGCCAAAAGAGGTGGATTTGTGCAACTACTATTGTCTTGGTGGCTGCACAGGTGCAGGAGGGCCTAGAGGAGCTATCCCACATTGAAGGTGAGGAAGGGCAGTGGTGAGGAGATACCCCTCATCCAAGGTAAGAGAAACCCAAGTAAGACAGTAAGTGTTGCAAGAGGGCATCAGAGGGCAAACACACTGAAACCATACTCATGGAAAACTAGTCAACATAATCACACTAGGACCACAGCCTTGTCTAACTCAATGAAACTAAGCCATGCCCGTGGGGCAACCCAAGATGGGCAGGTCATGGTGGAGAGATCTGACAGAATGTGGTCCACTGGAGAAGGGAATGACAAACCACTTCAGTATTCTGGCCTTGAGAATCCCATGAACAGTATGAAAAGGCAAAATGATAGGATACAGAAAGAGGAGCTCCCCAGGTCAGTAGGTACCCAATATGCTACTGGAGATCAGTGGAGAAATAACTAGAGAAAGAATGAAGGGATGGAGCCAAAGCAAAAACAATACCCAGCTGTGGATGCAACTGGTGATAGAAGCAAGGTCCGATGCTGTAAAGAGCAATATTGCATAGGAACCTGGAATGTCAGGTCCATGAATCAAGGCAAATTGGAAGTGGTCAAACAAGAGATGGCAAGAGTGAATGTCGACATTCTAGGAATCAGCCAACTGAAATGGACTGGAATGGGTGAATTTAACTCAGATGACCATTATATCTACTACTGTGGGCAGGAATCCCTTAGAAGAAATGGAGTAGCCATCATGGTCAACAAAAGTCTGAAATGCAGTACTTGGATGCAATCTCAAAAATGGCAGAATGATCTCTGTTCGTTTCCAAGGCAAACCATTCAATATCACAGTAATCTAAGTCTATGCCCAACCAGTAACACTGAAGAAGCTGAAGTTGAATGGTTCTATGAAGACCTACAAGACCTTTTAGAACTAACACCCCAAAAAGATGTCCTTTTCATTATAGGGGACTGGAATGCAAAAGTAAAAAGTCAAGAAACACTTGGAGTAACAGGCAAATTTGGCCTTGGAATACAGAATGAAGCAGGGCAAAGACTAATAGAGTTTTGCCAAGAAAATGCACTGGTCATAACAAACACCCTCTTCCAACAACACAAGAGAAGACTCTATACATGACATCACCAGATGGTCAACACCGAAATCAGATTGATTATATTCTTTGCAGCCAAAGATGGAGAAGCTCTATACAGTCAGCAAAAACAACACTGGGAGCTGACTGTGGCTCAGACCATGAACTCCTTATTGCCAAATTCAGACTTAAATTGAAGAAATTAGGGGAAACCACTAGACCATTCAGGTATGACCTAAATCAAATCCTTTATGATTATACAGTGGAAGTGAGAAATAGATTTAAGCGCCTAGATCTGATAGATAGAGTGCCTGATGAACTATGAAATGAGGTTCGTGACATTGTACAGGAGACAGGGATCAAGACCATCCCCATGGAAAAGAAATGAAAAAAAGCAAAATGGCTGTCTGGGGAGGCCTTACAAATAGCTGTGAAGAGAAGAGAAGAGAAGTGAAAAGCAAAGGAGAAAAGTAAAGATATAAGCATCTGAATGCAGAGTTCCAAAGAATAGCAAGAAGAGATAAGAAAGCTTTCCTCAGTGATCAATGCAAAGAAATAGAGGAAAACAACAGAATGGGAAAGACTAGAGATCTCTTCAAGAAAATCAGAGATACCAAAGGAACATTTCATGCAAAGATGGGCTCGATAAAGGACAGAAATGGTATGGACCTAACAGAAGCAGAAGATATTAAGAAGAGGTGGCAAGAATACACAGAAGAACTGTACAAAAAAGAGCTTCATGACCCAGATAATCATGATGGCGTGATCACTGACCTAGAGCCAGACATCCTGGAAGATGAAGTCAAGTGGACCTTAGAAAGCATCACTACGAACAAAGCTAGTGGAGGTGATGGAATTCCAGTTGAGCTATTCCAAATCCTGAAAGATGATGCTGTGAAAGTGTTGCACTCAATATGCCAGCAAATTTGGAAAACTCAGCAGTGGCCACAGGACTGGAAAAGGTCAGTTTTCATTCCAATCCCACAGAAAGGCAATGCCAAAGAATGCTCAAACTACCGCACAATTGCATTCATCTCACACACTAGTAAAGTAATGCTCAAAATTCTCCAAGCCAGGCTTCAGCAATATGTGAACCGTGAACTTCCTGATGTTCAAGCTGGTTTTAGAAAAGGCAGAGGAACCAGAGATCAAATTGCCAACATACACTGGATCATGGAAAAAGCAAGAGAGTTCCAAAAAAACATCTATTTCTGCTTTATTGACTATGTCAAAGCCTTTGACTGTGTGGATCACAACAAAGTGTGGAAAATTCTGAAAGAGATGGGAATACCAGACCACCTGACCTGCCTCTTGAGAAATTTGTATGCAGGTCAGGAAGCAACAGTTAGAACTGGACATGGAACAACAGACTGGTTCCAAATAGGAAAAGGAGTACAGCAAGGCTGTATATTGTCACCCTGCTTATTTAACTTATACACAGAGTACATCAAGAGAAATGCTGGGCTGGAAGAAACACAAGCTGGAATCAAGATTGCTGGGAGAAATATCAATAACCTCAGATATGCAGATGACATCACCTTTATGGCAGAAAGTGAAGAGGAACTAAAAAGCCTCTTGATGAGGGTGAAAGTGGAGAGTGAGAAAGTTGGCTTGAAGCTCAATATTCAGAAAACGAAGATCATGGCATCCGGTCCCATCACTTCATGGGAAATAAATGGGGAAACAGTGGAAATAGTGTCAGACTTTATTTTTTTGGGCTCCAAAATCACTGCAGATGGTGACTGTAGCCATGAAATTAAAAGATGCTTACTCCTTGAAAGGAAAGTTATGACCAACCTAGATAGCATATTCAAAAGCAGAGACATTACTTTGCCAACAAAGGTTCGTCTAGTCAAGGCTATGGTTTTTCCTGTGGTCATGTATGGATGTGAGAGTTGGACTGTGAAGAAGGCTGAGCGCCAAAGAATTGATGCTTTTGAACTGTGGTGTTGGAGAAGACTCTTGAGAGTCCCTTGGACTGCAAGGAGATCCAACCAGTCCATTCTGAAGGAGATCAGACCTGGGATTTCTTTGGAAGGAATGATGCTAAAGCTGAAACTCCAGTACTTTGGCCACCTCGTGCGAAGAGTTGACCCTTTAGAAAAGACTCTCATGCTGGGAGGGATTGGGGGCAGGAGGAGAAGGGGACGACAGAGGATGGGATGGCTGGATAGCATCACTGACTCGATGGACGTGAGTCTGGGTGAACTCTGGGAGTTGGTGATGGACAGGGAGGCCTGGTGTGCTGTGATTCATGGGGTCGCAAATAGTCAGACACGACTGAGCGACTGATCTGATCTGATCTTTTGAATTTGGCCAATGACTGAACCTGGATGGTCATGGCTAGTGTCTTTTTGAGTGTTTGCATTACTGTTGCAGAATTGTTTACTGAAGCATTTCCCAGAGAAAAAATCTTTCATCTCCAATGCTGGACCTGCAGCCATAAAGATGCCTGTCTCAGCTTCAGCATCTCCCAGGCTCCTGCTTTCACTGTAGCTGTGCATTCTCAGACTTCACAGGAGCTTAAGGAGAATGCATAAGGGAGAACATAGTAATTACACTGTCCCTTTTGGATGTTATCTCAAATACAAAGTCTTAATTTACTTTTCAGTTCAGTTCAGTCACTCAGTCATGTCCAACTCTTTGCAACCCCATGAATCGCAGCATGCCAGGCCTCCCTGTCCATCACCAACTCCCAGAGTTCACTCAGACTCACGTCCATCCAGTTGGTGATGCCATCCAGCCATCTCATCCTCTGTCATCCCCTTCTCCTCCTGCCCCCAAGCCCTCCCAGCATCAGGGTCTTTTCCAATGAGTCAACTCTTTGCATGAGTTGGCCAAAGTACTGGAGTTTCAGCTTTAGCATGAGTCCATCCAATGAACACCCAAGACTGATCTCCTTTAGAATGGACTGGTTGGATGTCCTTGCAGTCCAGGGGACTCTCAAGAGTCTTCTCCAACACCACAGTTCAAAAGCATCAATTCTTTGGTGCTCAGCTTTCTTCACAGTCCAACTCTCACATCCATACATGACCACTGGAAAAACCATAGCCTCGACTAGACGGACCTTTGTTGGCAAAGTAATGTCTCTGCTTTTGAATATGCTATCTAGGTTGATCATAACTGTCCTTCCAAGGAGTAAGCGTCTTTTAATTTCATGGCTGCAATCACCATCTGCAGTGATTTTGAAACCCCCCAAAAAATAAAGTCTGACACTGTTTCCACTGTTCCCCATCTATTTCCCATGAAGTGATGGGACCAAAGGCCATGATCTTCATTTTCTGAATGTTGAGCTTTAAGCCAACTTTTTCACTCTCCTTTTTCACTTTCATCAAGAGGCTTTTTAGTCCTCTTCAGTTTCTGTCATAACTGTGGTGTCATCTGCATATCTGAGTTTGTTGATATTTCTCTTGGCAATCTTGATTCCAGCTTGTGCTTCTTCCAGCCCAGCATTTCTCTTGATGTACTCTGCGTATAAGTTAAATAAGCAGGGTGACAATATGCAGCTTTGACATGCTCCTTTTCCTATTGGGAACCAGTTTGTTGTTCCATGTCCAGTTCTAACTGCTGTTTCCTGGCCTGCATATAGATTTCTCAAGAGGCAGGTCAGGTGGTCTGGTATTCCCATCTCTTTCAGAATTTTCCACACTTTGTTGTGATCCACACAGTCAAAGGCTTTGACATAGTCAATAAAGAAGAAATAGATGTTTTTCTGAAACTCTCTTGCTTTTTCAATGATCCAGTGTATGTTGGCAATTTGATCTCTGCTTCCTCTGCCTTTTCTAACTCAGAACAAATGTTAAAACATAAGTAAATGTAATCTAATACTCATCCTCATGCCCAACCTGGTGATATACCACTTAGAATGTAATGTGACTGGGGCTTAACAGGGATTGCATCAGCATATTGGTGCTGTAGTTCCAAATAGGTGGCAGAAAGCCATATTTTATTTTTATTGCAAAAACTGCAATTTGGAAGCCCATTTCAGTTAACTCTGCCATTTCTTAAGTGTAGGAGATATTTCAGTGACAGATGAAAGTATTGTACATAGAAAGCCAGAGGAAATAAAAAAGATTAACTTCTAAAGTCAAACATGTATATTTTCATTTGTATGAAATAGAGCTATTTATAAATCTCTCTCCTCTTCTTTCTTTCCCCCTTTCTTCTTTCTCTTTCAATTCTCACTTCTGGGGCTTATGTGACACACTTCTTTCTTAATTACCTCAAGTCTAGTACCACTTGAATGACTTGTCTGTAGATGGGTGAACATTTTCTTTCTAGCAGTCCATTTGTAGTTTGGATTCCATTAACATATACTTATATATTTATTTGTAACCACCCTGAATAATTCTTGCTTATTCAGTTGCAAATTATCACAGAGTAAGTGCTGCAAGCCCCAGGAAATTACATTCAATAAATATTTATTGACTGCATTGTGCTCATGAGACTACAAGGCAGTCAATGAAATGTCTTTCCAGTTTATGCATTAATCATCAGGCTGTCAGAGACTGTCCAGAGGCTGTGTGGGAGGTGGGGTATGTTCTCCACTTCAGGCTGTTTCAGTCCTATGAGGGCCATCGGCTCTGATTTGAATTGTATGTGGCCTCTCAGATGAAAACTTGAGGTTCTATCTTCCTTTTGCATGATTTTGCTTATAAAAAGAGCTCTCCATCTAGCCCCTTAAATCTGGCAAAATACAAGTTTGCATATCTTAAAAATCACAGAGTGAAACAACCTTATTATGAGAAAGGATTCTTCTGACAAGCTGCAGTATCATCATAACTGTCTCCTATGCTAGCCCTTAGTCGTTTGGCAAAGAGAATGTTATTCCTTTGCTAGGAGATCTGTCTTCCCAGGTCCTTCTTCTACACTATCACCTCCAATTCTGGTCCTTGCCCTCCTTATTCCCACTCACATCTTCCTGTGATGGTACAAGGTTTGTTTGTTTGTTTTTTTTAATGGACTGAATCTCCCTGGGTTCAAATGACCAGGAGGAGTGACAGTTGAGAGCATGGCTACCTGAGGAAGGTAGTTGCATGTTAATATCTTTGGCTTTCTCAGTGCCTAGAATATAGTAAACACTCACTGAACACTTAATTGAATAAATGAATGTGTAAATTTCATGACACATAGCAGGGACTCCATAAAGGTTGTTGAATAATAACACATGCAGCAAGAAAACCACATGCACATTATACCTTTGTTTCTCACAGTATGAACATATGTGAGAATAATGTGTTTCTGTCATACAGACATTTGAGATCATCCTTGCAGGAATGATCTCACTGGATCCAGGTCTTTCAGAATCTCCCAGCTCTTAACATTTAACTCTTAAATTCTCAGTAAGTATTTGTCAAATAATGTTTGCATTGACCACTTTGTTGGAAACTGTACAAAATTCAGTCTTTCTACATGGTATCTCCCCTTGGCTCTTCCTCCCAACAAGAGGTCACGTCATCCTTTCTCCTAGTCCCCTCCATTCCATTATAAGGACCACCATTCCACTGTAAGGAACACACAGTTTTATACCCAAGGCCACTAAGGCTTTGTCAGTTTGGGTTTTTTCTAGGACATTTCTTTAATTACAAAATTCAGGGACCTCATTTAGCCAGATCACTTGACCAGAAACTTTGTCTATTTAACTAAGACCAAGCTCACAACCTATAAATGAAGAGGTCTTTGAGCAGCCAATAGAGATGACCAGAGTTCACACGCCTACTAAAGCACTGTGGTAATGGCAGAGGCCCTCACATTCTCACTGCCATGCTATGCATAACTCCAAATAGCTTGAGTTTTTTGCCTCCAAGCCCCAGTAGATTTGTAACACTGTTAGTGAACTCATTTCAAAAAGTAGCAAATGACAAGATTGCATAAAATTTCAAGAGGTGTGCAGTATGCATGCTTAATCATGTTCAGCTCTTGAGACCCCATGGACTGTAGCATGTCAGGCTCCTTCGTCCATGGGATTTTCCAGGCAAGAATACTGGAGTGGGTTGCCATTTCCTTCTCCAGGGAATCTTCCCGACTCATGAATTGAACCCAAGTCTCTGGAATTTCTTGCACTGGCAGGTGGATTCTTTAACACTGAGCTACCTGGGAAGCCTGGGAAGATTTCAAAGACAAGATGGCATCAAGAGCCTGTGACAATTTAGAGTGAACTGAAGGAAGGGATGTGGCTGATTCTTGTCCAAGCTCTCCTGTTCAGGTGTGATCAAAGAAGGACCAATGTAGTTCAAAGATGATTCAAATATAAAGTTTTCAACCAGGGCTACCATAAAAGTACACATGACTAAGGCCTGAAATGAACTATGGGTAAAATGCAGTAAATATCTAAACCAAATATAACACCCTGAGTGTTTTCAGGAGCAGCTAAGATGATAGAGTAGGAAGACCCTGAGCTCAACTCCTCCCATGGGCACACAAAAATTAGAACTATTTGTCTGTGATAATGGCATGATTTCCCATAACTAAGTATATAAAGAAGCAGGAGACACCATCTTCTCCTCCTGGTCACCTCTATTTCCCTTCTCCCTCTTCTCTTCTCTATATAACTCCATGAACCTCTTTGGGTGTTCCAGACTGTGGAGAGCACACAGGGAATTGATTACTGGCTAGCTTGCTCTCTCCTCTTTTGACTCCCCCTCTTCTCCTCCTGGTCACCTCTATCTCTCTCTCCCTTCTTCTCTTCTCCATGTAACTCTGTGAACCTCTCTGGATGTCCCTCACTGTGAATAAGTTTTTCACCATTAACTTAGATGTTTTATCATCTGTGCTGTATGGATGGAGAAGTTTTGAGGCTAATGTAAGAATAAGACTGAAAGCCGTAGGCAGGAGGCTTAAATCCATAACTTGAGAACACCAGAAAACTCTTGATTCCAGAGAACAAGAGCTTATCCAAAAGCCTCCATGTCTACACTGAAACCAAGCTCCACCCAAGAGCCTACAAGTTCCAGAGCAAGACATACCACACCAATTCTCCAGCAACACAAGAACACAGCCCCAAGAACTAAAATACAGGCTGCCCAAAGCCATGCCAAACCCACAGACACCGAAAAACTCACTACTGGACACTTCATTGCATTCTAGAGAGAAGAGATCCAGCTCCACCCACCAGAACACAAACGAAAGCTCCCCTAGCCAGGCAACCTTGACAAGCCACTAATCTAACCCCACCCAAAGGGAGCAAGCTCCACAATAAAGTGGAACTACAAACTTCCAGCCTACAGAAAGACCACCCCAAACACAGCAATCTAAACAAAATGAAAAGGCAAATAAATATTCAATATGTAAAGGAACATGATAAATGCCCACCAAACCAAACCAAAGAGGAGGAGATTGGGAGTCTACCTGAAAAAGAATTCAGAACAATGATAGTAAAGACGATCCAACATCTTAAAAACAAAATGGACTTACAGATAAATAGACCAGAGACAAGGATTGAGAAGATGCAAGAAATGTTTAACAAGGATCTAGAAGAAATAGAAAAGAGTCGATCAATAATGAATAATACATTTCCCCTAAAGTCAGGAACAAGACAAGGTGCCCACTCTCACCACTACTACTCAACATAGTTTTGGAAGTTTTAGCCACGGCAATCAGAGAAGAAAATGAAATAAAAGGAATCCAGATTAGAAAAGAAGAAGTAAAACTCTCACTGTTTGCAGATGACATGATCCTCTACAAAGAAAACCCTAAAGACTCCACCAGAAAATTACTAGAACTAATCAATGAATATAGTAAAGTTGCAGGATATAAAATTAATACACAGAAATCCCTTGCATTCCTATACACTAATAATGAGAAAATAGAAAGAGAAATTAAGGAAACAATTCCATTCACCATTGCAACCAAAAGAATAAAATACTTAGGAATATATCTACCTAAAGAAACAAAAGACCTATGTATAGAAAACTATAAAACACTGATGAAGGAAATCAAAGTGGACACTAATAGGTGGAGAAATATACCATGTTCATGAATCAGAAGAATCAATATAGTGAAAATGAGTATACTACCCAAAGCAATCTATAGATTCAATGCAATCCCTATCATGCTACCAATGGTATTTTTCAGAGAACTAGAACAAATAATTTCACAATTTGTATGTAAATACCAAAAACCTTGAATAGCCAAAGCAATCTTGAGAAAGGAGAACGGAACTGGAGGAATCAACCTGCCTGACTTCAGGCTCTACTACAAAGCCACAGTCATCAAGACAGTATGGTACTGGCACAAAGACAGAAATATAGATCAATGGAACAAAATAGAAAGCCCAGAGATAAACCCACGCATCTATGGACACCATATCTTTGACAAAGGAGGCAAGAATATACAATGGAGAAAAGACAATCTCTTTAACAAGTGGTGCTGGGAAAACTGATCAACCACCTGTAAAAGAATGAAACTAGAACACTTTCTAACACCATACACAAAAATAAACTCAAAATGGGTTAAAGATCTAAACATAAGACCAGAAACTGTAAAACTCCTAGAGGAAAACATAGGCAAAACACTCTGTGACATAAATCACAGAAGGATCCTCTATGACCCACTTCCCAGAGTAATGGAAGTAAAAACAAAAATAAACAGATGGGACCTGATTAAACTTAGAAGCTTTTGCACAACAAAGGAAACTATAAGCAAGGCGAAAAGACAGCCTTCAGAATGGGAGAAAATAATAGCAAATGGCTATTTACTACTGAAGCAACTGACAAAGAATTAATCTCAAAGATATACAAGCAGCTCATGCAGCTCAAGACCAGAAAAATAAATGACCCAATCAAAAAATGGGCCAGGGAACTAAAGAGACGTTTCTCCAAAGAAGACATACAGATGGCTAACAAACACATGAAAAGATGTTCAACATCACTCATTATCGAGAAATGCAAATCAAAACCACAATGAGGTACCATCTCACACCAGTTAGAATGGCTTCTATCAAAAAGTCTACAAACAATAAATGCTGGAAAAGGTATGGAGAAAAAGGAATCCTCTTATACTGCTAGTGGGAATGCAAACTGGTGCAGCCACTATGGAGAACAGAAATAGAACTGCCTTATGATCCGGCAATCCCACTGCTGGGCATACACACCGAGGAAACCAGAATTGAAAGAGACATATGTACCCCAATGTTCATCGCAGCACTGTTTACAATAGCTAGGACGTGGAAGCAACCTAGACGTCCATCACCAGATGAATGGATAAGAAAGCTGTGGTACATATACACAATGGAATATTACTCAGCTATCAAAAAGAACACATTTGAATCAGTTCTAATGAGGTGGGTGAAACTGGAGTCTATTATACAGAGTGAAGTAAGTCAGAAAGAAAAACACCAATACAGTATATTAACACATATATATGGAATTTGGAAAGATGAGAATGATGACTGTATATGAGAGACATCAAAAGAGACACAGATATAAAGAACAGACTTTTGGACTCTGTGGGAGAAGACGAGGGTGGGATGATTTGAAAGAATAGCATATAACATGTTAATATATAACATGTATATTACCATATGTGAAATAGATCACCAGTCCAAGTTTGATGCATGAAACGGGGCACTCAAAGCCAATGCCCTGGGACAACCCTGAGGGATGGGATGGGGAGGGAGGTGGGGGGTGTTCAGGATGGGGGACACATGTTCACCCATGGCTGATTCATGTCAATGTGTGGCCAAAACCACTACAATATTGTAAAGTAATTAGGCTCCAATTAAAATTAATTATTTTTTTTTAAAAAAGAAGAAGACATGTGGTGGGTGGGCAAGACATGATATAGTCAAGACCCACAACACTGGGGAAGTAACCAACAAACAGGAGGATAATCACAATAGTAGAGGTTCTTCCCAAAAAGTGAGGAGTCCAAGCGCCACACAGAGCTCCCAAACTCTATGTGGATTGTGGTCTTTACCAGAAAGGTGAGTCCCCAAACACTGGGCTTTAAAGGCTATCCAAGTTTGCATATGGAAGAGCTAGAGGGCTTGAGGAAACAGACTCTGTCTGGCCTTAAAGGGTGCATGCAAAATTTCACACTCCCAGACCACATACAGAAGCAGTAATTTGAAAGGAACCTGGATCAGATCCAATTTCTGATCTTGGAAAGCCTTTCAGAGAGGCAGAAGGGAATTAGGATTCCTGTTGGAAACACAGACTGTCAAGGCAGCCATTTAAAAAGAAAAATGAACAATGATGTTTATTCCATATTAAAAGCAAACAAATAAAAAGCAACCAAACAAGTTAAAACCACACACCACCTGATGTCAGTAAGGACACTGATATTTTAATCTACCAAGCTGTTTGTAATGAGGGCTTTTAAGCAATCCTACTTTCTATAATGAAAGCTTTAAAAGGGGCCAGGATAGCTGATGTCAGCAGATTTTTAAAAATTTTTAACTGGAGGATAATTGCTTTACAATGTTGATTGCCTGGAGAATCCCAGGGATGGGGGAACCTGGTGGGCTAGGTTCCCCCGTACAGAAAACTGTACGGTTTCTGCTATACAACAACATGAACCAGCCATTAATATACATATATCCCTGCCTTCTTGAGCCTTTTATTCCACCCATCTAGGTCATTACTGAGCACCAGGCTGAGCTCCCTGTGTTATACAGCAACTTCCAACTAGCTATCTATTTCACACATGGTAATGTTTATATGTCAATGCTACTCTCTCAATTTGTCCCACCCTCTATGGGTGGGACATGACTATAGGTGGTATAATCATTTTGACAATATTGATTCTTCCAGTCAAAGAACATGGCATATCTTTCCATCTGTTTGTGTAACCTCTGATCTCTTTCATGAGCATCTAATAGTTTTCAGAATACAGGTCTTTGGTCTTCTTAGATAGGTATACTTCTCTTTCCGATCTTTTGTTGTTAATGTATAGATATACAACCAATTTATGTGTATTAAATTTGTATCCTGTGACTTTACAAAAATCATTGATGAGCTCTACTAGTTTTCTGGTAGCATCTTTAGGATTTTCTATGTATAGTATCATGGCATCTACAAACTGTGACCACTTAACATCTTCGTTTCCAGTTTGCATTCCTTTTATTTCCTTTTCTTCTCTAATTGCCATGGCTAGGACTTCCAAAACTATGCTGAATAAAACTGTCAAGAGTGGACATCTTTGTCTCGTTTCTTATCTTAGAGGAAATGCTTTCACCTTTTCACCATTATGATGTTGGCTGTAGGTTTGACATGCATGGCCTTTATTGTGTTGAGGTATGTTCCCTCTGTGACCTCTTTCTGAAGAGTTTTTTTTTTATCATAAGGGGGTATTGAGTTTTGTCAAAAGATTTTTGCAACTATTAAGATGATCATATGGCTTAAATTCTTCAATTTTTGAGGTAGTATATCACACTGATTGATTTACAGATGTTGAAAAATCCTGTATCCCTGAGATAAATCTCCCTTGATCATGGTGTATGATTCTTTTAATGTATTGTTGGATTTGGATTGCTAGTATTTTGTTGAGGATTTCCTGCGTTTATGTTCATCAGTGATATTGGCCTGTAATTTTTTTTGTGTGTTATCTTTGATTTTGGTATCAGAATAATGGTGGCCTCATAGAATGAGTTTGCAAATATTTCTTCCTTTGCAGTTTTTTGGAACAGTTTCAAAAGAATATATATTAACTCATCTCTAATGCTTGATAAAATTTGCCTGTGAAGCCATTTGGTCCTGTACTTTTGTTTCTTGGGAGTTTTTGCATTACAGTTTCAATTTTAGTACTTGTGATTGACCTGTTCATATTTTCTATTTCTTCCTGGTTCATTCTTGGGAGATTATATCTTTCTAAGAATTTGTCCATTTCTTCCAGGTCATGCATTTTATTGGCGTAGAGTTGTTTCTAATAGCCTCTTACAATCCTTTGTATTTCTGTGATGTCCATTGTAACTTCCTCCTTTTTCATTTTTAATTTCATTGATTTTTCTTGATAAGTCTAGCTAAAAAAAGATTTGTCAGTTTTATTTTTTGTCAAAACATCAGCTTTTGATCTTTTGACCAAAAGTTTAAATTGATCTTTTCTTTTGTTTTCTTCATTTCTATTTATTTCTTATCTTTATAATTGCTTTCCACCTACTAACTTTGGATTTTGTTTGTTCTTCCTCTAGTTGCTTCAGGCGTAAGTTTAGGTTGTTTATTTGTGAGTTTTCTAAGCTTCCTTCCTAGAACTGCTTTTGCCATGTTCCATAGGTTTTGGATTATTGTCTTTTCATCTTCTTTTGTCTCTAGATACTTTTTTATTTCCTTAGTCATCCATTGTTTAGTAGCATAATGTCTGGCTACCATGTGTTTGTGTTGGTTTTTTGTTTGTTTGTTTGCATTTTTTTTTTTTTTTTTTGTAGTTGATTTCTAATCTCACAGAGTTGTGGTTGGAAAAAATCAATATGATTTCAATCTTCTTAAATTTACCAAGACTCATTTTGTGGCTCAGCATGTGGTCAATCCTGGAGAATATTCCATGTGCCACTGAGAAGGATATGTATTCTTCTGATTTGGGATCAAAGGCTCCATAATCATGGCTTGCTTGCTGAGTTGCTTCTGTCGTATCCGACTCCTTGTGATCCTCTGGATGTAGCCTGCCGGACTCCTCTATCCATGGGATTCTCCAGGTAAGCATACTGGATGGGTGGCATACATGGGTGGCCATGCCCTTCTCCAGGGGATCTAACCAACCCAGGGATCAAACCTGTACCTCTTATGTCTCCTGCATTGGCAAGCAGCTTCTTCACCACTAGTGCCACCTGGGAGAGTCTATCTAATCTAATGTATCATTTAAGGTCTGTGTTTCCTTATGGATTTTCTGTCTTTATGACTTGTCCATTGATGAAAGTGGGGTGTTAAATTCCCCCGCTGTTATTGTGTTAATGTAAATCTCTCCATTTACAACTGTTTGTGATTGCTTTATATATTGAACTGCTTCTATGTTGGGTGCATATATATTAATATTTACAATTGTTGTATCTTCTTCTTAGATGGATCCCATGATCATTATGTAGTATACTTCTTTGTCACTTGTTAGTCTTTATTTGAAAATCTATTTTGTCTGATATGAGTATTGCTACTCCAGCTTTCTTTTAATTTCCATTTGTATGGACTAATTGTTTCCATCCTGCTATTTTCAGTCAGTATGTGTCCATATATCTGAAGTGGGTCTTTTGTGGACTTAAATGGGTCTTCTATGGGTCTTGTTTTTGTATTCATTCAGGTAAACTTTAGGTTGGAACACTTAATCCATTTACATTTAATGTAATTATTGATATTCATGCTCTTATTTCACATTTGCAAAAGCTTGCTTAAAACTCAACATTCAAAAAGCAAAGATCGTGGCATCTGGTCCCATCACTTCATGGCAAATAGATGGAAAAAAATGGATACAGTGACAGACTTTATTTTCTTGGGCTCCAAAAATCACTACAGATGGTGACTACACCCATGAAATTAAAATATGCTTGCTTCTTGGAAGAAAAGCTATGGCAAATCTAGAAAGCATATTAAAAAGCAGAGACGTGACTTTGCCGAAAAAGGTCCATAAAGTCAAAGCCATAATTTTTCCAGTAGTCATGTACCAATGTGAGAGTTGGACCATAAAGAAGGCTGAGAGCCAAAGAATTAATGCTTTTGAACTGTGGTGTTGGAGAAGACTCTTGAGAGCCCCTTGGACTGCAAGGAGATCAAACCAGTCAATCCTAAAGGAAATCAATCCTGAATATTCATTGGAAGGACTGATGCTGAAGCTGAAGCTCCAATACTTTGGCCACCTGATGTGAAGAGCCAGCTCACTGGAAAAGACCATGGTGCTTGGAAATATTGAAGGCAGGAAGAGAAGGGGACAACAGAAGATGAAACGGTTGGATGGCATCACTGACTCAATGGACATAAGTTTGAGCAAGATTTGGGAGATGGTGAAGGACAAGGAAGCCTGGCATGCTGCAGTCCATGGTGTTGCAAAGAGTTGGACATGACTGAGCAACTGGACAATAATCCTCTTATTGCCAAAAAATATTCAAAGTACCATACAATTGCACGCTTTTCACATGCTAGCAAAGTCATACTCAAAATCCTTCAAGTTAGGCTCCAGCAATACTTGAACCGAGAACTTTCAGATGTACAAGCTGAGTTTAGGAAAGGCAGAGGAAGCAGAGATCAAATTGCCAACATTCGTTGGATTATGGAGAAAGCAAGGGAATTCAAGAAAAACTGCTTTATTGACTTTGATAAAGCCTTAGACTGTGTGGATCACAATAAACTGGAAAATTCTTCAAGAAGTGGGAGTACCAGACCACTTTACCTGTCTCCTGAGAAGTCTGTATGCAAGTTAAGAAGCAACATTTAGAACCTGACATGAAACAATGAACTGGTTCAAAATTGGGAAAAGAGTATGTCAAGGCTGTGTATTGTCACCCTGCTTATTTAACTTATATGCAGAGTACATCATGTGAAATGCCAGGCTAGATGAATCATAAGCTGGAATCAAGATTGCCAGGAGACGTATCAACAACCTCAGATATGCAGACGATATCACTCTAATGGCAGAAAGAGAAGAGGAACTAAAGAGCCTCTTGATGAGGGTGAAAGAGGAGAGTGAAAAAGCTAGCTTGGTCAACTCAGCATTACAAAAACTAAGATCATGGTATCCAGTCCCATCACTTCATGGCAAATAAAAGAGGAAAACGTGGAAGCGGTAGATTTTACTTTCTGGGGCTCCAAAATAACTGTGGATGTTGACTGCAGCCATGAAAATAAAGACACTTGCTCCTTTAAAGGAAAGCTATGACAAACCTAGGCAGTGTGTCAAAAAGCAGAGACATTGCTCTGCTGACAAAGGTTTATATAGTCAAAGCTATGATTTTTCCAGTAGTCATGTATGGATGTGAGACTAGGACCATAAACAAAGCTGAGCACTGAAGAATTGATGCTTTTGAACTGTGATGTTGAAGAATACTCTTGAGAGTTCCTTGGACTGCAAGGAGATCAAACCAGTCAATCCTAAAGGAAATCAACTCTGAATGTTCATTTGGAAGAACTGATGCTAAAGCTGAATCTGGCCACTTGGTGCAAAGAGGAGCTCGCAATTTTTCCCAGATGCTGGGAAAAACTGAAGTCAAAAGGAGAAGGGGATAGAGGAGGTTGAGCTGGTTAGATAGCACCACAGACTCAATATACATGAATTTGAACAAATTCTAGGAGATAGTGCAGGACAGAAGAGCCTGGCATGCTGCAGTCATAGGACTACAAAGAGCTGGCCACAACTTACTGACAACAATAACAACAACAATGCTCCTATTGCCATTTTGTTATTTTTTTTAATTTTTTAGACCTTTTTCTTCCTTTCCTCTTTTGTTTCCTTCTCTTGTGATTTGATGACTAACTTTAATGACGTGTTTTGACTCATGTTTCTTTTTTCTGCCTGTTGTAGATTTTCAGTTTGTAGTTCCATAGAGGATTTGATTTAACAGTCTCTATATAAACAAGATCATTTTCAGTTGCTGGCCTCTTACTTTTGGATGCATTCTGAATATCCTGCATTTGTACTCTTGTCACAATTGCTGGTTTTGATATCCTATTTGTGTGCAGATGATTTCCTACATTTACTTCTTTTGCCTTTACCAGTGAGTTTTCTAATAATAATTTTGTTGTTTTTAGTAGTTGTCTTTTATTTTGCTTAGAGAAGTTCCTTGGAGAAGGCAATGGCAACCCACTCCAGTACTCTTGCCTGGAAAATCCCATGGATAGAGGAGCCTGGTAGGCTGCAGTCCATGGGGTCGCTAAGAGTCGGACATGACTGAGCGACTTCACTTTCACTTTTCACTTTCATACATTGGAGAAGGAAATGGCAACCCACTCCAGGGTTCTTGCCTGGAGAATCCCAGGGACGGGGGAGCCTGGTGGGCTGCCGTCTATGGGGTCTCACAGAGTTGGACACGACTGAAGCGACTTAGCATCAGCAGCATCAGCAGCAGAGAAGTTCCTTTAGCATTTGTTGCAAATCTCATCTGGTGGTGCTGAATTCTCTTAGCTTTTGCTTGTCTGTAAATGTTTTGATTTATCTATCTAATCTAAAAAGAGCTTTCCTGGGTAGAGTATTCTGTTGTAGCTTTTTCCCCCATTGACCAGTTTAAATATATTATGTCCTTCCTTTCTGATCTGCAGAGTTTCTCCTGATAAAGCAGGGGATAACCTTATGGGATTCCCTTGTATCTTATTTGTTGATAGTCCCTTGTTGCTTTTAAAAATTTTTCTTTGTCTTTAATTTTTGTCAGTTTGATTACTATATGTCTCAGAGTGTTCCTCCTTGGGCATTCTGCCTGGGACTCTGTGCATCCTGGATTTTGATGACTGTTTCATTTCCCACGTTAGGGAAACTATCAGCTATTATCTTCAAATATCTTCTCAGGTCCTTTCTCTCTCTCTTCTCCTTCTGGGAGCCCTATAATGTGAATATTGGTGCATTTAATGTTGTCCCATAAGTCTCTTCCCCAGAGGAGGGCATGGAAACCCACTCTAGCATTGTTGCCTGGAGAATCCTCAAGGACAGAGGAGCCTTGTGGGCTGCAGTCCATGGGGTCACAAAGAGTCAAACATAACTGAACAACTAAGCACAGCACAGCACAGACTAAGTCTCTTAGATTGTTCTCCTTTCATCTTTTTTCAAATTTTTTCCCATGGTATTGACGTCCACCATTCTATTTTTCAGGTCAGTTATTTGCTCTTCTTCCTCAGTTACTCTGCCATTGATATCTTCTAGTGTATTTTTCATTTTGATTACTGTATTTTTCACTTCTGCTTGCTTGTTCTTTAGTTCTTTCAGGTCTTCATTAACATTTCTTGTATCTCCTCCAACTGTGCCTCCATCTTTTTCTGAGATCTTGGATCACCTTTACTATCATTACTCTGAATTCTTTTTTGAGTACATTGCCTATCTCCATTTCACTTAGTTGTTGTTCTATGGTTTTATATCATTGTTCACCTGAGACATATTCCTCTACCATCTCATCTTGTCTATCTTTCTGATTGTTATTTCCTTAACACAGCCTGCAGAGTTGTAGTTTTTCTTGCTTCTGGCATCTGCCGTCTGGTGGATAAAGCTGTCAAAGAGCCTTGTACTGGCTTACTAGTGGGAGGGACTGGTTCCTGCCTGCTGGTGGGTGGAGCTGGATCTTATCCCTCTGGTGGCAGAGCCATGCTTGGGAAGACTTTATGTGGCCTGACTCTGGATGGGTTGGGCTGTCTTCCTGCCCTGTTGGTTGTTTGGCCTGAGGTGTCCCAGCACTGGTGCCTACAGACTATCGGGTAGGGGTAGGTCTTGGTGGGAAATGGAAGTCTCTAGGAGGGCTCATGCCAATGACTACTCACCACAGCTGCTGCTGCCACTATTGTTGTCCCTGCAGTGAGCCATAGCCACCTCTTGCCTCTGCAGGAGACCCTCCAGGACTAGCAGGTAGGTCTGGCCCAGTCTCTGATGAGATCACTCTTTTTCTCCTGGTCCTGGTGCACACTAGACCTTGTGTGCACCCTCCAAGAATAGAGTTTCTCTTTCCCTCAATCTTGTGGAATTCTTGCAATCCAACCCCACTGACCTTAAAAGCCAGGTTCTCTGGTAGCTCTTCCTCCCATTGCCAGATCTCTAGGCTGAGAAGCCTAATGTGGGGCTCAGGACTTTCACTCTTCTGGGATAACTTCTGTGGTATAATTACTTTCCAGTTTATAGGTCACCTACCTGGCAGGTATGGGATTTGCTTTTATCACAGTTGTATCCCTCTTACCATCTCTTTGTGACTTTGTCTTTGTCTTTAGATATAAGATATCTTTTTGGTAGGTTCCAGCATTCTTTTTGTTGATGATGGTTGTTTAGCAGTAGCTGTGATTTGGTGTTTTTGTAAAAGGGGTGAGTTGACATCCTTATACTCCATCTTCTTGCTGGCAAGTCTTCAAAGCAGCTATATTTGAGAGCTCACTCTACCACAAGAACACTGGTGCTGTCTACCATGATTTGGCATCTTCCTTCTAGCCTGTTAACCCTGGGGCAAGGCCCCTTGCACCAGAAGTCCAAGATCATCCCTGAGACTTATGAAGTCAACTATACCAGGATCCAACAATACCCACCAGTAAGATGGGATCAGCCCAGGGACACCTTGGGCCACATAACCAGCCATTCCTAGGCCTTGCTGCTGCTAAGTCGCTTCAGTCGTGTCCGATTCTGTGGGACCCCATAGACGGCAGCCTACCAGGCTTCCTCGTCCCTGGGATTCTCCATGCAAGAACACTGGAATGGGTTGCCATTTCCTTCTCCAGTGTATGAAAGTGAAAAGTGAAAGTGAAGTCACTCAGTCGTGTCCGACTCTAGCGACGTTATGGACTGCAGCCTACCAGGCTCCTCCATCCATGGGATTTTCTAGGCAAAAGTACTGGAGTGGGGTGCCATTGCCTTCTCCTCCTAGGCCCTGCACCACCCATTTGTATACTAGAAACAGCCCCATGACCTCCTGAGACACACAGCCATTCAGAACTACCCCGCAGGCCTGCACCAGCCCCAGGACAGCCAAAGCCCTAGTCCTATTCAATAGTGGGCCAGCATCAGGACTGGCACAGTCCAGCACAGGTAGGCAGCCATCCTGAGATCAGGAGTCACTCAACATTGACTGGTAGCCTAATCATTAGACAGGATTGGCCGGAAAACAGCCCTGCCAACCAGCGCATTCATAGTGGTTGGTCCCACCACAACAGATAGGCCCATTCAGCCCACATAGAGGACATACCAAGATATTAAAATTCTGGCACCCAGATGGGAGTATGTTGCTGGGACACACTGGAATCTGCTATAAAAGTTCATTTCTCTAAGATTGGGAAAAGTAACTGACCTTACAAATATATACAAATAAACATAGAGTCTTAGGCAAAGGAAGACAACAAAGAAATATGTTCCAAATGATGGAACAAGTTAAAACTCCAGAAAAAGAAATAGGTGTAGTGGAGAACATCAAAGCACTGAATGCATGGTTCAAATTTTTGATACTAATACAATAATATCAGGGAATTTTAAAACCCCGCTTATATTAATGGACAGATCTTCGAGACAGAAATCAACAAGAAAACACTGACAACAACACATTAGAGAAACAATACATTAGATCAGATGACTCTAATAAATGTATATATATAACATTCCATCCAAAAGCAGAATACAAATTCAAGTATGCATGGAACACTCTCTAAAAATCAATGGCATACTGAGCCACAAATCAAGTCTCAATAAATTTAAAAAGATTGAAATCATACCCTGCATCTCTTCTGACCACAGTGGTATGAGAGTAGAAACAAACTACAAGAAAACAATACTGTAAAAACACAAACACATGGAGGCTAAACAATATGCTAGAAAATAACCGATGGGTCCCTGAAGAAATCCAAGAGGAAATAAAAAATATCCGGAGAGGAACTTAAAATGCAAATATGGAGATCCAAAATCCATGAGATACAGCAAAATCATTTATAAGAGGGAAGTATATAGAAAGCTAAGCAGGGAAACAAGAAAAATTTTGAGTTAAAATTCACATTTAAAGGAACTAGAAAAAGAAAATAAATAAAATCCAAAGTTGGTAAGAGAGAAGAAATTAAAAAAATATATTAAAGCAGAAATAAATGAAATAGAGATTGAAAAACAATGAAACTAAGATCTGGTTCTCTGAAAATTTTAAAACTCCCAGCTAACCAAAGTGCATATCCAGGTGGCTTCATATATGAACTTTACAAAACCTTTAAAGAAGAGTTAATACCTATCCTTTTCAAATTATTCCAAAATATTGAAGAGGAAGAAACAATTCCAAATTCATATATGAGGTTAACATCATCATGATACCAAAGATACCACAGAAAATCATATTTAGGGTCAATATTACTGATGAACATAGATATAAAATCCCCCCCCAAAAATTAGCCAACCTAATAGGACAAAACATTAATAGGATCATTCACTATAGTCTAGTGGAATTTATCACAGGGATGCAAAATGATTCAAGACCAACAAATCAGTCAATGTGACACCTGTGTTAACAAAAGAAGAATAGAAATGATCAGATCATTTCCATAGATGCAGAAAGATCTTTTGCAAAATTAAGCATCTATTTATGATTAAAAAAAAAAAAACCTCCAACAACTGTGTATAGAGGGAATATACTGCAGTACAGTAAAGGCCATATATGACAAGCCCACCATTAACATCATACTTCATGGTAAAATGCTGGAAGCATTCCCTCTGAGATCAGGAATAAGGCAAGGATGTTCACCTTTGCCCTTTATATTCAAAGTAGCATTGTAAGTCCTAGACATAGCAATCAAACAAGAAAAACAAATCAAAGAAATAAAAATTGGAAAGGAACAAATGAAGTTGTCACTGTTTGCTGATGGCATGATACTATATAGAAAATCCTAAAAACACCACCAATAAATATTCAAATTATTAAATAAATTCAGTAGAGGAGAAAGCCCCAAATTAATATAGGTATCTGCTGTGTTTCTATATTATAACAATGAACTATCAGAAAGAGAAATTAAGAAAACAATCTCACTTAAAATAACATCAAAAAGAATAAAATAGCTAAGAATAAACCTCACCAAGGGAGGTTTCAGCTCCAAAAACTACAAAACTCTGATGGAGTAAATTGAAGGTGACACAGATGGAAAAATATACCATGTTCACAAATTGGAAAAGATAATATTGTTAAAATGATCATATTATCCAAGGAAATCTGCAGATTCAATGCAATTTCTTTCAAAACAAATGGCATTTTTCATAGAACTAGAGCAAGTAATTTTCAAATTTCTGTGGAAACACATCAGATCCCAAGTAGCCCAAACAATCTTGAGTAAGAAGAACAAAGTTGAACGTATAATGCTCTCTGATTTCAAGCTATACTAGAAAGATACGGTAAACAAAACTGTATGGCACTGAGGTAAAAGTAAACATTGATGGATAGACTGGAATAGAGAGCCCTAATTTATTTCACAATTATATGATCAATTAATCAGAGAAAAAGAAATGCAAGAAGGTAAAGTGGTTGTCTGAGGAGGCTTTACAAATAGATGAGGAAAGAAGAGAAGTGGAAAGCAAAGGAGAAAGGGAAGATATGTCCAACTGAACGGAGAAGTCCAGAGAATAGCAAAGAGAGATAAGAAGGCCTTCTTAAATGAACAATGCAAAGAAACAGAGGAAAACAATAGAATGGAAAAGACCAGAGATCTCTTCAAGAAAAGTGGAGATACCAAGGAAGCATTTCATGAAAAGATGGGCACAAAAAAAGGACTATTGACTGAGCACCAAGGTTGGGATGAGCAAATTTCCTTGAAGTCCCTGACAGGGTAGACATTTCTAGCTCTTTTAAACACTTGAGAGTGTTTCCCTTTGCTTCCCAACTTTAAGGTAAGGTATCCTATTAGACAATCCATCTTGGGCAAGTCCAAGGCTTCCTGTCTTGTCCCCACACCCTGTAAGCCAAACAAGGTCAAATGCCCTGGAGACCAAAGGTAGCTTTACTGCTCTGTCCAATACTTAGAAATATTGTCTTCATTTAAATTTGACCTGAGTAGTCCTCACTTTCTTAGCAGATAATTATTGCATATAAGAAGATTTTTTTAAATTTTTTTTAAAAAAGAAAACAACCCAGAAATTAACGTAGTATTATAAAACAACCATGTAGTTGTTTAGTCACCACATTGCGTCTGCTTTGCAACCCCATGGACTTTAGCCTGCCAGGCTCCTCTGCATGCCAATAAAAATTAACTTTAAAAAAGGAGAGGGTTTTTTAATGATGGTGGTATCTCCTACAGAATTTTTTGGTTCATTTCAAGAACATAAATCAGAATATCTAGTCTGCCATTTTGCTGGAAACAGAAGTTCTGTTATCTTGGTTTTCTTTTTCTTGTCTAAATATTTGAAGTGAAAATTCAAATACTATAGGAAAACATAAAGAGAAAAGCCTTTTTCTTACTTCCATTTCCTAACACAAATATCTAGCTAACACACTAACATGCTTGGGAACTGATATGATTTATTGTATGTGTTTTCTGTTTATTAACTCATTTTATCTTTTACTATCTCTTTGATAGTCTACTTTTATGACTCCCTTTTTTCATATGAAGAAATCAAGGCTCAGAGAATTTAAATGACTCATCCATCAAGTGATGGGGCTGGGTTTGAACTTGGCAGTGTGGCTTCAGAACCTTTGTCTTCCTTCTCTTCACCGCGTTTGCTTTGCTTTTAATCATAGCACTATCCAGGACTCTCACATTCACTGTCAACAATGAGTGAAACCTTTCTTTCTTTGCACATTCAAACCTACATACACATACATTTCCTAATTTAGTTTTAACTCATTTATTCAAGAAGCATTATTTTACCTCTTCTGTGTGTCAGATCAGAGCTCAGTATATTCTTTTTTTTTTTTTTTTTTTTTAGTATATTCATTTTTGAAGGATCTTGTGGGAGAGGCACACACTTTTGTGATAGTGAAGATACAACAGTGCTGTGCGCTGCAGTAGAGTTACAATGCACAGGAGGCATAGAGCAGACAGAAGGCCGTTTCAGTCTGGGCAGGAAAATCACATCTTAATGGAGCTGGTATTCGAATTTGACCTTGAAGGATGAGTCGTTATGTATGTCTCTGGAGAACGCTATGCTTTCTAGGAGGAAGCCTCAGAATATACAAAGCTCTAGGGACCTGAAAAGTAATGGCTTGTTTATAATAATTTCTAACATGCTATTAAATGCTTATCAGGAATAAACAAGTGCTGTTTCTTTTGTGTTCCCATGACACCTGGCCAGATAAACATGGCCCCATAGTGACTACCATCTAATTAATTTAATGATTTCATCTATTAAACATGCAGATGTTGGCCTCTTCCAGATGTTGATGGGAAAACAAGGATAGAAAGTTGGATGAAGAAGGACATGGTCTTTGAATCTCTGCTGGGGAAAGTGCCCAGGGAGACTGTTACCCTCTAAGGAAACGTATGAAGGATGCTGGGACCAGGCCTGTCAAACACAGAGTAAGAGCTCAAGAGAGGAAAACATGCTTTCCAGAAAGTAAACTCTACGCAGGCTTGTGTTTATAGGTCATCCTGTGGCTGGCCCATCTGCTGGTGATCTAGGGCTTCCTCGGTCTGCATTCCTGGGCACTAGAGCCCTTGTTGTCAGAGTAATAGCTTTCCTCCTCCCATGGGGCTCACAGCACAGAACACACCTCTTTCCCTCTCCCCTCTCTCACTTTTCATTTTTCCTGCTACCTAATCTCACTTGAAGTGGTTTCTCATGCCACATACTATTCACTGGGTAATGATGGTTGACTGAGATAACATGTGATAAGAGAAAAGGACAGAGCCTGGTGTGCAGTAGGCACATGATACAGGTTCATTTTTTCCCCAGCATCTTTTTAAGGCTCATGACCAGAGGCAGCATGATACCTTCTCAGAGGCTCAGTGTCTAGCTTAACCCCGGGTACCTAGAGCATGAGACGCTTAAACTATGTAAATCGTATGTGACTGGCTGAATCCGGGACTAGGCACCCAAAGGATGCTCAAATAGCAAAAGGACAGTGAAGCAGTGGCATCAGTTTCATAGCTGCTGTCAAATTTGGAAGTACTCAATTTACAACTTAAATCATATTTCATAGTTAAAAAAAAATTGGAGTAGTATTATTCATCCCCCAGTCCCCACATGTGGATTCCACTGAGACATTCAAGCATGACAGTTGCTGAAACATGCTGTCACAGACTGGTAAAGGGGCACTAAAATGTAGACACCTACACATCATACCTCCTTTAGGGTTTGCTGGAATAAACTGTACTCCTCTCAGGAGGACAACAAGATCAGGTTCCCCTATGAAGGAGGAATCTGATTCACCTTCTCCCTCCTTCCCCGCATAGCCAATCCTCCTCCTTTATTCAGCATCCTGCCTCACTGCCTTCTTGTAGATCTCATTTCTTTGTTAGAGGCTCACGAGAGAGCTATTGTGACACCGGGAACAAATGGAGGCGTTGTCAGAGGGCTAAACACGTAGACTGTGCATGTGGGAGACTGCCCGAGAGAAGAAAAGCACATCGACAGGGAAGAAGACAGTGCACAGGGAGGGCAGGGGTTGGGAGAGGGCCCAGGCATGTCATCGGACAGGGCACAGCTCAGCCTCCTCGCGCTTCTGCAGTCCTCTGTACAGCTATCTCTCTGGCCATTCTTTCTGCCCTGGGCAGAAAGGGCAGTGGGTGCTCCTTTGACAGATAGATCCAAGCTCCAAGAGGCTTGGCACTCACTTCTTCATTCAACAACCCACTGCAGAAGAAATGCGGAATTTGCACTTACCACTGTAGTGTAACAATGCTGCACTACTTCTCTGACAACAAGTCAGAAAGGACTGAATTGTAGTCTTTTCTTTTTCTGCCACTGACTAGTGAGAGCTTCTGGAAAGTCATCTCTTCTTGAGTCTTGGTTTCCTTATTGGTGAACAATTTTTGTAGATGTTCTATAAAGTCCAAGTACTAGTTTAGCTGTGAGTCTTGGCCCTGGCGGTGGAGCTGGGCTGCTTCTCTTAGCCACTGGGAGGTTTGTTCCTTCCCTCATCTTTGTCACATTTTATAGGACCTCTTAGCCACTGTCTCTCAAAATTTCCTTACTCCAATCAGAAATGGCCAATTCCTAACTAGCAGTTTAATTTTTCCATTTCATGTAAATATTGTGAGGACCAAATAAGACAAAAATTTGGGATTTTTGATTGTCATTTATGCATTGTTAGGGAATACTTACCAAACAGATATTCAGGCCCAGGAAAGACAGGAAGAAGTTCGTCAAGGTGAGCTATGTCACATCCAGAGCTTTAGAAAGATCACAGATATCTGGGATGGATGACAGCAGAGCAGATCTCAACAGATACGGATGTCCTAACCATTAATTTATAATGACCCCTCAGCCTGGACTTCAAGGAAAAATTGTTAGGTCAATGGTATTTCACTATCCTTGAAATAGATGGACCTTACTGACAAAGATCCATCTAGTCAAAGCTATGGTTTTTCCAGGAGTCATGTATGGATGTGAGAGTTGGACCATAAAGAAGGCTAAGGGCTAAAGAATTGATGCTTTTGAACTGTGGTGTTGGAGAAGACTCTTGAGAGTCCTTTGGACAGCAAAGAGAACAAACCAATCAATCCTAAAGGAAATCAGCCCTGAATGTTCATTGGAAGGACTGATGTAAAGCTGAAGCTCCAATATGTTGACCGCCTGTTGTGAAGAACTACTCATTTAGAAAAAACCCTGGTGCTGGAAAAGACTGAAGGCAGGAGGAGAAGGGGACAAAGGATGAGATGGTTGGATGGCATCACTGACTCGATGGACATGAGTTTGAGCAAGCTCCGGGAGTTGGTGATGGACAGGGAAGACTGGTGTGCTGCAGTCCATGGGGTTACAAAGAGTTGGACATGACTGAACTGAGCGACTGAAAGGAATGACTGAACTGAACTGAGAAGCAGCTTGACCCAGGCATCAGGTTGAGTGTATCTGTGTTCCTTGCATACTGATGACACACAGGACCGCAGTGACTAGGCAGGCTGTTAGGATGAGAAGAAGGATTACAGGTTGTGTAATCCAGTCCCTCCACTAGACACATGAGGACACTGGGGCCCAGAGAGTAGCATTAATAATCAAGGTCCAATTTGAGGTCAAGTTGTACTTAAAGCCAGTGGTGGCTCCAGAATTTTTGTATTGGAAGGGCTAGAGGACGAAATCAGGCTTAGGGAATGGGAGAAGGCTGTCTTGAAGCTGCTTTTGTGTAAGACTTTACATATGATTGAAAAACTGCCAAAGTTTATTATAAAAAAATATAAGGGAAGAGCTCATGAAGATGGGAGAGAACTAAAGCCAATCTTTGGTACCAACACAGCTTGATGCCCAAGAACTCTTTTCTCATGCCCTTCTCCACTATATGTGGCCATATGAACATTTTTAGATGAAGGGAGAAGAAGGCAGATCCACACAGCAATGAGCCCACCCTCTGGAAGAGGCAGGTCAGGACATGTCCTGCCCAGGGTTCGGGGAAGCAATAGTGAGGACCAGAGTTGGTTCCAGCCTTGGCAATAGATGTTCGCTACAGAGACATGCAGGTATCTACATCTTATGCCAAGATTTAGGAGACTGGGGAAGTGATTTCTAGCAATAGACTCATTAGTACCAACCTCTATGACCAAAAATTTGGAAGGCTGAAAGAATTCATTAAAATGGGACTTTACTGATAGTAATAATTATAAACAGAAAAGATTATGATTTATGCCCAGATTTACAATGCCCTTGTGGAGAGAAATAGTGGAAGGATTCTTGCTCCCACTGTTTACTGACCTTTCAGGGCCTTTTCTATTCCTAAGGCAGATGTCATAAGCAAATTAAAGACATTTGTTTGAACATCCTCAATGGCCTTTTTTGTTTCATGGCTACCCAGCCAAATTTGAGGCTTTGCCTCCCAACTTTCTCTTTCTTTTCTTTTTTTGACTATTGATTCTGCCTGATTGCAAGTCTCCTGGGTGACTAGACAACTGTTAAAGACAAGTTTAGTTCAGTCCCTCATTCATGTCTGACTCTTTGCAACCCCATGGACTGCAGCATGCCGGGCTTCCCTGTCCATCATCAAATCCCCGAGCTTGCTCAAACTCATGTCCATCGAGTTGGTGATGCCATCCAACCATGTCATCCTCTGTCATTCCCTTCTCCTCCTGCCTTCAGTCTTTCCCAGCATCAGGGTCGTTTCCAATGAGTAGTTCCTCCCATTAGGTTCAGCTTCAGCATCAGTCCTTCCAATGAATATTCAGGGTTGATTTCCTCTAGGATTGACTGACTGGATCTCCTTGCAGTCCAAGGGACTCTCAAGGGTCTTCTCCAACAACACAGTTCAAAAGCATCAATTCTTTGGTGCTCAGTTTTCTTTAGGGCCCAACTCTCACATCCCTACATGACTCCTAGAAAAACCATAGCTTTGACTAGATAGACCTTTGTCGGCAAAGTAACATCTCTGCTTTTTAATATGCTCTCTAGGTTTGTCATAGCTTTTCTTCCAAGGAGCAAGCATCTTTTAATTTCATGGCTGCCATCACCATCTGCAGTGGTTTTGGAGCCCAAGAAAATAAAGTCTGTCACTCTTTCCATTGTTTCCCCATCTATTTGCCATGAAGTGATGGGACCAGAGGCCTTGATCTTCGTTTTGTGAATGTTGAGTTTTAAGCCAGCTTTTTCACTCTCACTTTCATCAAGAGGCTCTTTAGTTTCTCTTCACTTTCTGCCAGAAGGGTGGTGTCATCTGCATATCTGAGGTTATTGCATATCTGCATATCTGACGTCTTAAATGGAACTGGATGGTTTACAGTACGAGTGGCTCCTGAAATTTCACTGAAGTCCTGTCATCGAGCTTGTACCTCACTTAAATGAAGCAGGACAGTTTGATTCGACAGATTTATATGACTTCTTTAACATGGTGGGGTCACCATGTAGAAATGATTTTCTAATATGAAGTAATGTGCAGAAAATTACTCCTTCATATCCAAGCAAGTCCCTCTCCATTACCCCTACATGTCTCAGGCTTTAAGGGAGGTTTGGTGATGATGTGGGGAGGATAGATGGGATGGGGCCCAGGAAGGGGGTAAAGAAGCCTATTAAAACACCTGGATAAATAATGGCTTGATTTCAAGTAATATCAACATGTCTTTGTTGTCAAGTTTTATCCATTTATAATTGTTTACTCCTAGATATCTAATGGGTAATCCACCACCCACTTCTCCTCTGGGAAAGAGTGCTTCCCTCAGATTCTCTGAGAATGGTGGCTGTTATATCAGATATCTAATTCACCATCCTCTGGGATATAATTAATAGCTAATCACTGTCTGGAGTACAGCCAGCTAGCTGATGACTCGCTCATATCTCTATTCTCCCTTTCTTCTTCAGTTATAAAACTCTAATTTGAGTAAGGCAAGTTCTGACTTTTGTGTTGCTGTTCAGTTGCTCAGTTGTATCTGACTCTTTGTGACCCCATGGACTGCGGTACACCAGGCTTCCCTGTCCTTCATTGTCTCCTGGAGCTTGCTCAAACTCAAGTCCATTGAGTCGGTGATGCCATCGAACCGTCTCATCCTCTGTTATTCCCTTATGCTCCTGCTTTCAATCTTTCCCAGCATCAGAGTCTTTTCCAATTAGTCAGCTCTTTGCATCAGGTGGCCCAAGTATTGGAGTATCAGATTCAGCATCAGTCCTTCCAATGAATTTTCAGGACTGATTTCCTTTAGGATTGACTGGTTTGATCTCCTTGCTGTCCAAGGGACTCTTAAGAGTCTTCTCCAATACCACAGTTCAAAAGCATCAATTCATTGGTGCTTAGTCTTCTTTATGGTTCAACTATCAAATCTGTACATGATTACTGGAAAAACCAAAGCTTTGACTATATGGATCTTTGTTGGCAAGTGATGTCTCTGTCTAGGTTTGACATAGCTTTCCTTCCAAGGGGTAAGTGTCTTTTAATTTCACGGCTGCAGTCACTGTTTGCAATGATTTTGGAGCCCAAGAAAATAAAGTCTGTCACTGTTTCCACTGTTTCCCCATCTATTTGCCATGGAGTGATGGGATCGGATGCCATAATCTTAGTTTTTGGAATGTTGAGTTTTAAGCCAACTTTTTCACTCTCCTCTTTCACATTCATCAAGAGGCTCTTTAGTTCCTCTTTGCTTTCTGTCATTAGGGTGGTATCATCTGCATATCTGGGGTTATTGATGTTTCTGCTGGCAATCTTGATTCCAGCTTATGATTCATCCAGCCCAGCATTTCTCATGATGCACTCTGCTGCAGGGGTTAATACTCAGCCACCTGTTGCTCTGGCTAAGCCATGAGAAAATCACCATGGGAAAAAAATAAAAGCAAAATATAGCAATACAGCATAGCCCAAATAAAAGTACACCAGGTTGATTAGTTGGGGTCAGTGTACCCTGCTAAGCTAAGGAAAAACAGAGTGTGGACCTTGGAACGCCGGATCAGCACAAGTTCAGAACGCTGCTTGTGCACACACACTAAAACATTTTCCCAAGGCATATGTGGGTCTGTGACCTCCAGGCAGGTGATAGCCCTTGTACAAGAAAATAATAAAGATAGTTTAAAGTAATCAGTAAAATGGGAGATGTGACTGGGGACACAGGAGGCTAACTTTATCATAGCACAACAGATACTTCCTGCTTGCCAAGATATTAAATAAAAGTGATGTGGCTCCGAGTAACAGGGCTCTTGATCCAAGAGGTCTTGAGTCCCCCCGGTCCCATCTTTAAAACTTTAATTCTGTCTCTAGTTTCTTTTCCCCAAACTGTGTGTCGACCACTTTCGATCCCTACCTACTGTGCTGGCTGCAGCAAGTGGTGCCCATCGTGGGGCTCACAAGTGAAGGATCGCTGAGAGCAAAGCTGAAGTTAAAATATCTGCGCACAGTCCTGAAGAAGAGTGGGGTGCTGCTGCTGCTGCTAAGTCACTTCAGTCGTGTCTGACTCTGTGAGACCCCACAGACAGCAGCCCACCAGGCTCCCCCATCCATGGGATTCTCCAGGCAAGAACACTGGAGTGGGTTGCCATTTCCTTCTCCAAGAGTGGGGTGAGGCCTTTAAAAATCCTCCTTTGTGGCAAGTAATACTCTCGCAGACACTGAAACAGGGTTAAGCATGGGAAATTCAGAAAGCTCAGAACAACACCGGCCACATATATGCCTCTTAAGGCAGCTTTTGAAAGCAGGGGCAACAAAAACAAGCGAGGGTTGGCTATTGGAGCTTTCACAAACCACTGAGAAATATTGCTCATGATTCCCTTCTCTCGGTTCTTTAGGTTTAGGAACATGGGAGAAGGTAGGTAGTGAATTAAAGAAACTTCTTTACAAGGAAGTGCCCTTGCCTGTATCTATCTGGTCAATTTGGACACTAACAAAGTCCATTTTGGAACCTCTACAGACCCCTGAAAGCTCAAAAGGGAGTAAACGTAAATGTAAAACCCCGTTAGAGGGAGGACCTGAATATGCAGAGCCCAAGAGGTAAAACAAAAAACTCAGGAGGCTCTTAAAGCTGCAGTTCCCTCTGCGCCTTTGTTTGGGGAAAGAATTTCCCCAAACGAATTTCCTATGCCTCCTCTTCCTCCCTCTCCTGGCTTGACCGCTGCAGAGGCTCGGGCTCTTCCTTCCTTACAGCAGACAGCAGTTCTGTCACCCCTCCAGAAAGGCATTTGTCGGACTCGACAGGAGGCTGACTTGGAAGCTATGACTATGGCATTTCCAGTGACAACAATACGTGGACGGATAGCTCCTGGGACAGATCCTAATAATCCTAATGGGGTATATGAGGCTGTGCCAAACAGATTCCCTTCAAAATACTAAAGGAACTTAAGCAAGCTGTTCAGAATTATGGAGTAAATTCTCCTTTTACCTTGGGACTAGTACAGGGACTAGCTGAGGGTTCCCATTTGATTATGATGGCTCATGACCAAGCCAGGAAGATCCCCATCTCTTTAGATCAATTAATAGACAGTGGAAATTGGGGGAGAACTCAAGATCAAGTGCTTATGGAAGATCAGGCTATAGAACAAGTCAGGTGATACTACATAAGAGCTTGGGAGAAAATAGAGGTTAAAGGACAGGTTTTCTTTACTTTAAGAGAAGTCACGTCCCCAGAGAGACAATCCCTGCCCGGACAACATCTTATCAGTCAGGCTACCTCTGTAAGTGGAGAGTGAAAAAGTTGGCTTAAAGCTCAACATTCAGAAAATGAAGATCATGGCATCTGGTCCCATCACTTCATGGGAAATAGATGGGGAAACAGTGGAAACAGTGTCAGACTTTATTTTTTTGGGCTCCAAAATCACTGCAGATGGTGACTGCAGCCATGAAATTAAAAGACCCTTACTCCTTAGAAGGAAAGTTATGACCAACCTAGATAGCATATTCAAAAGCAGAGACATTACTTTGCCAACAAAGGTACATCTAGTCAAGGCTATGGTTTTTTCCTGTGGTCATGTATGGATGTGAGAGTTGGACTGTGAAGAAAACTGAGTGCTGAAGAATTGATGCTTTTGAACTGTGGTGTTGGAGAAGACTCTTGAGAGTCCCTTGGACTGCAAGGAGATCCAACCAGTCCATTCTGAAGGAGATCAGCCCTGGGGTTTCTTTGGAAGGAATGATGCTAAAGCTGAAAATCCAGTACTTTGGCCACTTCATGTGAAGAGTTGACTCACTGGAAAAGACTCTGATGCTGGGAGGGATTGGGGGCAGGAGGAGAAGGGGACGACAGAGGATGAGATGGCTGGATGGCATCACTGACTCGATGGATGTGAGTCTGACTGAACTCCGGGAGTTGGTGATGGACAGGGAGGCCTGGGGTGCTGCGATTCATGGGGTCGCAAAGAGTCAGACACAACTGAGCGACTGAACTGAACTGAATCCCTGTTATCAGAGCCAATTTGAGCATTATCTGGTTTAATATTTAGTTATAAAACTATGACTACAAAAAAGAGAGATGACATTTTTGACACTGAATGGCCATGATATTCTTTAGACTCAGGAGAAAACTGGTTAAAATCTTTTTTGAAATTGCAAAACCGATTCCTTTTGCATGTGCAATTAAGAAAAGAAAATACTTTTTTGGAGCTCCAATTCTGGCTGAGAAACAAAAAACAGGCCTGGGAAAAAACCTGAAGTTAACTCTTATCATGTCCTTGGGATACATAGCCCACTCTATCTGGGACTCCAGCCATGAACAAATTGGTAGAATTCAAACCAAGAAAAGAAAGAAGGGACAAAGAGACATTTTAAATTTCAAGTGGAAAACTATGAGACCTCTGTCTGTCTAAATTTATCTGTGTCTCAGTGTGTGCCTTTGCTTTTGGATAATATGGGGTTAATTTGTAAATGAGCTCTATTTAAATTCAGGTTCACATGAACTGAAAAATATTCAATATTAAATATCTAACATTAATGTTTGTTTGCTAATCTAATTAAAACATGTCTTAAGTCATCAACATTGTGTAATACTTTTATTGTGCCTAGGTTTAACATAAACTAAATTTTTCAACAAAGAAAGTGACTTTTTATATATATAAATGAGATGAAAATTTTTAGATAAACTTTATTAAAAATAATTATATTTTAGAAATGTCTATCTAAAATAATCTCTGAGGATTGGGGTAACAAATTTCTAGAACTGTATTAAACTAAATGACAAAGTTGATTAAATAGCCAGGTCATTTCCAAATAAAATAAGATTTTGCAACATTAATTACTGAACACTAACAGAGAAACTAAAGAGATTTTGGACTGTTAATAAATATATTTGGTGCCATCTTGAACTAGTCTCTAAATAGATAAATGAAGTGATGACTACAAAAAATGTAAAAAAAAAGGTTTATGACAAGTGAAAAAAGAGTTTTGTGCATGGTACAAATTTCTTAAGACATTAAACTGCCTTTAAAGTCTTATTGTTACTTTGAGTAAGTAAATAATTATTGTTTCACAGTGAATATAAGCTGGTACCCATCTGGAATTTGGTTTTCTCTTCTTGTTAAAAACAGAGTTTTCTTGAAATATGGCTTTTGATAACAGACTATGCAAATTTGTCTTTAAGTAATTCATACTTGCTTTTAAAATCTTTTGTTACTTTGATAAAATAAATGAGTGCTATTTCACCATGATCTATGGAAACTATGGCACACATAGACAAAGCTCATTCTGCTTCTACAAAATTAACCCCTCATCAGAAAATTTAAAATGGGTAAACAATGGCTATAAACCAAAGAGTCAGGGCTATGGGAAGTCCAAGATGGCCACTTTGCTTTTCCCGGCTCCCTGACGAGCCTCACTTCTATTTGATAGGATAAAGCCTTTCCTGGCTGCAGGGTTAATAGCTCACAGTGGAAAAAATGGTTAAAATGCATTTTCTGCAATCTGCAGTGGCCGGGGCACCCACTTTGCTAAATAGGTCGTACAGACAGACACTGGCAAAAATCTCTTGAGCTTCTTGGAGACCGTCACTTTCACTGACGTCCTTTGTCATCACACAAGGACCACAGAACAAAGGAAGTGGTTACATGAGATTGAACAAACTGCTGAATATGAATACAATTTTCACGACTTTTTGTCTGACATATTACTGGCTTCAGATATTCAAAAAACTCTTCTCCTCAAGTCACTGATGACTTAAAACAATTTAGTGATTTACGCCTATGGGTAAAATTAAAATATTTTTCTTTTCTCTCTGCCTCGTCCCTCCAGAAATTGGATACATTTGAGTTCTGAACAGCCTCATCAAGGTAAAAAACTGTCTCCAGACATTCACAAAAATCACTGGGGAGCCCAAACTCATATAGATGAAGAGATTAACAACAGGTTGGTGGATTTAGAAAATGCAGTGCTACTCTTAGGAAAAGAAGTACAAAATCTTAAATTACAAATACATTTAAAGTGTAACTGTAACATTACTACTTTCTGTGTAACTCCCCAGAAATTTAGCCAATCTGAACACACCTGGAAAAATGTTAGATGGCACTTGCAGGGCCATATGGCTGACGACCTTACTCTAGATGTTAAAAAGCTACAAACAAGAACCATTGACAAGTAGCATGCTTCTCTTAGACTATTACCAGATACAGATACACTTCAAGGGATAACAGGGGGCCTTAACTCATTGAGTCCTCTCGAGTGGATCAAAGGTATCAGAGGTGGTCTCATTAAAATACTAACTATGCTTTGCTGTTTCACTATAATCTTCTCTTTAGTCCTCAGATGCACACAAAAAGCCCTCTGAAAACTAATAAAGAAAGAAGTTGCGAGATCAACACATCTTCTGCTACAAAAACAAAAAGTGGATTATGCCAGGGTTAGTAGTCAGCTGCCTGTTGCTCTGGCTAAGCCATGAGAAAATCACCATGGGAAAAGGATAAAAGCAAAATATAGCAATACAGCGTAACCCAAATAAAAGTACACTGGGTTGATTAGTTGTTAGGCTAAGGAAAAACATAGTGTGGACCTTGGAACGCCAGGTCAGCGCAAGTTCAGAACGCTGCTTGTGCACACACTGAGATGTTTTCCCAAGGCATATGTGGGTCTGTGACCTCCAGGCAGGTGATAGCCCTTGTACAAGAAAATAACAAAGATAGTTTAAAGTAATCAGTAAAATGGGAGATATGATTGGGACACAGGAGGCTGACTTCATCTTAGCACAACAGATACTTCCTGCTTGCCAAGACACTAAGTAAAAGTGATGTGGCTCTGAGGAATAGGGCTCTCGATCCAAGAGGTCTGGAGTCACCCGGGTCCCATCTTTAAAACTTTAATTCTGTCTCTAGTTTCTTTTTCCCAAACTGTGCGTTGACCATTTTCGATCCCTACCTGCTGCGCTGGCTGCAGTACACTGCACAGAAGTTAATTAAACATGGTGACGATATACAGCCTTGATGCACTCCTTTCCCAATTTGGAACCAGTCTGTTGTTCCATGTCTGGTTTTAACTGTTGCTTCTTGACCTTCATTCAGGCTTCTCAAGAGGCAGGTAAGGTGGTCTGGTATTCCCATCTCTTTATGAATTTCCCACAGTTGTTGTTATCTATGCAGTCAAAGGCTTTAGCATAGTTAATGAAGCAGAAGTAGATTTTTTTTTTTCTGGAATTCTCTTGCTTTTTCTGTGATCCACTGGATGTTGGCAATTTGATCTCTGGTTCCTCTGCCTTTTCTAAATCCAACTTATATATTTGAAAGTTCTCAGTTCTCATACTGTTGAAGCCTAGCTTGAAGAATATTGAGCATTACCTTGCTAGTATGTGAAATGAGTGCAGTTGTACAGTAGTTGGAACATTTTTTGGCATTGCCCTTCTTCGGGATTACAATGAAAACTGAACTTTTCCAGTCCTGTGGCCACTGCTGAGTTTTCCAAATTTGCTGGCATATTGAGTGTATCACTTTAACAGCATCATCTTTTAAAGAGACATAAGTGGAAGTTTCTATAAGAATTCCATGAGGAAGCACCTTTCTCCCTTTTTCCTTCATCCCTTTTACTGCTTAGAATGTGGATGCAGTGTCTGAAATATCAGCATTCACTTTTGACCAACAGATGACTTGAGAATGGAAGACACGTGAGAGGGAGCAGAAAGATAGAAGGATCCCAGGTGTCTGATGGTTTCACCAAACCACCATACCTGTCCTACTCTGGCCATGGCTTTAGGTAAGTCTAGCACTGGCAAGTCTCTAGCATCCTTAGAATGTTGACCTGCCTCCTGCTAAGGTTGTTTTAAACCTTTTTGTGTTTAAGACACAGCAGTCAGGTCTCAGTTACTCTCATCTGATTTGAATTCTGACAGCAATCTTTAGCACTTATGAATGGCTACTGTACATACATGTGTGCATGGTCAGTCGCTCTGTAATGTCTGAATCTTTGTGACCCATAGAATGTAGCTCCTCAGTTTCCTTTGTCCATGGGATTTTCCTGGCAATTATACTGGAGTGGGTTGCCATTGCCTCCTTTAGGGGATCTTCCTGATCCAAGAACTGAATCTGCCTCTCTTGCAGCTCCTACATTGGCAGGAAGATTCTTTACCACTGAGCCACCCAGGAAGCCCCTGGATATTGCAAATAATAGAACCTAAAATAAGACAGCTGATTGTTAGAGAAAGGGAAAGCAGATATTAAGGACTCAGTCATTGCAGGTTGAAAACTTGGTGACTCTCATTATGCAGCAGAAACATATTTGGTCAATACACGGCACATTTCTACAACCTGAGGCATTAGGCATTCATGGGTTCTTGCTGTTTTTGTAAAGTCCTATGAGAAAAATGAACTCAGGCAAGAGCCAGAGAAGCTACACACAGAACTAAGATGGAACTCAGCTTTGCTATGAGAGGTTTGTAATTTGAAACATTGCTGGGCTGAAAATCATTGTTCTTGGACTCAAGTTAATTAATTACAAGTGGTGGGTGTACAACTGCATCCTTGGAAAGTGGTAAGATTGTTGTCCTGCCATACTTACGTGGAAAGCCCAAGTCTTAACCTAGATGCCAGTTCCCATGGACCAGCTTGGTGTTTTGAGGAGACAATAGGTGTCCCCAGAATTTTCATCCCTGACATCCTTAGGATGTCAAACAACTCACCCCAGGGCTCTACAGAGCTTAAAAGCAAGGCCAAATTTTCCAGTAGGAAGAACTGCTTATTTTTTAGTCCATCTCTACACATTATTTAAAATTAGTATCTACAAAACAGTTTCTATAAACAAAATCTTAGCTATGTAGGTAGAGTGGCCACGCATGTTGCTACCTCTAATTCCCTTTCTCCTCTAGGTTTAAAAGGAGAATATTCCTTAGAGATTCAGTTGCTTATGGAAAACTTTGGCTCAAAATATCTTCCAATGATTGATATGTTAGTGTGTCTTTGTCTTTCCTGTACATATCCACTTGCTCCACACTGCTAGATCTTTAATGTGTCTGTTCATAATGGGATCTTTGACATTAAACATTGTAGAGTATTAAATATACAATGCCGAGTTTCACCAGTGCTGCAGGAGATTCACACATCTGAGACAACTTAATAGCTTTGAATAAAGTGGCTCCAAACACCAGTATTGGGAAAGATGGATGTACTTACGATTACACTATCCTTTGACAGTATGTGAGAAAACTGGAGTTCACAGATACACAGAAGTTAAATAGTAAAGATAAGGCCCCTGCCCATTAGTTGTGTCCCATTTCAAAACCTAAGCTTTGTAAGAGAAATGCAGAGTCCTCCCCAGTTCAAAGATCCCGTAAAAAATAAACAGGACTGGGAATGACACAGTCACAAATTTTAGCACTGGCAGATATTTATTTGAGCTACATGCCAGGTACTGTGTGTGCCCTGAGAGAGATCTGCTTTGGGTAGAGCAGTAAGTGAACAAGTTCGCCGCAGACTTTGCTTTTCATCCACAGCTGAAGCTACCTACCTTGAACTTTTGCTTTCTTCCCAAGGAAGGTGATTGCTATTCAAGTAGGAATAGATTTCAGGGCTGAAATGATCTCTCACCCACGAAGGGTTGATCCATTTCACTGACCCAAAATTGAGGGGGGCAGTGGGTGTTTTAAGACATCCATTGAAGACATCCCATGTAGCCTTGGCCTGTACTGCATGACTACACGCTATGGCAAACAAACTCAGGCAGGACTGGAGTACTGTCAAAGGGTCTCATATCTGCCTCTCCCCACTGGCTACTTTTGAGGTCCTTTCCCATCACTGGTTGGCAGCCTGGATGCTTTTATTCAGGTAATTACTGAATGCTTATTAGAGAGAGGTACTATGGAAGGGGCTAGGGATGTAAAGGCAGAGATCATGACTACCACCCATGATCTCAGGGAGCTCTAGTTGTATGACAGAAATGGATGATAATCAACTAAACCTACAAATAATTGGATCTGTGTTAAATTCTATGAAGAAGAAAAGTCAGAAGTTCATGTAAGAAAGGGCTTGCACAGCCAGGGAAGTCAGAGAAAGAATCTCTGAGGAAGTGGCATTTGAGCTGAAATCTTTAAGACGAGTTGGCTCTGGTAGGGGAGGAATGACACGCAGGTGGAGTCATTCCAGAGAGGAAGAGGGAACTGTACATTCCAAGCCCCTGTGATAGAGGACAAACTGGAACGTAGGGAGCAAGAGGGAGAATGGTGCAGGGTAACGATTGCAGCTCACACCACTGGGTTCTTACTCTATGAAAATAGAAGTTGCTTAGTCATGTCTGACTCTTTGCAGCCCCATGGACTAAAGACCATGGAATTCTCCAGGCCAGAATACTGGAGTGGGCACCCTTTCCCTTCTCCAGGGGATCTTCCCAACCCAAGGATCAAACCCAGGTCTCCCACATACCAGGTGTTTTTTGAAAAGTTTTATATATATGAATTCACTTAATCCTTATAAAGACCCAAAGAGATAAATGCTATTATGACCTACATTTCACATATGAAAGAACAGTCACAGAAAGATTAAGTAATGTACCCAAAGTCATACATTTGAATCTTCAGATAGCCTAACTCCAAAGTAGTGAGCAGAATGGAGAGGTATCTATCCAGATGGGAATGGGAAATCACTGTATTTTCTTCCTTCGGTGAGGTGGCCAGGTTTGTATCCTGAGCAGTCTATTCTGGCTCAATGAACTCTGCTTGGTGAATGACAGCTTTGAGTTCATCTTAGACCCTCTTCCTCTAGTCTACATGCCCTCCCAGGACATGTACACATGAGGTAAGAATTACGCTCTGTTATAAAACTGCAGTCTCCCAAATCCTTTGGACTCAGGGTTCTGGAGTTTAGGGCTTTAACAAGAACTACAGAAGGTACAGATCCTAAGGGTCTGAATGAAGTCTCTGCAGGCATTAAGAAGTCCATTCACCATGTCTTTTCACTATAATGGGAGGGACAAACAGAGGGGACATCTGCATTCTCCACACCTCTGACCACCTCTGACCCAGGGACTTGGTTCCTTGGAGACTGCAATAACTTTGTATTTGCTGACTGGCTTCCCCACCTGGTCAACAATGATACAAAGAACTGTAAACAAAAGATAAACACCATCCTCTCTACTCAGACCTACCATAATCAGAATTTCTGGGAAGAGTTTCAGAAATTGATACTTTTGAAGAGTCTCAAGAATGAAGCAGATTACTTCTAAGATCTTGATTCAAAATTATGATTTTTATCTTTCCTTACATTTATCCATTAAAAGAAATATAAGAAGAACCAGAGTTTTTTCAAAATGCTGAGACACCTTATACATTTTATATTGCTTAATGCCAACTCAGCCCTTTGAAGCTGGTAGTATTATTATCACTTGACAGATAAGGAAACTTTGGCTCAGTAAGATTTCTGCCCCCTTCAATGTGCATGCATGTGTGCTAAGTCGCTTTGGTCGTGTCTGACTCTTTGTGACCCTGTGTAATGTAGCCCCTCAGGCGCCTCTGTCCATGGGCTTCTCCAGGCAAGAATACTGGAGTGGGTTGCTATGTCCTCCTGCAGGGGATCTTCCCAATCCAGGGATGGAACCTGGGTCTCCTATGTCTCTTGCATTGGCAGACAGGTTCTTTACCACTAACACCACCTGGTAAGCCAATACCTCACACTTAATACTGGAGTGAAAACTTGAATCTGTTTTTCTAAACTCAGTCTCCTTCTGCTAACCCAGATGTGGGCAAAAAGGCTAAACACTAAATATTTTTGACTTTTGTAGGTCTTAGATCTTTTTTAGTTTCAGACATCCGCTTATCAGTGAAGCTCTCTGCCATGAAACTTCCTTTGTTTGTAATAACTTTCTTAGTTTCAACAGTTTGGGGGGATTCTGACTTGGCATAAATGTTCCTAACTTTGAGTAGCAGGCCCAGGACTCTATGGGGCCACGACTGGGACAGGAACTACAGTGGGAGCTGATAGAATTCTTCCAGCCTTGAGAGGTATGATAATTGTATGGGCACAGTCTATGGGGCTCCGAGATAACCATGGACTTCACTGTGGCCTGGAAGAATTTATTTATCACAACAAGAGGTTCTCTTTTGTGCAGATGTTTCTAGGTGTAACCTTTTCCCAATCTTCACAGACAACTGTAGTCCTACAAAACTAAAGCTGCAGACTTCTCCTTTTCTCTTTTTCTAAACTTAAGATTGGAATAAGTATCCCCATGATTTCTGACAGAAACCATTGTAACTCACAAATATAAAAGGACTTCCTCAGGAAAGCTGGGCAAGCACAGAAAAACCAGATATATGAAATGACTCAAAAGTCTGAATGAAGAAAATACATCTGAACAATCAGAAATGTTCTCTGGAGGAAGTTTACTCCAAAAAGTAAGTTATGATAAGAAACAAAACAAAATTGATTCATATTCTCAATAAACTTGGATTTAAGCACCCACTCCATCTAAAAGCAGTGATCAGAGGTCAGGAAATATTGTTTTTAAACATTTAAAATTTTAAACTAATTTAATTTTTTAATGTACATTTATGTTTCTGAATTCAAGTTTTAAATTTCAAGTTTTATTTGCCAGTGACAGTAGTGAGTAACAGATTAGACATTATAGAAAATCACATCAGTGATTCAAAAGTTCAGCTTGAGAAAATTTCCCAAAACCCAGAAGTAAAAGATAAAACAAATATAATACATAAAAATGTAAGAGATACGAGAAGTGGGTTTAGGAAATAAAACATAGCATAACAGGAATTCTAGAAGGTTAGTATAATAGGAATTCTAGAAGGGGAAGCAATAATTAGTAAATTTAGAATGTAGTCCCTGAACTAAATAAAATTTTGTTTTTAAATTAAATGGGGACTTTTCTAGAAAAAAATTACTAAAAAGAAAATTCAATATCAGAAATTCTATTAATATCATCTATCATATGACTAGATCAAAGGAGAAAAATATTTTTTATTTGGATAATTAAAAGGCACATATGAAAAATTAACATCACTTACTAATGTAAAATGGACACAGATTGATATTCTATCAATAAAATATCTACATAGATTTTATTTAGTGGTGAAAAGCTATTAAGTTTTATGATGAGAAACTGAAGGCACCTAATGATGACTATTGGTGGTGGTAATATTGTTCTAGGCCAACCAATGCAATTAAGATGAGAAAAGGAATGAGAGACTTAAGTAGTGTAAAGTAAGAGAAAATTATCATTATTTTAAGGTAACAGTGTATCTACAAAACCAAAAAGAATCAACTGAAAAACAGATAAAACTAATTTGACATTTCAGAAGATGGTTTCAAAACAAATGTGTAAAATCACACATTCACATTTTAGCATAGCCATTTATAAACATATCAAAGTAAAGTCATATCACAATGGCCATGATATATAATACTTAGAAGTAAATTAAGTTATATGAAATCTATATGAAGACAACTACTTAATATTCATTTACTCAGTTGTGTCTGACTCTTTGAGATCCCATGGACTGTAGCCTGTCAGGATCCCCTGTCCATGGAACTCTCCAGGCAAGAATACTGGAGTGGGTTGCCATTTCCTTCTCCAGGGCATCGTCCTGACCCAGGGATCGAACTTTGGTCTCCTGCATTGCAGGCAAAATCTACAATGTCATGCCAAATGATTTTTCTATAGACAAGATCATATCACAATGGTCATGAAAGTATATAATACTTCAAAGAAAATTGAGTTACGTAAAATCTATATGAAGAAAACTGCTTAATATTCCTTTACTGAAAGAAATAATAAAAAGTTGAATAAGTGAAGAAACATTATACCCGGCTCAACAGTCATATCAAATCCTGTTAGGTTAGAACAAGCTAGAGTGCAGGATCTGCACATCTAGGTGGGGAGATGCAGAAATCATGTTGGTTATATAACTTGAATTAAGATAAGAGATCTGGCAACAGAAATTTAGGAATTACCACTGTGAAGTTAATGGTTATAACCATGAACACAAATGAGATCATCTAGGAAAGCATGGGTTGCAAAGAGAAAAGGGCCAAAGACCAAATCATAGAAAAGAACAACAAATTTGAGATAAGGACTTCCCTGGTAGCTCAGTGGCAAAGAATCCTCCTGTCAAGTGGGAGATGTGGGTTCACTCCCTAAGTCAGGAAGATCCCCTGGAGAAAAAAGTGGCAACCCACTCCAGTATTCTTGCCTGGGAAATTACATGGACAGGGGAGCCTGGCAGGTTAGAGTTCATAGGGTTGCAAAACAGTCAGGCACAATTTGGAGACTAACTAACAAAAACAGAAGTCGAGATAAGGATACTTGAATTTTTTGTGATGCTAATAACCATAGAGAAGACAGTATACATGGAAGTGAAGCGAAGTGTTAGTCGCTCAGTTGTGTCCGACTCTTTGTGACCCCATGAACTGTAGCCCACCAGACTTCTCTGTCCATGGGTTTCTCCAGGCAAGAATACTGGAGTGGGTTGCTATGTCCACCTCCAGGGAGTCTTCCCAACCCAGGAATCAAGCCCGGGTCTCCTGCATAGCAGGCAGATTCTTTACTGTTTGAACTACAGGGAAGTCCCTAGTATACATGGAATCTACCAGTTATTGTGTGAAGTCAACAAATCCTGCTGCTGCTGCTGCTGCTGCTAAGTCGCTTCAGTTGTGTCTGAGTCTGTGAGACCCCATAGACAACAAATCCTAACGAGTCTCAATTTCCTCTTCTATAAAGTGGAGTTGCAGTTACCAGGAAAAAAAAAAAAAAGAAGTGTAATAATGATTGTGAAAAATTTTTTTTAATATAAACTGTAAACCATTATACAACAGATGATGTTATTTTTAGTTCTGGCCAACTTCCAGGCAATGTTTTAATGTGAAATGTGTTACCTGATGGCTCTGAAAAAAATTTCCCATCACTTCCTCTGTAGTTACAGTTTTTCCACCCAAGGCCGGTTCTGCAGGCTTGTTAACACAGACACATGATCTGCTCTGTGTTTCTGCAGTGACGCAAACTAAGCTGCCAGGGAAACCAACTGATCTGAAATGTTTTACAATGCCCTGCATTGTTTCAGTCATCAAATGGAGACCAGAATTCCAGTTCCAGTCAAGTGAAGTAGTGGAGCACTTTCTTTTTGTGTAAACAGATGCCCGCCCTTATATAAATACTGTGTTCCTTCCCAGAACTTAGCTGGAAAGCATCCCCACCAAACACCTCCTAGGATGTTTGGCACATGGCCCAAACCAGATGACATTTCAATTGTCCTTCCCCTCTATTGTGATTTCAAATATTCATAACATGGACATTTCTCCAAACCCTTAATTTCAATGACAAGTGTCAAGTAGTAATAACATAATGGGCTTAGTCCCACATCCATCATTCTTTCATCCATTCCTACAAAATGTATTCATTAATCATCTATTAAATACCAGGCACTTTGTAGGAATAAGGTTCACAGAGATGAATGACAACTGAGTTGCTCTTGAAGAGCTTGAAGTCTAGTCAGGAAAAAAAAAAAAGAAAGAAAGAAAGAGAGAAACATGGTAGCACTGAATTGCAATACAGTGGGATCAGATCAGATCACATCAGATCAGTCGCTCAGTCATGTCTGACTCTTTGCAACCCCATGAATCGCAGCACACCAGGCCTCCCTGTCCATCACCAACTCCCAGAGTTCACTCAGACTCACATCCAGCCATCTCATCCTCTGTTGTCCCCTTCTCCTCTTGCCCCCAATCCCTCCCAGCATCAGTCTTTTCCAATGAGTCAACTCTTCGCATGAGGTGGCCAAAGTACTGGAGTTTCAGCTTTAGCATCATTCCTTCCAAAGAAATCCCAGGGCTGATCTCCTTCAGAATGGACTGGTTGGATCTCCTTGCAGTCCAAGGGACTCTCAAGAGTCTTCTCCAACACCACAGTTCAAAAGCATCAAATGTATGTTGACTATTTGTTGTTGTGGTTGTTGTTCAGTCGCTAAGTCCTGTCCAATTCTGCAGTCCATGGGACTGCATCAGGCTCCTCTATCCTACCTACACTATCTCCCAGTCCAGTTCAGTTCAGTCACTCAGTCGTGTCCAACTCTTTGTGACCCCATGGACTGCAGTACACCAGGCTTCTCTGTCCATCACCAACTCCCAGAGCTTACTCAAACTCATGTCCATTGAGTCAATAAGTGATGCCATCCACCCATCTCATCCTCTGTCCTCCTCTTCTCCTCCCACCTTCAATCTTTCCCAGCATCAGGGTCTTTTCAAATGAGTCAGTTTCCAGCATCAGTGGCCAAGGTATTGGAGTTTCAGCTTCAGCATCAGTCCTTCCAATGAATATTCAGGACTGATTTCCTTTAGGCTGGACTGGTTGGATCTCCTTGCTGTCCAAGGGACTCTTAAGAGTCTTCTCCAACATCGCAATTCGAAAGAATTAATTCTTCAGTGCTCAGCGTTCTTTACGGTCCAACTCTCACATGACTACTGGAAAAACTATAGCTTTGACTTATACAGACTCTTGTCGGCAAAATGTGTCTGCTTTTTAATGCACTGTCTAGGTTTGTCATAGCTTTCCTTCCAAGGAGCAAGCGTCTTTTAATTTCATGGCTGCAGTCACCATCCACAATGACTTTGGAGCCTAAGAAAATAAAACCTGTCACTGCTTCCACTTTTCCCCCTTTATTTGAGTGATTCTTGAGAGTCCCTTGGAATGCAAGGAGATCAAACCAGACAATCCTAAAGGAAATCTGTCCTGGATATTCATTGGAAGGATTGACACTGGAGCTGAAACTCCAATACTTTGGCCACTTGATGCAAAGAACTGACTCACTGGAAAAGACCTTGATGCTAGGAAAGATTGAAGGCAGGAGGAGAAGGGGACGACAAAGGATGAGATTGTTGGATAGCATCACCAGCTCAATGGATATGAGATTGAGTAAGTTCCAGGGGTTGGTGATGGACAGGGAAGCCTGGCGTGCTACAGTCCATATGGTTGCAAAGAGTTGGACAAGACTGAGCTACTGAACTGAACTGAACCATCATGGTTATGGCTGGGTCATTAAGACCTTTTTTGTGTAGTTCTTCTGTGTATTCTTGCCATCTCTTAATCTCTTCTGCTTCTTTTCCCCTTCTATTTCCCCTTCCCATGGGTGGAGTGATGGGACCAGATGCCATGATCTTAGTTTTTTGAATGCTGTGTCTCAGGCCAACTTTTACACTGTCCTCTTTCACTTGCACCAAAAGGCTCTTTAGTTCCTCTTTGTTTTCTGCCATTAGGCATCTGCATGTCTGAAGTTGTTGATCTCTCTCCCAGCAATCTTGATTCCAGCTTGTGATTCATCCAGCCCAGCATTTTGCACAAGATACTCTGCATATAAGTTAAATAAGCAGTGTGACAATATACATCCTTGTCTCACTCCTTTCCCAATTTAGAACCAGTCAGTTGTTCCATGTGTGGTTGCTTCTAGACCTGCATACAGGTTTCTCAGCAGATAGGTAAGGTGGTCTGGTATCCCCATCTGTTGAAGAATTTTCCACAGTTCATTGTGATCACACAATCAAAGGCTGTAGTACAGTCAATGAAGCTGAAGTAGATGTTTTTCTGAAATTCTCTTGCTTTCTCCATGATCCAACAAATGTTGGCAATTTGACCTCTGGTTCCTCTGCCTTTTATAAACCCAGCTTGTACATCTGGAAGTTCTCAGTTCACATTCTGCTAAAGCCCAGCTTGAAGGATTTTGAGCATAATCTTGCTAGTATGTGAAATGAGCAAAATTGTACAGTAGTTTGAATATTCTTTGGCATTGCCCTTCTTTGAGATTGGAATGAAAACTAACCTACTGCTGAGTTTTCCAAATTTGCTGACATATTAAGTGTAGCACTTTAATAGTATCGTATTTTAGGATTTTAAATAGTTCAGCTGGAATTCTGTCACTTCCACTAGCTTTGTTTGTAGTAATGCTTCCTAAGGCCCACTTGACTTCATGCTCCAGAATGTCCAGCTCTAGGTGAGTGACCATACCATTATGGGTATCTGTGTCATTAAGACATTTTTCATATAGTTTTTCTGTGTATTCTTACCATCTCTTCTTAATCTCTTCTGCTTCTGTTAAGTCCTTACCATTTCTGTCCTTTATCATGCCCATCCTTGCATGAAATCTTCCCTTGATATCTCCCAGAGGACTATGGAAACCCTGGAAATGGCCATCCAGACTCTCAGTTCAGCCAAAAGTCCAAGAGTTGAAGTGTCAGAAGTCTGACTCCTTCTGATTCTAAAAATAGAGTATAATTGATAAATACCACTAAACACGACTTTAGATGGCAGCTCTCCTCATCACTGAACTCTTTCTCATTGGTATAATCCATTTCTAAGAGGATAGTGACATCCTCCCTAGGAGAGCAGACTACATAACACACAGTCTGCCATCCTCAAAAAGAGAGAGGAGGCCAAAACCTCTTGAAAGAGTTGTTTTAAGCAGAAGTTCAGTAGGATTGCAGGCTGGGAATGATGCAAATACACAGTCACTTTGACTGAATCTAAGGAGATATTGTCATGTGGCATGAAAGCATAGTGGGCAGGAATCTTCTGACTTCACCTATACCTCAGTGGGACATCATGAAAGATTGCCCAAAAGGAAGACAGTCCTGGCATTGAAATGAGGTTACTCCCTTCTGAGAATCACTGATCCTATCTATCACATATGAATGTTGGCTGGATGTGCTCTGGGATCTCTACTAAATCTTTGAACCTAGGATTTATTTTAGAATCAGAACAAAGACTATTACAACAAATCTCTTAATTCTTAGAGTAGGTGTATATAACTGGGGAAGAAGCAGGAGCAAGATTCTTAAAATTCACCTAATGCATCCTTCATTTCCTTTCACGTGGCTGCTAATCCTTTTAACTTATGAGGGCAGAAGATCCAGGCAGGAAAACCTAGGGAGCAAAATAGAGACAGTTTCATCTCCTATATGACTCCTTGCACATTCTTTATCCTACTCGTGCTGATTATAGGTCATCAGTATCATGTAAATACTCTATCCAGGCTCATTAAACTTTCTACTGAAGCTTCTGACTGTGTACAGTACTATTCAGCTTTATTCAGGGTGTTGTGCAGAGAAAACTAGGGTGGTCCTTGCTACAGAAGGACATCATGAGCCTTGGTAAAGGGCTAGCCTGGCTGGAGGATTTCAATAAAGGCTAAGCTTGCTGGTTAACTGAAAGATGGAGGTTAAGTGAAGTGTGGAGGTTGGGAGCTGACTGTGCAGAATGCTATTTCTCTTGGGTGCCCCTGCTGCTAAGTCACTTGAGTCGTGTCCGACTCTGTGCGACCCCATAGACGGCAGCCCATTAGGCTCCTCTGTCCCTGGGATTCTCCAGGCAAGAATATTGGAGTGGGTTGCCATTTCCCTCTCCAATGCATGCAAGTAAAAAGTGAAAGTGAAGTCGCTCCATCGTATCTGACTCTTAGTGACCCCATGGACTGCAGCCTACCAGGCTCCTCCGTCCATGGATTTTCCAGGCAAGAGTACTGGAGTGGGGTGCCATTGCCTTCTCCATGGGTGCCCCTAGTAATGCCCAAAACAGTGCTTGGCCCATAGGAATGCTGAGCCTGATACTGCCTTCATCCCAGGCTCCTGGCTTTCCTTAGGATTCCAACAGTCAGGATCACACTATTGCTGCTGAGCTATGAATGTATTTTTCCTGAAAACCCCCAAACAACGCCACTTCTGAGGAGCCCACTGGGGAGTAGTTAGACTCTCCAGACTAAGCGTGTCATGAGGGAAGGGCTGCATTGCTGAAGCCAGCTGCTCTGGAAGATTTCTAATTGGAAGTTTGGCCCCATGGAGATAATCAGTCGAGCAAAAACCACTGGGGATTCAGGACGAAAGCCAGAATAGCTGAGTGAAAATGCCAGCCTGTTAGCCACCCAGCCATGCTCCCTCTTTGAGAAGGGTTTCCCATCTTCTCCCTTTCATCACGTGTGAATCAGGCCCTTAAGGTTTCCTGCCTGAACTATAGGGAAGCAAAACTTGCCGCCCCAAATATCTCTGACATGCAGATTATTTCAAGCTGAAAACATTCAAATCTCAAAAGAATCAGTAAGAAATTTTGACCTTCCCCCTAACTGCCTAAACAAATGTAGACAGAGGACCTGTTCTAGGAAAAGAGCTAATAGATAATTATATTAACAGAACGCACTAGATGTGTAGACAGGGAGGAAACCAGCAAAGTCCATTTAAGACTCTTCCCTGTGTCCCATTATCTCTGCCTGGCCCAGCAAACATTTTTATTTTTTTTTATCAAACATTGTCTTTTACCTCTCCATATGAATGGCCTTCTTTCCCTTTGAAGTCCCAAACCCCTACCCCCAATATCCTTTTTTATCTTTAGCTGAAGATGGTATTTAAGGTAAGAATTGTGGCCATTCTGGGGAGTTACTCAGTTCTCCTGGATCTCTTCCATGTATACCTGTTACTACACTTTTTTTGATTTTCTCTTGTTAATGTCTCATATCAATTTAACTCTTAGACCAGCCGGGAGAAACTAGAAGAGCTGAAGAAAACTTCTTCCTCCCCGCACTCCTAATTGTCGTGTGTTCTCTGATCTGCCTATGTTCTCTGCATCAGTCTCTCCTTATCCACCCACCCTTCATCCTTGCTGTCAGAGAACGCCCTGAGACTGTCTGCAAAGCGCTGCTCAGCTCCTGTTGTGACCCCACCACCTCTTCTGGCCCACTCTGGGCTGCAGCCTGCAGAGGCCATGTTCAGTCCACTCCCACCTCAGTCACAGTAGCCTAAAGAAGCACCCCTCTTCCCCAGAAATCTATGTTCTCCCCAGTCTTTTGCTCACGGAAATTTATACCAAGCACAATCCTCCTGGACCCTACCTCTCCATATCAAAGGAAAGGGCTACTAAATATAATTGACTTTGTTAATTTTGGAAAGATGCTTTACACCTTGTCTGCTATTTAAAAACTAACGAAAACAAATGTCCAAACAGTCAGGAACAGACCAATGTTCTTGTGCACTCTGCCCTTGGCCTTTAAGGATGTTCTCTTCATTCTTGAGATTTCAGCTCCTAAAATGTCTTAATTCTCTTCAGCGCTAAGATGTTTCTAATTGCCTTCTCTCCTGTGATGGTCTAAGAAGTTTCAAGCTACCTTAGCATCATTTGAACTTAGCTTCCTCTTCTGCCTCTAGCAACCTTGCTTTATCTTTCTATCTCTCCCTTTTTTTCCCATCTCCCTTTCCCTGTTTACATGCCCTTCTTTCCCCTTTTCCTCCTCTCTCTGTCTTTCTCTAATGTCATTAACTCCATTCATCTTCCACCCACCATGGTACATCTGGCCAACTCATTTGAGGAAGGTTCTATTCCTTCCATAGCAGTCACCACATCCTGTTCTTAGGGGTCACAAGCTCAGCTACATATAAACGAGGTCAGGACCATCACCTTCCTGCCTTCAAAAGTCACCATGTACCCTCCATGATCATATTTCTTGTGAAGCCACTCTTATGCTTCATCATATCCACGTGACTAGAGGAAGGATTTTGAAAAGGAGAGCAACCACAAAGTGTGTCAAAAGACATGGAAACTTTTAGAATAATGAAGATACAGAACAGAGAGTTGGCTTCATTTGAAGGTTAATGGAAGCCTTCAAAAAAGAAATCAAGGTGATTTGAAATATATTCTGTAATTCCAACCCAAGATCAACAAATTACAGACTATGGGCCAAATCTGACCTGCTGCCTGTTTCTGTATGGTCTATGGACAAAAAATAGTTTTTATATTTTTTAATGGCTGATAAACAATAAAAAGAAAAATATTTCATAAAGTGTGAAAATCTGTGGAATTTGAATCTCAGTGTTCATAAGTTAAATTTTTCTGGACTATAGCTAAACATTTATTTATAGACTGTTTATGTCGGCCTTTGTGCTGCAATGGCAGAGTCAAGTAGCTGGGACATAAAGTAGTTGTGACATTTGTGTCCCATAAAGCCTAACATACTTACTATCTGTCTGTAACAGGTTGAATGGTAGCCTCTCAAAAGACACGTTCACACTCTGGTATCCAGTCACTGCAAATGTCACCTAATTTCTAAAAAAGTCTTTGCAGATGGAATTAAGGATCTTAAGATGAGAGCATCCTAGATTTATCCAGGTGGGCCTCAAATCCAGTAACAAATTTTCTAATAAGAGATAGGGGTGAGGATGCACATGGACAGAGAGAAGGCCATATGACAATGGAGGCTGAAACTGAAATTCAGTTCAGTCGCTCAGTCGTGTCCGACTCTTTGCAACCCCATGAATCGCAGCACGCCAGGCCTCCCTGTCCATCACCAACTCCCGGAGTTCACTCAGACTCACGTCCATTGAGTCAATGACGCCTTCCAGCCATCTCATCCTCTGTCGTCCCCTTCTCCTCCTGCCCCCAATGCCTCCCAGCATCAGAGTCTTTTCCAATGAGTGAACTCTTCACATGAGGTGGCCAAAGTACTGGAGTTTCAGCTTTAGCATCATTCCTTCCAAAGAAATCCCAGGGCTGATCTCCTTCCGAATGGACTGGTTGGATCTCCTTGCAGTCCAAGGGACTCTCAAGAGTCTTCTCCAACACCACAGTTCAAAAGCATCAATTCTTCAGCGCTCAGTTTTCTTCACAGTCCAACTCTCACATCCATACATGACCAATGGAAAAACCATAGCCTTGACTAGACGAACCTTTGTTGGCAAAGTAATGTCTCTGCTTTTGAATATGCTATCTAGGTTGGTCATAACTTTCCTTCCAAGGAGTAAGCGTCTTTTAATTTCATGGCTGCAGTCACCATCTGCAGTGATTTGGGAGCCCCAAAAAATAAAGTCTGACACTGTTTCCACTGTTTCCCCATCTATTTCCCATGAAGTGATGGGACCAGATGCCATGATCTTCGTTTTCTGAATGTTGAGCTTTCAGCCAACTTTTTCACTCTCCACTTTCACTTTTATCAAGAGGCTTTTTAGTTCCTCTTCACTTTCTGCCATAAGGGTGGTGTCATCTGCATATCTGACGTTATTGATATTTCTCCCGGCAATCTTGATTCCAGCTTGTGCTTCTTCCAGCCCAGCGTTTCTCATGATGTACTCTGCATATAAGTTAAATAAGCAGGGTGACAATATACAGCCTTGACGTACTCCTTTTCCTATTTGGAACCAGTCTGTTGTTCCATGTCCAGTTCTAACTGTTGCTTCCTGATCCACACAGTCAAAGGCTTTGGCATAGTCAACAAAGCAGAAATAGATGTTTTTCTGGAACTCTCTTGCTTTTTCCATGATCCAGCGGATGTTGGCAATTTGATCTCTGGTTCCTCTGCCTTTTCTAAAACCAGCTTGAAGTTCACGGTTCACATTAGGAAGTTCACGGTTCACATATTGCTGAAGCCTGGCTTGGAGAATTTTGAGCATTAATTTACTAGCATGTGAGATGAGTGCAACTGTGCGGTAGTTTGAGCATTCTTTGGCATTGCCTTTCTTTGGGATTGGAATGAAAACTGACCTTTTTCAATCCTGTGGCCACTGCTATTTTCCAAATTTGCTGGCATATTGAGTGCAGCACTTTCACTGCATCATTTTTCAGGATTTGAAATAGCTCAAGTGGAATACATATCTACAAATCAAGAAATTCCTGGAACCGTCAGAAGCTGGAAGAGGCAGTTAAGGACTTCTCTCCTAGACCTGTGGTGTGCTGGAAATGCACACCTGCTAACACTTTGATTTTATACTTCTGATTCCCAGAACTGTATTGCTGTTGTTCAGTCACACAGTTGTGTCCCACTCTTTGTGACCCCATGGACTGCAGCACACCAGGCTTCCCTGTCCATCACCAACTCCCGGAGCTTGCTCAAACTCATGTGCATCGAGTCGGTGATGCCGTCCAAATATCTTGTCCTCTGTCATCCCTTTCTCCTCCTGCCTTCAATCTTTCCCAGCATCAGGGTCTTTTCTAATGAGTTGGCTCTTCACATCGGTGGCCAAAGTATTGGAGCTCCAGCTTCAGCATCAGTCCTTCCAATGTATATTCAAGACTGATTTCTTTTAGGATTGACTGGTTTGATCTCCTTGCTATCCAAGGGACTCTTAAGAGTCTTCTCCAGCACCACAGTTCGAAGGCATCAGTTCTTCAGTATTCAGCCTTTTTTATTGTCCAGCTCTCAGAGCCATACATGACTACTGGAAAAGCCAGGCTTTGACTAGATGGACATTTGTAGACAATGTAATATCTCTGCTTTTTAATATACTATCTAGGTTTGCCATAGCTTTTCTTCCAAGGAGTAAGCATTTTTTAAATTTCATGGCTGTAGTCACAGTCTGCAGTGATTTTGAAGCCCAGGAAAATAAAGTCTGGCACTGTTTCCATTGTTTCCCCATCTATTTGCCATGAAGTGATGGGACCAGATGCCATGATCTTCATTTTTTTGAAAGTTGAATTTTAAGGTAACTTTTTCACTCTCCCCTTTCACCTTCATCAAGAGGCTCTTTAACTCCTCTTCACTTTCTGCCATTAGGATGGTGTCATCTGCATATCTGAGGTTATTGATATTTCTCCTGGAAATCTTGATTTCAGCTTGTGCTTCATCCACCCCGGCATTTCTCATGATGTACTCTGGATATAAGTTGAATAAGCAGCATGACAATATACAGCCTTGATGTAATTCCTTTCCCAATTTGGAACCAGTCCCTTGTTCCATGTCCAGTTCTAACTGTTGTTTATTGACCTGCATATAGGTTTCACAGGAGGTAAGGTGGTCTGATATTCCCATCTCTTCAAGAATTTTCCGCAGTGTGTTGTAATCCACACACTCAAAAGTTTTAACACAGTCATTAAAGCAGAAGTAGATGTTTTTCTGAAATTCTCTTGTTTTTTCTATGATCCAACGGAAGTTGGTAATTTGATGTCTGGTTCCTCTGTCTTTTCTAAATCCAGCTTGTACATCTGTAAATTCTTGGTTCACATACTGTTGAAGTCTAGCTTGAAAGATTTTGACCTTTACTTTGCTAGCTTGTGAAATGACTGCAATTGTGCAGTAGTTTGAACATTCTTTGTCATTGCCTTTCTTTGAGATTGAAATGAAAATTGACCTTTTCCAGTCCTGTGGCCATTGCTGAATTGTCCAAATTTGCTGGCATAATGAGTGCAGCACTTTCACAGCATCATCTTTTAGGATTTGAAATAGCTCAAATGGAATTCTATCACCTCCACTAGCTTTGTTTGTAGTGATGTTTTCTAAGGCCTAGTTGACTTTACAGTCCAGGATGTCTGACTCTAGGTGAGTGATCACATCATCATGGTTATCTGGGTCATGAAGATATTTTTTTTGTATAGTTCTTCTGTGTATTCTTGCCATGTCTTCTTAATATCTTCTGCTTCTGTTAGGTCCCTACCATTTCTGTCCTTTATTGTGCCCATCTTTGCATGAAATAGTCTCTTGATATCTCTAAACTTCTTGAAGAGATCTCTAGTCTTTCCCATTCTATTGTTTTCCTCTGTATCTTTGCATTGTTCATTTAAAAAGACTTTCTTATCTCTCCTTACTATTCTTTGGAACTCTGTATTCAGATGGCTATATCTTCCTTTTCTCCTTTACTTTTTACTTCTCTTCTATTTTCAGCTTCTCCCAAACTGTGAGAAACTAGTATCTGTTGTTTTAAGCCACTCAGCTGGTGGTAAAATCTAGGAAACTAATACACTGACCTTTGTCAGAAATATTGCCAACCCTTGCTTCAATTTGTATTTTTATATAGTATTTTATTATGTTCATTCAAATTTAGTTTTCTCCTAAATGGAGTACAGATAACACAGTGCAAGGATACATTGCATTTCTATTAATTTGATTAAGAAAATGAGAAACCCTTTGTATGTCCACAGGGTGATGCTGATGCGTTTCTTTCCTTGTTGTGGGAATGGGAGTGGGCGCTGAGGGCTCCATCCATCTCTCCAAAGAACTCATCTCTCCAACACATATCAGCCACTGCCTAGGATCAATGGTGACTGGAACAGAAGCTGGAAGGGATTTTCTCCTGAGATTTTATTCAACTTTGCACTAGTGGTAGAATGGGGCTTGGGACAGTATTGAGGAGGAAAATGAATGAAGAAGGATGCTAACTTGGAAAGACTGCTAGCTGAGACTTGGAGGAAGACTAGACCCCCACTCCACCAAGGCTGAACAAATCATCTTTCCTTCCATTTTCCTTTGTACCATCTGCCCACTGTAGTTTCCTCACCCACTTATGGAAGTCAATGCCACCTGGCTACTTAATTAGGTGCCCACATTTCTCTCCTTTACACTCCCACAAGAGAGTCAGATGGCATAAGGACCTGCAAAGACAAGCGTTTGACTTAGTGGGCTCGGAGAAGGTATGGGTAAGAGCTGAGGAAGAAGCTTACATTCCCCTGGTTCCCCACTTGTTCACGTATGATGTACCATACAAGGGAAGAAGAGTAGACCAGGTAGCTCCCAAATAGCCCTGTGCCAGGACCATGGCAGATGACATCAGTCGGAACCCCAAGGCAGAGGCTAGGCACAGGAAGGCACTGCCTTCACTCCCAGGGGAACTGTCCTTCCAAAACAGAAGGAGAGACAGAAAAATGCACAACTGTGTGTTATTCAGGAAGAGATAAGAAATTTAAGAAGTGAGTAATTTAAATATTTTATTCTGTTCTTTCAGTTCTGGTTACTGGCCATCATCAGAAAGATGTGGGAAGGAGACTGAATGAAAATTGTCTTACTATTGAGAGAGAATTCACAACAGTGGAGCAACTTATGGTGTTTCTACCTGGAGACAGGGAAATAGGAGCTTTCTGAGTCCAAGTTCCCATGGAAATAAGCTGTAGTTCAAAACTGATTTCTCAGAGAACTTGGACAGACACACAGACATATGTTAGGTCTAAACTTTATTTTATGTATGAGAAAATGGAGGCCTAGCTATGCAAATTTATCTAAGATCACAGAGATAGTTGAGGACAGAGAAAATAAGAGGTTCTATGACCCAAGTTGGTTCTTCAATACTCCTCACTGTTTGGGGATCTAATTCACTTCAGGTTAATGTCTCAGAGATCTTCAAGTAGGTGAAGACCTAGGCATTTGTGGGGAAAACCATTATTCCAGTTAATTACCTATCAGCATAATTTTGATTAGAAATAGTGGACGAGGAAAGATTTCCAAGGTTTCCTAACTTTCCTTTATTCTCTGCCTTTTTCCTGGGTAGAGCAGACATATTGTGTATTTTTAAGGTCTGACTTAATAAAAGGGATTACTATAAGGGGCAGCATTAACACAGCTATTATCCAAGATAAAATACATATTTAAATAGATAAATGGAAATGTTCTTAGAGTGGGTCTCTATCCCAAGCTTCAAATAAAGTTCTAACCTTAGAATCTGTTAGTTTTTATCAGCAGGGGTAAAAGTTGTTTCTGTCAGCTTTGGGTGATTGTCATATCTTTTCATCAATTAATTTTTGTTGAAATGCCTGCTGAGTGTGTGCTGTAGCACAGGCAGACAGCTGACTGTTTGCAACATAATCTAATTTGGCAGCTGAGCCCTGAAAGCTGAGTATTCCTTAAATTAACATGCTAGAGGATGGCAGAACTAAAAAAAGGAACCGCTGCTCTGGGAGATGCTTGCTGGCTATTCAGTGAGACTTGAGCCTCTGCTCTGAATTCAGATGGTCCCATGTCCAAGCCCAGGCTCTGCCTCTGACCAGCTTTGTGGCTTGCAGCAAGTTGTCAATCTCTGAGCATCTGTTACTGCATTTGTGGAAGAGAGATAGCACCTCTAAGGCTGTTGTACTAAGTGCTTTAGACATATTTTCTCATACAGGTTTTAAAAGAGCTGATAAAAAGACTTTTTATTGGTACTTTTTTCTTCCCCCTGAGGGATAAGTAAAGCAGCTAATTTGGAGGAAAGGCCAAGGAATAGGAGACATGATTTCTAGTCCAGTTTGGCTATTAACTAATTCTAGACCTGTAAGTTTTCAGAAAGCAGATCCCAACAATGTGCCTTCCTAAGTCACACCACTGAAAGAATTAAGTACTTGGACCAGCTAAGACACAAATCAAAGTAAAGAATTCAAATGGGGAAGTTGTGTTATGAAAGTATAGAAATAATAGAACTCAGTTAAATCTAAATAATTATTAATTTTTGTGTCATCTTTTAAATCTAATAAATTATGGGGTTTTTTCCTCCTCCAACTTCAACTCCAAGAAACTAGTTTTATTAAAGCTGGAAACTATTAATATTCCTTGAGTATATGCCAGGAAACAAAGAATTTCCATTAACCAAAGTTCTGAGAAAACTTACAGGCCTGAAAAAGGAAAATGGTGGCAGGACATTTGTCATACCTACAGATTTGGAATATAGCCACGAAATTAAAAGTTTACAAAATCAGATTTATACAGATCAGAGTCATCCCCAAGTCACGTTTTCATGTCCCAGTCTAGCCATATCTTTAAGAAAAATGACAGCATTTTACAAAAATGTGGTAGCAGCACGCAGTGTAGCATGCAGTAACTAATTCAGGTCAGCGGCCAGCAGTTCTGAATCTACTAACAATAGCAAAAGACCACGCTCAATACCAAGACCCGCCTCGATCAAACCGCCTGGAAACTCCACTGCGAGAACCCGAAGGCCAAACAGCTAGTAAGACAGGACACAGTCCCACTCAACAAAAAACAAAAACCAAAACAAAAAAGAAGAAAAAGAAAGAAAAAAAATGATAGCAAATATGTTACAGACAAAGGAGCAATGTAACAACCTACAAGACCAAATAAATGAAGAGGAAATAGGAAACATACCTGAAAAAGAATTTAAAGTAATGATAACAAAGACATTTCAAGATATGAAAAACAGATGGAGAAAATACAAGAAACATTTAACCTAGAAGAAATAAAGAATAAACAAACAGTGATGAACAGCACAATTGCTGAAATTAAAAATACTCTGCTGCTGCTACTGCTAAGTCACTTAAATCGTGTCCGACCCTGTGCGACCCCATAGATGGCAGCCCATCAGGCTCCCCCGTCCCTGGGATTCTCCAGGCAAGAACACTGGAGTGGGTTGTCATTTCCTTCTCCAATGCAAAAATACTCTAGAAGAAATCAATAGCAAAATAACTAAGGCAGAAGAACAATAAGTGAACTGGAAGATAGAAATAACTGCTGAGGAGCAGAAGAAAGAAAAAAGAATGAAAAAAGTGAAGACAGTCTCAGAGACTTCTTGGACAATATTAAATGCACCAACATTCAAATTATAGGAGTCGCAGAAGAAGAAGAGAAAAAGAAAGCGTGTGAGAAAATACTTGAAGAGATTGCAATTGAAAAGTTCCTTAACATGGGAAAAGAAGCCTCCACCTATGTTCAGGAAGCCCAGAGAAAAACCCCAAATAAATACATACAGGAAAAACCTAAACAAACAACAGATAATGGAAGGGGTGTGGAGAAAAGGAGACTTACTCGCACTTTTGATGGTAATGTAAACTGATATAGCCACTATGGAGAACAGTATGGACATTGCTTAAAAGACTAGAGCTAAAACTACCATGCTGCTGCTGCTAAGTCGCTTCAGTCATGTCCGACTCTGAGCAACCCCATAGACGGCAGCCCACCAGGCTCCCTCGTCCCTGGGATTCTCCAGGAAAGAACACTGGAGTGGGTTGCCATTTCCTTCTCCAATGCATGAAAGTGAAAAGTGAAAGTGAAGTCGCTCAGTCCTGTCCGACTCTTAGCGACCCCATGGACTACAGCCTACCAGGTTCCTCCGTCCATGGGATTTTCCAGGCAAGAGTACTGGAGTAGGGTGCCGTTGCCTTCTACCACATGACCTAGCAATAACGAGCTGATTATTTGACCCACAGTCAGTTCCAGGTCTTGTTTTTGCTGACTGATTAGAGCTTCTCCATCTTTGTCTGCAAAGAATATAATTAATCTGATTTCAATATTGACCATCTGAGGATATCCAAGTGTAGAGTAGTCTCTTGGGTTGTTGGAAGAGAGTGTTTGCTATGACCAGTGCGTTCTCTTGGCAAAACTCTGTTAGCCTTTGCCCTACTTCATTTTGTACTCCAGGGCCAAACTTGCCTGTTACTCCAGGTATATCTTGACTTCCTACTTTTGTGTTTCAGTGCCCCGTGATGAAAAGGACATCTTTTTTTGGTGTTAGTTCTAAAAGGTCTTGTAGGTCTTCATAGAACCACTTAACTTCATCTTCAGGATTAGTGATTGGGGCATAGACTTGGATTACTGTGATATTGAATGGTTTGCCTTGGAAACAAACTGAGATCATTCTGTCGCTTTTGAGATTGCACCCAAGTATTGCATTTTGGACTCTTTTGTGAAATGCAAAACTATGAGGGTTACTTCATTTTTTCGAATGAATTTTTGTCCAGAGTAGTAGAAATAATATATAATGATCATCTGAATTAAATTCCTCCATTCCCATCCATTTTAGTTCACTGATTCCTAAAATGTCAATGTTCACTCTTGCCATCTCCTGTTTGACCACATTCAATTTATCTTGATTCATGGACTTAATACATTAGATCAACAAACAAACATTAATATCATATATCAACTTAATATTGAATATTTTTCCAGTTCACATAAACCTAAAAGTCATCTTGACCAGAAGAAGGTATGATAAACGGAATTACATTTTATTGAGCAAAAAGAAGGAATGAACTGGTTAATCTTATTTGGATGGAAAATGAAAGATAGGTTGCATATGGAAAGTAATAAGAGATTGTGGAAAAGGAACCCTAAAGAGTGAGAAATGTAATGCATAGTCAGGATTAACTAAATTTAGATTGAAGTTAATTAAATGGATTGTATTAAATAAGCTAGTGCAAGACTGAAATTTAATTTCTCTTTCTATTAAAAGTTTTTGATAACAAAACTTCTTTTTGATAACAAATTGTGTGTTTCTGTGGCCTTCAGTTCAGTCAGTTCAGTTGCTCAGTCATGTCCGGCTCTTTGTGACCCCATAAATCGCAGCACGCCAGGCCTCCCTGTCATCACCAAGTCCCGGAGTTCACTCAGACTCACGTCCATTGAGTCAGTGATGCCATCCAGCCATCTCATCCTCTGTCATCCCCTTCTCCTCCTGCCCCCAATCCCTTCCAGCATCAGAGTCTTTTCCAATGAGTCAACTCTTTGTATGAGGTGGCCAAAGTACTGGACTTTCAGCTTTAGCATCATTCCTTCCAAAGAAATCCCAGGGTGGATCTCCTTCAGAATGGACTGGTTGGATCTCCTTGCAGTCCAAGGGACTCTCAAGAGTCTTCTCCAACACCATAGTTCAAAAGCATCAATTCTTCGGCACTCAGCTTTCTTCACAGTCCAACTCTCACATCCATATATGACCACTGGAAAAACCATAGCCCTGACTAGACGGACCTTTGTTGGCAAAGTAATGTCTCTGCTTTTCAATATGCCATCTAGGTTGGACATAACTTTCCTTCCAAGGAGTAAGCGTCTTTTAATTTCATGGCTGCAGTCACCATCTGCAGTGATTTTGGAGCCCCAAAAAATAAAGTCTGACACTGTTTCCACTCTTTCCCCATCTATTTCCCATGAAGTGATGGGACCAGTTGCCATGATCTTCGTTTTCTGAATGTTGAGCTTTAAGCCAACTTTTTCACTCTCCACTTTCACTTTCATCAAGAGGCTTTTTAGTTCCTCTTCACTTTCTGCCATAAGGGTGATGTCATCTGCATATGTGAGGTTATTGATATTTCTCCCGGCAATCTTGGTTCCAGCTTGTGTTTCTTCCAGTCCAACGTTTCTCATGATGTACTCTTAAATAAGTTAAATAAGCAGGGTGACAATATACAGCCTTGACGTACTCCTTTTCCTATTTGGAACCAGTCTGTTGTTCCATGTCCAGTTCTAACTGTTGCTTCCCAACCTGCATATAGGTTTCTCAAGAGGCAGGTCAGGTGGTCTGGTATTCCCATCTCTTTCAGAATTTCCCACAGTTTATTGTGATCCACACAGTCAAAGGCTTTGGCATAGTCAATAAAGCAGAAATAGATGTTTTTCTGCAACTCTCTTGCTTTTTCCATGATCCAGCGGATGTTGGCAATTTGATCTCTGGTTCCTCTGCCTTTTCTAAAACCAGCTTGAACATCAGGAAGTTCACGGTTCACATATTGCTGAAGCCTGGCTTGGAGAATTTTGAACATTACTTTACTAGCATGTGAGATGAGTGCAATTGTGCGGTAGTTTGAGCATTCTTTGGCATTGCCTTTCTTTGGGATTGGAATGAAAACTGATCTTTTCCAATCCTGTGGCCACTGCTGAGTTTTCCAAATTTGCTGGCATATTGAGTGCACCACTTTCACAGCATCATCTTGTAGGATTTGCAAGAGCTCAACTGGAATTCCATCACCTCCACTAGCTTTGTTCATAGTGATGCTTTCTAAGGCCCACTTGACTTCACATTCCAGGATGTCTGGCTCTACATGAGTGATCACACCATCATGATTATCTGGGTCGTGAAGATTTCTTTTGTACAGTTTTTCTTGTATTCTTGCCACCTCTTCTTAATATATTCTGCTTCTGTTAGGTCCATACTATTTCTGTCCTTTATCAAGCCCATCTTTGCATGAAATGTTCCCTTGGTATCTCAATTTTCTTGAAGAGATCTCTAGTCTTTCCCATTCTGTTGTTTTCCTCTATTTCTTTGCATTGATCACTGAGGAAAGCTTTCTTATCTCTTCTTGCTATTCTTTGGAACTCTGCATTCAGATGCTTATATCTTTCCTTTTCTCCTTTGCTTTTTGTTTCTCTTCTTTTCACAGCTATTTGTAAGGCCTCCCCAGACAGCCATTTTGCTTTTTTGCAATTCTTTTCCACAGGCATGGTCTTGATCCCTGTCTCCTGTACAATGTCACGAACCTCATTCCATAGTTCATCAGGCACCCTATCTATCAGATCTAGGCCCTTAAATCTATTTCTCACTTCCACTGTATAATCATAAGGGATTTGATTTAGGTCATACCTGAATGGTCTAGTGGTTTTCCCTACTTTCTTCAATTTAAGTCTGAATTTGGCAATAAGGGGTTCATGATCTGAGCCACAGTCAGCTCCTGGTCTTGTTTTTGTTGACTGTATAAAGCTTCTCCATCTTTGGCTGCAAAGAATATAATCAATCTGATTTTGGTGTTGACCATCTGATGAAGTCCATGTATAGAGTCTTCTCTTGTGTTGTTGGAAGAGGGTGTTTGCTATGACCAGTGCATTTTCTTGGCAAAACTCTATTAGTCTTCGCCCTGCTTCATTCTGTATTCCAAGGCCAAATTTGCCTGTTACTCCAGGTGTTTCTTAACTTCCTACTTTTGCATTCCAGTCCCCTATAATGAAAAGGACATCTTTTTTGGGTGTTAGTTTAAAAGGTCTTGTAGGTTTTCATAGAAGCATTCAACTTCAGCTTCTTCAGCATTACTGGTTGGGGCATAGACTTGGATTACTGTGATATTGAATGGTTTGCCTTGGAAACAAACAGAGATCATTCTGTCGTTTTTGAGATTGCGTCCAAGTACTGCATTTTGGACTCTTTTGTTGACCGTGATGGCTACTTCATTTCTTCTGAGGGATTCCTGCCCACAGTAGTAGATATAATGGTCATCTGAGTTAAATTCACCCATTCCAGTCCATTTCAGTTGGCTGATTCCTAGAATGTCGACATTCACTCTTGCCATCTCTTGTTTGACCACTTCCAATTTGCCTTGATTCATGGACCTGACATTCCAGGTTCCTATGCAATATTGCTTTTTACAGCATCGGACCTTGCTTCTATCACCAGTCACATCCACAGCTGGGTATTGTTTTTGCTTTGGCTCCATCCCTTCATTCTTTCTGGAGTTACTTCTCCACTGATCTCCAGTAGCATATTGGGCACCTACTGACCTGGGGAGTTCCTCTTTCAGTATCCTATCATTTTGCCTTTTCATACTGTTCATGGGATTCTCAAGGCAAGAATACTGAAGTGGTTTGCCATTCCCTTCTCCAGTGGACCACATTCTGTCAGATCTCTCCACCATGACCTGCCCATCTTGGGTTGCCCCACGGGCATGGCTTAGTTTCATTGAGTTAGACAAGGCAGTGGTCCTAGTGTGATTAGATTGACTAGTTTTCCATGAGTATGGTTTTAGTGTGTCTGCCCTCTGATGCCCTCTTGCAACACCTACCGTCTTACTTGGGTTTCTCTTAACTTGGGCGTGGGGTATCTCTTCACGGCTGCTCCAGCAAAGCATAGCCGTTGCTCCTTACTTTGGTTGAGGAACTTAAGTGTTCTGTATTTGTTTTCTTTTAATTATTTTGTGACTTTGGTTGAACAAGTACTGTTTCGGTGACCTATGATTCTGTTGTGTTTTCAAACCTTTTTTGGTATTTCTAACAAACTTCTAAAATATCAAAATCTAAACTCTTTTAGCCTCCAGATGACTCTGGGACAGATGCTAAGAAGCTCCCCTGAGACATCTCAGAAAGGAATGTTAAACTAAGTTTTGTCGATATTTTCAATTCAGAAATTTTGGCAAATGATTAGAAGTAGACTTTAGGTAGTAATGTATGGATTGATGTCATTAATACTGATATCCCCAAATTTCATAAGGAATCCCTATAATCCAATATGTCCTGATTTAATTTTATAGTGTTATCAGTCATAATTCTAGTGATTATACTAAAATGTTACATGTTACAGAAATATCCAAGTTTTCTAATTGCATTTTACTCAAATCTTTAACCATGCTACTTTAAATTTTGTCCTCTATAGATTATCATAATTTTACATTGACTTTAAAAAAATAAAAGTTTTCAAGAAAACTCATAAAAAGTACTTTTAAACAGATATGTTTCTGATAGCCTTTTGGTAAAGGCCACTGAGTGAATTGAAGTGAAAGTCACTGAGTTGTGTCTGACACTTTGCGACCCCATGGACTCTACAGTCCATGGAACTCTCCAGGCCAGAATACTGGAGTGGGTAGACTTTCCGTTCTCCAGGGGCTCTTCCCAACCCAGAGATAGAACCCAGGTCTCCAACATTGCAGGCATATTCTTTACCAGCTGAGCCACCAGGGAAGCCCAGAGGCCACTGAACTGGGCAACAAATGACAAGCTGTAATGGAAAACCTGATTACTTCATGTGGATAAACAAGAATCAGTTATATGGGACTGAATGAACTGATAAATACGATTTATAATTTTGACTCTAGAAAACATGCTAGAAACTTGAAACTGTTTCCTAGGTAACAATTTTTTCTCTTATGCTGTGACCTCCAAGTTGATAAAGTATGCCTTTGTAAACAAAGATGAAGCATTTGTCTTTTTTCTCTACTTGATCCTGCCAAAATTTGGCTTCTCCAGCTGGCTCCTCTATGGACTTGATGGTTTACTGCAACTGGATTACAACTAGCTATAATAATAGCTGTTTTAATTTGTTCTTTGTTTCCAAGTTCTTTATGCCTTTGTCTCTCTGATACAGTATAACTTTGTCATGTAATGTTACTAACTCCATCATTTATATCTATTTAATAAGTTTGTTGGCTCTTAAACAATGTGTAACCAGGCCTCAATAAATGTAATGCTGACTAGGGAACTTAAAGAAATTGATCAGATATATAGTTCTGTATACAACTAATAATTCCAATAGTGTGATTCTAGGTATGAGAAGAAGCAACACAGGAAATACTTCCTGGATCATAATAGGTTAGAAGATAGAGGATCCAGGGAATCTTTATTATCTGTCAATGGGCCTAATCAAGAAATTAACACCTGGAGTGACATATCAACAAAAATTTTTGCCTGATCTGGAATGAGACTCCCAGCACCAGGGGACAAAAAAAATGGTCTTGAAATGTCTCCAAAATATTGTTTGAATTTCTTACCATGCAGAAGGATTGTGAAATGGCATATTTACTGCCATAACAGTAAACAAAGATGTCACAGTCATCAGGGATTCTGGCCCTCCAAATGTAAATTTCTGAGCCCAGGAAGAACAATGCCTGTTATCTTTCACTCACCAAGCTGCTGCCCCAGTCTTCTCCCAGCTGCCACTCTCTACGGTGGGCAAGGAACTAAGTACATGAACAATCAAATTGCAGGATGCTGGCCCCAGATAGCTGAAATGCACATGAAAAAAAAAAAAAGTTTCCCTGAGCCTAGATGCTTACATCTTCCCAAACATAAAAAAGCACTAAATTCCTTAACTTGAGGTATCTGATTTTCCTTAATTCTTCATAATCTTTTGATGTTTAGACTAACTTCACCTTGTTGCAAGCTTCTATATAACCTGACTCCTTCCCTTGCCTCCTCAGAACAGTTCCCTTAGGGTCACTTGAAATTTTGTTTCCTGGGCTTGAAGTTCTAAAAATTCCCACCAAATAAAACATAAATCTTAACTTCTAGATTGTGACTATTTTTAAAGTCAACAGTAGTATGGATAAAAACAATGTTTTCTGTCATTTCAGTAAACAATAAATGTTGCCCCACCATCAAGGCATCAACCCCCGTAACTCCTCCCAATGTTGCATTTTGTGGGAAATTCAGAATAGAGGAAAACAAGAAACTGGCCCTAGATAGTTACGATGTGTATCAAAGAAATAATTTCATTGCACCCAGACTTTTGCCTCTTCCCGTATAGAGAAACGGAGAAGGCAATGGCACCTCACTCCAATACTCTTGCCTGGAAAATCCCATGGACGGAGGAGCCTGGTAGGCTGCAGTCCATGGGGTCACTAAGAGTCAGACATGACTGAGCTACTTACTTTCACTTTTCACCTTCCTGCATTGGAGAAGGAAATGGCAACCCACTCCAGTGTTCTTGCCTGGAGAATCCCAGGAACGGGGGAGCCTGGTGGGCTGCCGTCTATGGGGTCGCATAGAGTAGGACACGACTGAAGCGACCTAGCAGCAGCAGCAGCAGTATATAGAAAAGCACTAAAATAATTTACTTGAGATGTCTACTTTTTGTGATCATCATTAATCTTTTGATGTTCAGCTATGTGTGTTTCTTTTTAAGTAAAAACTCCTGTGTATCCTGACTCCTCCCTTTTCTCTTTGGAACAGTTCCACAGAGTTATCTGAGAGGCTGTATACTGGACACTAGACCTCAATGAAAGTGAAAGTGAAAGTCACTCAGTCGACCCCATGGACCATATAAACATACTAGAGTGGGTAGACATGCCCTCCTCCAGGGGATCATCCTGACCCAGGAATCAAACCCCTGTCTCAGGCATCTCCTGCATTGGCAGGTGGGGTTTGTTTTGTTTTGTTTTGTTTTGTTTGTTTTTTTTACCACTAGCACCACCTGGGAAGCCCTTTTGTTTTTTAGCTGTTCATACAAAAAAAAATAATAATTTTGATATGTCAAGAGAAACCCAATTTGGCTATTTTTAAGACAAGATTTCCTTTAATTCCTTATTAAGCAAGTATTTGCAAATGTAAATTCTGTATATAGATAATAAAATTTCTCAATGTCTTTCCAATGAGAATAACCCCAATACCTCTTCTTGAAGCTGTTCAAAGGAAAACTTACTCCTTCAGAGAGAGGAGCTCAACACCATTGAATCAAACTTAGAATCATCTGACAATAGGAGAAGATCCAAGACCCAGGAAAGACTTACACAAATTCATCTAGACTCTCCAAGTAAGCAGACACAAGAGGCCTGTGCTAGTTCCAGGGCCTGGTTCCTCATAGAGTTCAGGTGAAGGAGAAAAGTCTGCTATGGTTTTCGCCATTGATTCCAAAACTATTGACTGAAAAATATTCACAACCTAAAAGCTGAGAATTATGGTTTATTTAGTGACCTATTGAGGTCTGTGACTTCCCTTATAGCTCAGTTGGTAAAGAATCTGCCTGCAATTCAGGAGACCTGGGTTCGATCCCTGGGTTGGGAGGACCTGCTGGAGAAGGGAATGGCTACCCACTCCAGTATCCTGGCCTGGAGAATTCCATGGATAGAGGAGCCTGGTGGTCTACAGTCCATAGGCTCACAAACAGCTGGACAAGATTAAAGTGACTTTGCACACATGCAACTAAAAAACATTGCTTAATAAACTGGGAATTCTGACCTTAAAGGAAAAGAAGCCCTTCTAGGAGGAACTGGTGTTTTCTCCCCCTGTCTTTGAAGTGTAAATGTTCTACTTGAACTTCATAGGCTTTTTCCCCCTTTGTTTTCAGAGCTCAGTTTCTGCCATCCAGAAGGTACATAAATGGTGTACATTTGGCAGCCAATCAAATAGAGTGGAATTCCCAACAATCTTTTGTCGGGTTGAGCCAACTCTTGGGAGCCTTTGCCATCTTAACCTTCATTGTGTCCACCCTGTGCAGTGAAGGCCCTTCACTTTCTTAGACTGTTTTTAGGAATAAACTTTCTGAATATTGTGAAGGCTCTATCATTGCATTCTGTCATGAGGATTCTCTTTGAGTCTTACTGGTTTAAATCGTCGTTAAGCTATATCTCATCTTAACTGAAGGATGAATGTTGAAGGATGAATCTTTTAAATTGGAGAAACTTCTAACTTGGTAAATTTTTACACAATTTTCATTATAAACAACTTTTATTAGAACCTATGAAAAAAAAACTAGAAGATGGATTGTTGTTGTTTAGTCACGAAGTAGTGTAGGGCAGACCACTAGACCATTCAGGTATGACCTAAATCAAATCCCTTATGACTATACAGTGGAAGTGAGAAATAGATTTAAGGGCCTAGATCTGATAGATAGAGTGCCTGATGAACTATGGAATGAGGTTCGTGACATTGTACAGGAGACAGGGATCAAGACCATCCCCGTGGAAAAGAAATGCTAAAAAGCAAAATATCTGTCTGAGGAGGGCTTAAAAACAGCTGTGAAAAGAAGAGAAACAAAAAGCAAAGGAGAAAAGGAAAGATATAAGCATCTGAATGCAGAGTTCCAAAGAATAGCAAGAAGAGATAAGAAAGCCTTCCTCAGCGATCAATGCAAAGAAATAGAGGAAAACAACAAAATGGGAAAGACTAGAGATCTCTTCAAGAAAATTGAGATACCAAGGGAACATTTCATGCAAAGCTGGGCTCAATAAAGGACAGAAATAGTATGGACCTAACAGAAGCAGAAGATATTAAGAAGAGGAGGCAGGAATACACAGAAGAACTGTACAAAAGAGATCTTCACAACCAAGATAACCACAATGGTGTGATCACTCACCTAGAGCCAGACATCTTGGAATGTGAAGTCAAGTGGGCCTTAGAAAACATCACTATGAACAAAGCTAGTGGAGGTGATGGAATTCCAGTTGAACTATTTCAAATCCTGAAAGATGATGCTGTGAAAGTGCTGCACTCAACGTGCCAGCAAATTTGAAAAGCTCAGCAGTGGCCACAGGACTGGAAAAGGTCAGTTTTCATTCCAATCCCAAAGAAAGGCAATGCCAAAGAATGCTCAAACTACCACACAATTGCACTCATCTCACACGTTAGTAAAGTAATGCTCAAAATTCTCCAAGCCAGGCTTCAGCAATATGTGAACCGTGAACTACCAGATGTTCAAGCTGGTTTTTGAAAAGGCAGAGGAACCAGAGATCAAATTGCCAACATCCGCTGGATCATGGAAAAAGCAAGAGAGTTCCAGAAAAACGTCTGCTTTATTGACTATGCCAAAGCCTTTGACTGTGTGGATCACAATAAACTGTGGAAAATTCTGAAAGAGATGGGAATACCAGACCACCTGACCTGCCTCTTGAGAAACCTATATGTAGGTTGGGAAGCAACAGTTAGAACTGGACATGGAACAACAGACTGGTTCCCAATAGGAAAAGGAGTACGTCAAGGCTGTATATTGTCACCCTGCTTATTTAACTTATTTGCAGAGTACATCATGAGAAACGCTGGGCTGGATGAAGCACAAGCTGGAATCAAGATTGCTGGGAGAAATATCAATAACGTCAGATATGCAGATGATACCACCCTTATGGCAGAAAGTGAAGAGGAACTAAAAAGCCTCTTGATGAAAGTGAAAGAGGAGAGTGAAAAAGTTGGCTTAAAGCTCAACATTCAGAAAATGAAGATCATGGCAACTGGTCCCATCACTTCATGGGAAATAGATGGGGAAAGAGTGGAAACAGTGTCAGACTTTATTTTTGGGGGCTCCCAAATCACTGCAGATGGTGACTGCAGCCATGAAATTAAAAGACGCTTACTCCTTGGAAGGAAAGTTATGACCAACCTAGATAGCATATTCAAAAGCAGAGACATTACTTTGCCAACAAACGTTCGTGTAGTCAAGGCTATGGTTTTTCCAGTGGTCATGTATGGATGTGAGAGTTGGACTGTCAAGAAGGCTGAGCACCGAAGATTGATGCTTTTGAACTGTGGTGTTGGAGAAGACTCTTGAGAGTCCCTTGGACTGCAAGGAGATCCAACCAGTCCATTCTGAAGGAGATCAGCCCTGGGATTTCTTTGGAAGGAATGATGCTAAAGCTGAAACTCCAGTACTTTGGTCACCTCATCCGAAGAATTGACTCATTGTAAAAGACTCTGATGCTGGGAGGGATTGGGGGCAAGAGGAGAAGGGGACGACAGAGGATGAGATGGCTGGATGGCATCACTGACTTGATGGACGTGAGTCTGAGTGAACTCCAGGAGTTGGTGATGGACAGGGAGGCCTGGCGTGATGCGATTCATGGGGTCACAGAGAATTGGACACGACTGAGCAACTGAACTGAACTGAACTGAGTGTTCAACTGTTTTTGACATCATGGACTATAGCCCATCAGGCTCCTCTGTCCATGGGGTTTCCCAGGCAAGAATATTGGAGTGGGTTTCCTTTTCGTTCTCTAGGGGATATTCCTGACCCAGGGATCAAACATACATCTCCTGTGTCTCCTGCACTGGCAGGCAGATTCTTTACCATGAGCCACCTGGGAAGCCCCAGAAGGTGGATAAATATATATGCAATATGTACATACAAACACACACATATATACAGATATATAACAGCTAACCTAAAAACTCTTATTTTAAAACAAACAAAATATTATTTAAGAAGCCTTATTTTTGGTCTTCACTTCACCTCAATAAATCTTTCAGGTGCTAGTATAACTTAGGTTGATTAATGTTAATTAGGTTGATTAACAGGTTGATTTTCCCGAGGTGAGATCACCAGGGACTACCTGCAGTAGGGCTGTGCCCCACCTGCCAACTTGGCTGCAGAACTCGGAGGCTGTGGTGGAAAATGAGGGAAGGCTGTCCAAGAATCTGCCAAGGTTTCTTTTGCCTTGAGTATGCCTTCTCTTCCCTTGTCCATTCTGACCTGGACCTCTACTCTGAAAACACATTAACTCTTTTGGAGGATCAGAACGAGGGCATTTGGTACATTGTGACACACTGGCCACCATTTTGGCAAGTCCCCAAGGTGCACTTGGAGACCTCTTGACATTTCCTGTTTAGGAAACTGCTGCATTCCACTTTGGGAAATCCCTTTTGCAAAGCACCTCTTTGGACGAACGTCACAGGTTTAGTGGGACTTGGGAGTGACCTTTGGGGCCTTCTTGTCATTTGGCTTTTTCTTTTCTGGGTATCTCTTGCCATCCTTTTGAGGCACATTCTGCCCCTTTACTTTTGATTTCTGGGCATCTCTTTGCCATTTGCTTTGTTTTTAGTGACTTCCCAGTGGTGCTGTTTGGTCTAGTTTGTTTACTTTGGTTTGAGTGCACAGAGATCTGGCACTAAATGCTCAAGCTAGAATGGGAAGTGCTTCTAATGTTCCATCTCAGAGTCCCCTAGGACAATTCTGACTGATCGACCTATTTACTTAACTAAAGGAAATCACATCCTAAAAACTGAGGGGGCTCTTTTACTGTGTACACAATTAAGTTAAATTAATGTTAAAAACCTTATTATAGAACACTTACTCCTTGGAAGGAAAGTTATGACCAACCTAGATAGCATATTGAAAAGCAGAGACATTACTTTGCCAACAAAGGTCCGTCTAGTCAAGGCTATGGTTTTTCCAGTGGTCATGTATGGATGTGAGAGTTGGACTGTGAAGAAAGCTGAGCACCGAAGAATTGATGGTTTTGAACTGTGGTGTTGGAGAAGACTCCTGAGAGTCCCTTGGACTGCAAGGAGATCCAACCAGTCCTTCCTAAATGAGATCAGTCCTGAGTGTTCATTGGAAGGACTGATGTTGAAGCTGAAACTCCAATACTTTGGCCACCTGCTGTGAAGAACTGACTCATTGGAAAAGACCCTGATGTTGGGAAAGATTGAAGGTGGGAGGAGAAGGGGAGGACAGAGGATGAGCTGGTTGGATGGCATCATCGACTGAATGGACATGAGTTTGAGTGAACTCCGGGAGTTGGTGATGGATAGGGAGGCTGGCGTGCTGCAGTCCATGGGGTCACAAAGAGACAGACAAGACTGAGTGACTGAACTGAACTGAAGGTTAAAAAGCTGTCTTTATAATAATAATATCTGTTCAGAATTCTGACTTTAAACAAAGGCTTTCTTAGAGAGGGGACTTGCACTTCTCTTCCTGTGTACTTGAGATGTAACTGTTTTACTTGATCCTAGGACATTCTATGGAGAAGGCAATGGCACCCCACTCCAGTACTCTTGCCTGGAAAATCCCATGGACAGAGGAGCCTGGTAGGCTGCAGTCCATGGGGTCGCTAGGAGTCAGACACAACTGAGCGACTTCACTTTTACTTTTCACTTTCATGCATTGGAGAAGGAAATGGCAACCCACTCCAGTGTTCTTGCCTGGAGAATCCCAGGGACGGGGGAGCCTGGTGGGCTGCCGTCTATGGGGTCGCACAGAGTCGGACACGACTGAAGTGACTTAGCAGCAGCAGGACATTCTATGTGTGAATGTGTATGTGTTTTGAAAACATGACTTTTGCCATAATATTTTGAGAGTAAACTCTCCAAATTTAGGTTATATCATTCACCAGTCTCTTACGGGGAGGCCTCTTAGTGGTTCAGATCACTATCTACCTATCTACATGCTAAGTCACTTCAGTCCTGTCTGACTGTAATCCACCAGGCTCCTCTGTCCATCAGATTCTCCAGGCAAGAATACCAGAGTGGGTTTTCATGCCTTCTCCAGGGATATATATATATATATATATATATATATATATATATATGTATCAGATCAGATCAGATCAGTCGCTCAGTCATGTCTGACTCTTTGCAACCCCATGAATCGCAGCACGCTGGGCCTCCCTGTCCATCACCAACTCCTGAAGTTCACCCAGACTCACATCCATCGAGTCAGTGATGCCATCCAGCCATCTCATCCTCTGTCATCCCCTTCTCCTCCTACCCCAATCCCTCCCAGCATCAGAGTCTTTTCCAATGAGTCAACTCTTTGCACGAGGTGGCCAAAGTACTGGAGTTTCAGCTTTAGCATCATTCCTTCCAAAGAAATCCCAAGGCTAATCTCCTTCAGAATGGACTGGTTGCATCTCCTTGCAGTCCAAGGGACTCTCAAGAGTCTTCTCCAACACCACAGTTCAAAAGCATCAATTCTTCAGCACTCAGCCTTCTTCACAGTCCAACTCTCACATCCATACATGACCACAGGAAAAACCATAGCCTTGACTAGATGAACCTTTGTTGGCAAAGTAATGTCTCTGCTTTTGAATATGCTATCTAGGTTGATCATAACTTTCCTTCCAAGGAGTAAGTGTCTTTTAATTTCATGGCTGCAGTCACCATCTGTAGTGATTTTGGATATATGTATACATATATAAGTATAGGTATACATATAATTGATTTCAAAATCATGAATACTTTTAAAACTTGAGAAACTAACAATTTAGTGAATCTAGAGGACTCATCATAAACAACTGTTTTATTGGCACCTGTAACCAAAAAAAAAAAAAAAATCAAATTAAAGGTGAGAAAAAAATCTAGTCATTAGCCCAAGAAAGTCTGTTGTTTAAAACAAGTAAGAATACTACTTTGGGAAGCTTCATTTGTGGTCTTTCTTTCCCTCACAGAGTTTTACAGATGCTAATAAGAGCATTAGAATAATTAATGTTAACTTTTTAAAAAACTTGGAAAGTTTAGCTACTAATTTCCAGCAAGGTAAAAAATTTAAAGAAATTAATTCAAATGGATAAAGTAATCTTTGAGTGCTTCCCTGATAGCTCAGTTGGTAAAGAATCTGCCTGCAATGCAGGAGACCCTGGTTCAGTTTGTGGGTTGGGAAGATGCACTGGAGAAGGGATAATCAGCTACCCACTCCAGTATTCTTGGGCTTCCCTTATGGCTCAGCTGATAAAGGAATTATTTCAAATGGATAAGGAAATCTTTAGATATATAATTATTTAGAATGGGATAAATAAAATGGACATTTATGTGATTAAAATAAGATTTGATATTACTATACTACCAGCATGTAGTACACCACATTACTGTCTGAGCTACCAGGGCTTTCCTAGCAGCTCAGATAGTAAAGAATCTACCTCCAATGCAGGAGACCAGGGTTCGATCCCTGGGATGGGAAGATCCCATGGAGAAGGAAATGGCAACCCAACCCACTCCAGTATTCTTGCCTGGAGAATTCCGTGGACAGAGAAGCCTTGCAGGCTACAGTCTATGGGATGGCAAAGAGTCAGACACAACTGAGTAACTAACACACACACACTACCAACAAGGGCTTCCCTGGTGGCTCAGACTGTAAAGAATCCATCTGTAATGCAAGAGACCCAGGTTCAATCCCTGGATTGGGAAGATTCCCTGGAGAAGGACTTGGCTTCCCACTCCAATATTTTTGCCTGGGAAATCCCATGAACAGAGGAGCCTGGCAGTCTACTGTCCATGGGCTCACAACCACTCAGACACAACTGAGCGACTAAGCACACACACAAACATGACCAATTAACTGGTTCAAAATTGGGAAAGGAGTACATCAAGGCTGTATATTGTCACCCTGCTTATTTAATGTATATGCAGAGTACATCATGTGAAACACTGGACTGGTTGAATCACATGCTGGAATCAAGATTGCCAGGAGAAATATCAATAACCTCAGATATACAGATGACACCACACTAATGACAGAAAGCAAAGAGGAACTAAAGAGCCTCTTGATGAAGGTGCAAGGGGAGAGTGAAAAAGCTGGCTTAAAACTCAACATTTAAAAAATGAAGATCATGGCATCTGGTCCCATCACTTCATGGCAAATAGACGGGGAAGTAATGGAAACAGTGACAGACTTTATTTTCTTGGGCTCCAAAATCACTGCAGATGGTGACTGCAGCCATGAAATTAAAAGATGCTTGCTCCTTGGAAGGAAAGCTATGACAAACCTAGATAGTATGTTAAAAAACAGAGACATCACTCTGCTGACAAAGGTCCATATAGTCAGAGCTATGGTTTTTCCAGTAATCGTGTATGGATGTGAGAGTTGCACCATAAATAAGGGTGAGCACCAAAGAACTGATTGATGCTTTCAAATTGTGGTGTTGGAGAAGACTCTTGAGAGTCCCTTGGACTGCAAAAAGACCAAACCAGCCAACCCTAAAGGAAATCAAGCCTGAATATTCATTGGAAGGACTGATGATGAAGTTAAAGTTCCAATCCTTTGGCCACCTGCTGGGAAGAGCAGACTCATTGGAAAAGACCATGATGCTGGGAAAGATTGAGGTCAGGAGGAGAAGGGGATGACAGAGGATGATATGGTTGGATGACATTGTTGACTCAATGGACTTCAGTTTGAGCATACTCTGGGAGATAGTGAAGGACAGGGGAGCCTGGCACACTGTAGTCCATGGGGTCTTGAAGAGTTGGACACAACTGAGCAGCTGAACAACAATATAATCTAAGGTTAAATGGGAAGAAAGGGACCCCTTACTGTTCCCCAGCAATAAAAGCCAAATAAGTCTGTTCTATTTACTCCAGTTTTAAATTTACACTGAAGTATTTGATAAGCAATTATCAGGGGCAACAGTTAGGCCAAAGGGCCTGATTTCCTCAGCTCAAGCCCACTCTCAATCCCAGAGCCGTCTATATACAAATAGATAATATGGACAGGGAACAAAAATTAAAATTTAAAAAAGGCTTCTAAAACTCCTCCTGTAAGACCAAAGCTTGTTGATTAAATCCTAATGAAAACTGATGTTGAAGATAAAAAGTTGACAGATTTGAGATGGAAGTATATAAAATTGGTATATTTAAGTGGGCTTTAAAAGATAGTTCTATAAAGCTTTCTATAAAGAAAGCTGAGCACCGAAGAATTGATGTTATTGAACTGTGTTGTCGGAGAAGACTTTTCAGAGTCCCTTGGACTGCAAGGAGATCCAACCAGTCCTTCCTAAAAGAGATCAGTCCTGAGTGTTCATTGGAAGGATTAATGTTGAAGCTGAAACTCCAATACTTTGGCCACCTGATTCGAAGAACTGACTCATTTGAAAAGACCCTGCTACTGGGAAAGATTGAAGGCGGGAGGAGAGGGGAGGACAGAGAATGAGATGGTTGGATGGCATCACTGACTCAATGGACATGAGTTTGGGTAAACTCTGGGAGTTGGTGATGGACAGGGAGGCCTGGTGTGCTGCAATCCATGGGGTCACAAAGAGTAGGCCAAGACTGAGCGACTGAATTGAGCTGAACTGAACTTAAAGATAGTTACATCTCTTTTGTTTAACTATATTATGGGATAAACATGTTTCACAGGGGTATTCTTCCCCTGCTTGGTATTATTAAGGGAAACACTCTGACTGAAACCTCCCACCCTGGCCAGACACTATAATAACCATTTGCATGAAGTTACTTGATGACAGGAGGTCCTGGTAAAGAACTCGGAACTAATAAGCCACCACCAACCAGAAGAGCTCAGGAAAGGTCGAAAGGAGACACCCCGTGTCTGACCACCTCCCAGAATCCTTGCTGGCATCCACGTTGGCTAAGCAACGCGTGCACCACCAGGAATGACTCTCAGTCAGGGCGACAAGCCAAAGACAACCTGGAAACTAATCCCATCACCGTAAAACCCTAGACTGCGAGCCACATGGCAGAGCAGCTCTCCTGGGTTCCCTTACCCTACTGTTCTCTGCCTGGGTGCCCTTTCCAATAAAATCTCTTGCCTTGTCAGCTCATGTCTCCTTGGACAATTCATTTCCAAGCACTAAACAAGAGCTCACTCTTGGGCCCTGGAAGGGATTCCCCTTCCCGCAACAAATGGCAACTTTGGTGGGGACTCTTCTTCGCTGCAGTTGACATCCTGACCACTCAGGGTACTCAGAGGCCAGCTAACCTGCTGATGGACCAGACCCAATAGCTGCAACAGGGCCCCTTTTTTCCTTGGAATCCTTCTATTGCAAATGACTGACCAGAGTGCCCCAACCGGCTAAAGAAACAAGAGACTTTATTGAACTCTCTCCCCTTCCCCCTCTCTTTCCTCTTACTCCTTCCTAACTTACCCATTTTTCTAGCCCCCCCACCCCGGCCCCGCCCCTAGTCCTGGATGCAAGAATCTGGTTGAAGGGCCTCAGCCTGAGCTGAGGATAGGAGGCTGATCATTTCTGCTTGGCAGATCTCGGATTCTAGCTCTGTTCTGGTCTGGTTTTTGGTTTGAATTCTGATTCTGTTCTGGTCTGGTTTCTGGTGGGGCCGAGTTCCAGTCTTCTATTCCATGGAGGCCTGGGGTACAGTCCTGTAATGCCTGAGTATATGTAGATGGCAAGAGACTTCTGTAAGGCTACCCCCTTTACCCCACTCTCTGGCCTCCTTCCCCCTCTTCTTTCAACCTGGCTTCCTTTCCTCCCTTTGAAATCTTTGAAGACCTGAGATATTTTTCTCACTCTGTTAGTACTTGGATCTGAAGTTCTGTGTCTCTACAGGAGGCTTACTGAGAGGCCATAATCTTGTATTTAAGGGAGTGCTTGATCAGGACTGCTGGGTCTGTGTGTGTGCTTTATACTCTGTGTTCTGTGTTATGATCTGTGATGGCCACTTTGCTTTATGTGGCTCCCATTTTGTTTAGACTGCCACCATTTGTTTATACCTCAGAGAAAGTAAGTTTAAGCAAAAGTCTTCAAAACTGGTTCCAAAACTGTTTTTTTTTTTTTCTGCATATGCAATTCGTAAAAGCAAGCTTGATGAAACGGCTTTTTAGAATTCTGACCCTGAGGTTGGAAAACCAAGTAGAACTTAATTTTCTCTCCCCTTGCCTTGAGATCAGAAACACTTACTTAGACCATCTGTAACTCCTGACACTGAGGGAAAAATGGGTAGAAGCCTTTAAAAAATTTATGTATTCCAATTGTTATAAAATAGTAAATTTTACATTGTAATATCCGATTCACGACTAAGAAAACGAAGCTAAATCTCTTGTGGCTGTATGGATATGTGTGTATCTCAGTATGTGTCTTTATCTCTAGATAATATTGTTGAGATTAATTTGTAAATGAACTCTATTTAACTGGCCTAAAGAAAAATAAGTGCTTACAACTCAAAAAATTCCAAATTAAGCCAAATGAATTTCAGGTTCATGTGAATTAGGAAATATTATACACGTGTCTTTAAAATCATCAGAAAGTATAATACTTCTGTTGTACCTAGGTTTACAAGAGTTCAAATAAGACTGTATTCTGTTACAAATGTGTCAACAGGAAAAGGAACTCACTGTGGAAAAAAAAACTTAAGGGAAGTATTTTCAGGAAATGAAGGTGTGAGAAATGAAAAAGTACTAAAATGAGTGAGTTATGCATGATCAGTATTTTCTAAAATTGGATTGCAATTAGTTGGGTAAATGGATTTGGTTAGGAATGACACAGCCATAGGAAAACTGGTTAGAGCCAACTAGATCCAAGATGGTGGAGTCAGCTTTCATTAGATCTTGAGCCTCCGTATATACGCCATTGCGACATATCAGCAAGTTAAGTGATACACTAACCAGCACAGGCTAAATCTGACGGGGTGTTCTAAACCCTTAGATTTTTTGACAAAACTTTCTAAATCAAATTCCATTGAAGTTCTTTAGACCTCTAGCTACCTTTGGGATGCTTCAAAGGGCCCCTGAAACATTCCAAAGACATATTAAAATAACTGAGTTTATTTGGTTGGTTAAATTGCATGGGAATATTATCAAACCAGTAATCCTCTGAGGTTATATTGTATGGTAAACATTACTTTTATAGATATCCTAGAAATTATATGGAGTTCCTAAAATTCTGATATGTCCTGGTATTCTAATGGGAAACCTGATGATTTCACAAAGGTTAGCAAAAGGACTGAATGAACTGTCAAATATACTTGAAACTTTTATGGATTCTATCTGAAAAATTATGGGTTTGAATCTGTGTTTCCCATGAGTAAAGAAAACTTCCCCCTCAAACGAATTATGACAGTAATTTGGTAAAATTATACTTTATGAGCAAATTGAAACATTTATCTTTCCTCTCTACCTGACCTCTCCAGAGATTGAAAGTCTTAGGTTTCCAGTAACTGTATCAGATAAGTTAGGAAGGTTATCTCATTAACAGGTACAGAAATCTCAATGAATTTTTTAGAACTTGAGAAGGGAGGAATTCATAGATCTGTTAGATGAAATCTGTGATAAGCCTTTGGTGTGACTTTCCTATCCCTGAAAGGTTTTATTTTAAAAGTTCAATCTGAGACTTTTAAAAGTTTCAGCAAAGCAAAAAAGTCTATGATCAGTTATGGTTATATAAATTATCAAGCCAAATTTACTGAGACCATACCTATTTTGCAAACAAACTAGTCTTAATTTGGTTATATTTGGTAAAAAAATGAGGGTGATTTTAGGGAGAAAAAGATGTTTCAATGAATGCTAAATTCCAGTTTGTTGTTGGAGGTCTGTCTACTAAGACTCATGTTCTGGATAGTTCTTTTGCTATTATGTGATATTAATGTAAAATTTAATTGAACTCTTAAAGAATACCCTAAGTTTGCTTCTGAAGCTTATCTCAGTACTCTGTCTTTGAATGAAGATCAGATGCCTCACAACCTGCAACCAAGACTGGGAAAAGACATAATTTAAGGGCCTGTCTGCAATCTGGATAGACAGACCTTTTTAACAGGTACTCTTACTAGCTCATGCACTGTGAAATTGAAGGGAAATTGACTCTTAGATTAATTCCCACTTCCTGCAGCCATGAAATTAAAAGATGCTTGCTCCTTGGAAGAAAAGCTATGACCAACCTAGACAGCATATTAAAAAGCAGAGACATTACTTTTCCAACAAATGTCCATCTAGTCAAAGCTATGGTTTTTCCAGTAGTCATGTATGGATGTGAGAGTTGGATTATAAAGAAAGCTGAGCGCCAAAGAATTGATGCTTTTGAATTGTGGTGTTGGAGAAGACTCTTAAGAGTCCCTTGGACTGCAAGGAGATCCAGCCAGTCAATCCTAAAGGAGATCAGTCTGAGAGTTCATTGGAAGGACTGATGCTGAAGCTGAAACTCCAATACTTTGACCACCTGATGTGAAGAACTGACTCATTTGCAAAATCCTGATGCTGGGAAAGACTGAAGGCAGGAGGAGAAGGGGATGACAGAGGATGAAATTGTTGGATGGCATCACCCTCTCAATGGACATGAGTTTGAGTAAACTCTGGGAGTTGGAGATGGACAGGGAAGCCTGGCATGCTGCAGTCCATGGGGTCGCAAAGAGTCGGATGCGACTGAGTGACTGAACTGAACTCAACAGCCCCTATAGTGGACTAATCTATAGAGAGAACTGCCAACCTGAATTCACCTTAAAACAATGCTCAAATAGAGGAAACTGCATTATACTAGGACAAGAAAATGATATCAGAAGTAAACAGCTTGCCCAAGATCCTTGACATGACTCGTATGACCATTTATAATGTTTTCTTGACTTCTTGGATCATTGCACATGAATAAAATGGTTTTCTATCATAGGCCTGTTCCTATGCTAGTTTTAGAAATCAAACCAATTGTCGGATTTGTGGCCAATTACCTGTGTCTAGTTCTGTGTTATCTTGGTGAATTTCTCTACTCAAAGGCTCTAATTGGCCCTAAGGAAATTTACTTTAAAATGAAAATTATAGTCATGTTCAGGTCACTATTGATATTCCTCTCACCTGGCAAATTCATAATACCTGCTCTGACCCTGGCCATAGATTTAGTTTTCTCTTAGGGTCATTCAAACTCAATGACAAGCTAAGTCTCAATCAAAAAACTGTAACCTCTCATCTATTAAAAGGAAAACTGCCACAACTATGGGATGGATTTATGTAGATAACACCAAGCTATGGTAATTTAAGTTTAAAGCCTCCTCTATGTTGGGAACAATTAAATCATACTAAAGATAGTCAGTCTAACAACACTAGGAAACTGGGCTATGTGCCTTATAGACAGTGCCAATATAAAATTTCCCTGGAAGATAAGGATTGGTACAGGATAGACTAAGTCAGATGGCTTGGGATATTACTGGACTGCACCTAATGGAAGCTTTTGGCTCAACTTTTACAAGACTTTACTGATATTGCTAGCCTGTGTTATTTGTAGTTCATCGGTTTTACAGATTGCTGTTTCTTACACTGCCAAGCGTGTGACTGAGTCTCCGACAAAATAATACATAGCTCCATATGAGATCGATGATGGTAACAGTGTAACTCTAGATATGGGAAGAAGAGGAAATGCTTTCCTGGACTAAGAGGCTAGAAAGACAGGTGGTCCAAAGAATTTTGGATACTGTTTCATTGCTTAGTCCAGTAACAGCACATTGAGTGGCCTATCAGCAAAATCTTTGCCAGACCTGAGAATGAGCATTCTCAGCTCCATGGGATGAAATAGTCATGAAATGCCACCCTTCCTCCCCCCAAAAAAATTCATGGTCAAGTTTATGACCAAGAAGGGGCTCTGCTGACTGGAAATCGGCACTTGCCACTGACCTCTACCAAGATAAATTCATGGCCACTGCAGCTGCTGACCTTCAGCACACCTGCAAGGAGCTCAGGACAGAAATCAGGAATGAGGCACTCTGTGCTCTGGGAAGCTGGCAGGACAGACCTTCAGATAGGTATTTTGAGGAAAAAATTTTACAAGTCCCAATTCTTGCATCTTTTCATACCTAGAAAAACACTAACATTGTTAACTGTGACATCTGCTTTGGCTATTAAGAAGAATATTACAAATATTAAAAGTCAAAATAGAGTAGCTATGGTTCAGACATCCAAGAAAATAACTAGGTGACACTATAGATGCAATTTCAGACTAGTTCTTGTAGCTTTCTGAGTTATACCAACTTGGATGCTACCAGACATTCTCAAAACAATGTCTGTGCTAGCAGCTAGTAACTACAACCTTACTTTTTATAAAACTAGGCAACTGGTTACCCAGCTACCAACTGCCTGGACCTGAAATGCCAGGTCCAGATTGGATTTCAGGCTTATTCTTCTGAAAAGAAATGAGATATATTTTGTCTATTAAAATTCCAGTTGTCTCTCCTCTCTCTACTTCTCACCGGGTCTCTTAACACCAAAATGGCAGACCAAGAGACTCAGATTTTGATCATACAAGATTCAGATCTAGGACTCGGAACTCACAAATACTTTCGATTCAGTGTCTGTTCTCCAAATTGAGGCATCACTATGTCTCATTTTGAAAGGAAGTTACTGGAGCATAGTTGTCTAGTTCCCTGAATTAAAACTGAGCAGGACTCTGTGGGGCTTTGAAGTACAGATCGTTTCTGTTTCTTGTCTGTAGGATATAAGCTTCATTCAGCCTCCTTGACCTTCCCTGAGTTCCAAAGGGAAAATTCAAACACTTGCTAACCAGGAAAGGGAAGGAATACAGAAACATGCAGAAGAAGAGTCAAGTGATGGTACAGCCTTGGGGCAGGGTCTTGGTTTCTTCTCAAGAAATACACATAACAAAATCTTTGAGTTCTTCTGCAGGACTATGGCAACCCACTCCAGTACTCTTGCCTGGAAAATCCCATGGACGGAGGAGCCTGGTAGGCTGCAGCCCATGGGGTCGCTAAGAGTCAGACACAACTGAGCAACTTCACTTTCACTTATCACTTTCATGCATTGGAGAAGGAAATGGCAACCCACTCCAGTGTTCTTCCCTGGAGAATCCCAGGGATGGCGGAGCCTGGTGGGCTGCCATCTATGGGGCTGCACAGAGTCGGACACGACTGAAGTGACTTAGCAGCAGCAGCAGCAGGACTAGGATTCCCACCCAGGTGGAGGATGGTAACTTCAGGCCAAGCACAAGATCCTTGGAGCACCACCCTGTTGCCAATCATAAGAAACTCACACACCTTGCAGCTCTCACCCCAAATTTTGCCTTCCTTTTCTGGGGACCAGTGATGACCATCCTGTTAGGTCTCCTGTTTGGCCCCTGTTAGGGTCCAACAGTTTCAGGCTAAACTGCTGTTACTACAAGGGTGGAAGCTGGTTTCAGATACAGAATACATCAACTTAGATCAAGTAAAGAGAGACTTCTACTCCTCTAGGCAGGACTACACCCATGCACAGCAGGAAGATGTTACAGAAGAAAGAGACCTCTGCCGCAATTCCCAAGAAGTATCTTGAGTATGAAGTCTCTTGGGAGGAGTTGTTAGGGGAAGCACACTGACTGAAACTGCCCACCCTGGCCAGGCACCATGGTAACCATTTGCATGAGTTGTTTTATGACAGGAGGTCCTGCAACAGTAGTATATGAATAAAACAAGGCATATAAATCTGTGTCTCAGAAAATATTAACCAAACATGCTAAAGGAAATCAATAGTTACCTGAACCATACGAAGAAAGTAAAAACTAGGAACTAACATGCAAAGACTAATAAAAATAAAATAGTGATTGTGCTTTAGGCTTAATTTGTAAACAAAGAAGGTCTTTGCTGAATGCTTTATACAAACCTTTGAAGGCATGACAAATTAAACTCTAAAATTGTAGAACATAGAACTTACAAAATTAATTTCAGTTTAATTAGAAATCTTGTCACTGATAAAATCTTTTAGTATCTTTTGGGTGACAGAGCTGTTCTTTGGGGAACTAAAATCAACTGACTTTCTCTTGCAAATCTCTTCAAACCAGAGTGATAACAGGCCACAAGGACCTGAGATTAAGCCTAATTAGCTCAAACAGATAAGACCTAAAAGCAAAGAAAGAAAGTGGCAGTTTAAAATTCAAACTTCTGATATGCTCCCTCAGCCAATCCTTACAGATAGTAAGCCTTAGTCATCTGAGCAAGCAACTTTAATGTATTTCAACTGGTTGTAAACTTCTACTGTATAATTGTAAAATCCCTTACAATTATACAGTAGACATGACAGATTCAAGGGTTTAGATCTGATAGAGTACCTGAAGAACTATGGACAGATGTTTGTAATATTGTACAGGAGATGGTGATTAAAACCATCCCCAAGAAAAAGAAATGCAAAAAGGCAAAATGGTTGTCTGAGGAGGCCTTACAAATAGCTGAGAAAAGAAGAGAAAAGAAAAAGTGAAAGTTGCTCAGTCGTCTCCGACTCTTTGTGACCCCGTGGACTATGCAGTCCATGGAATTCTCCAGGCCAGAGTACCAGAGTGGGTATAGCCTTTCCCTTCTCCAGGGGATCTTCCCAACCCATGGATAGAACCCAGATCTCCCACATTGTAGGTGGATTCTTTACCAGCTGAGTCCCAAGGAAACCCAAGAATACTGGAGTGGGTAGCCTGATCCTTCTCCAGGGGATCTTCCTGACCCAGAAATTGAACCAGGGTCTTCTGCATTGCAGGTGGATTCTTTACCAACTGAGCTAAGAAAAGAAGAGAAGAAAAAGGCAAAAGAGAAAGGGAAAGATAAACCCATCTGCACACAGAGTTCCAAAGAATAGCAAGGAGAGATAAGAAAGACTTCCTAAGTAAACAATGCAAAGAAATAGAGGAAAACGATAGAATGGGGAAGACTAGAAATCTTTTCAAGTTTATAATACGTAATTCATAACTTTTTTTTTTTAATGAAGTCATGAGATCTCTAGTTTTGCCTGTTTATGTCTGTGTACACATTATACATATGCAATAACTCTACCTTTGAAAAGTATTATCAAAACTGAATTTATAAAATGCTCCATTCAATTAAAAAGTAAATGCTCACAAATTAAATGTAAAGAAACCTGCCTAAAGAAATTTCAGATTCATGTGAACTCAGAAATTCTCAAAATTAACTTGATACCTGGTATTAATGTTTAAGTTTGTGGATCCAATTGATATAGTCATCTTTAAAGTCATCAAAATTAGGTATACTACTTTACTGTACCTAGATTTAATAAATAAGACCTTATTATATCTGTTGTAAGAAAAATAACTTGCTTTGAAAAAACTTCAAATGTAAATGAGATAAGAGATTTGGGGTAAACCATTAAATAATTGTATTTTAGAAATGTCTGTTTAAGATGATCTTTCCAGGTACTTTGTAACCTTAAGTTCTAGAGTTATGTTAATTTAAGTGATGGAAGTTTATTAACTAGCTAGAGGATACTGAAATATCAATTACTAAACAGAGAAATTAACATATTTAGGAATATAAATGAAAATATTTGGTGTTAGCCTGAGTTGTTCTTCTCTATCAGAAAGCAGGTGTTTTAAGAAATTATCACTGATATTTGTGCTTACCAATCTATAGAATGCAAATGTAAAAGAGAGTTCATAATTGCTTACTTCTTAGCTTTCATTAAAAATTAGGGTCTTAAGAGTTGAAGATTCTAATTTAAACATATAATTAAAGCTAGTGGAATAACAGACATTTCAGTGTACAGTAAGAGACTGAAAGTGCTTACTGAAAGTGTATATTTTCAGTAAAGAAGGTATGAGGAATGAAAGGATATTTTAGTGAGAAAAAAGAATGATCTGGTTGACTTTATTTGGATGGAAAATGAGAGACAGGCTGGATACAGAAAATGATGAGGAGGAAGAAGTTTCATACATGGTCAGGATCAACTAAATTTAGATTGGAGTTAACTAAGTTAATGGATTTTGTTAAGTAAGCTATTGCAAGACTGGAATTTGATTTCTCTATGTTAGAAGCGCTCCTCTTTGATAAGATATTGTGTGAATTTCTGTGCCTTTGAATGATTCGCATTTGTTTTCTTTTAAACATTTTGTGGCTTTGGTTAAAAAAGTATTGTTTCAGTGACCTATGACCCTGTTTTGTTTTAAAACTTTTTGATAGTCCTAACAAACTTCCCAAGTGTCAAATCTAACTAAAGCTATTTTAACCTTCAGCTGACTCTGGGATGCTTCAAAGAAACATCTCTGAGACATCTTAGGGAGGAATGTTTAAGTTTATTTGGTATTTTAAATTCATAAGCATTGCCAAATGATTGGAGGTGAACTTTAGGCTACAGTGTATGGATAAATGTCATTAATATAGATATTTCAGAATTTATATATAATATATGTTTTCAGTCCTCATTCTAGTTGTTAACATAAAATGTTATTTGTTGCTGTTATTTAGTTGCTAAGTCATGTTCAACTCTTTGCCACCCTCTGAAATGAAGCACACTAGACTCATTTGTCCTCCACTATCTCCCAGAGTTTGCTTGAATTCATGTCCATTGAGTCAGTGATGCTATCTATTCATCTCATCCTCTACCACTCCCTTCTCCTTTTGCCTTCAGTCTTTCCCAACATCAGGATCTTTTCCGGTGAGTTGCCTCTTCCCATCAGGTGGCCAAAGTATTGAAGCTTTACCTTCAACATCAGTGCTTCAAATGAATATTCAGGGTTGATTTCCTTTAGCAGTGACTGGTTTGATCTCCTTGAAGCTTAAGGGACTCTCAGGAGTTTTCTCCAGCACCACAATTTGAAAGCACCAATTCCTCAGTGCTCAGCCTTCTTTATGGTCCAACTCTCACATCCATACATGACTACTGGAAAAACCATAGCCTTGACTAGACAGACATTTGTCAGCAAAGTGAAGTCCTTGCTTTTTAATACACTTTCTAGATTTGTCATAGCTTTCCTCCCAAGCAGAAAACATCTTTTAATTTCATGGCTGCAGTCACCATCTGCAGTGATTTTGGAACCCAAGAAAATAAGTCTGTCACTATTTCCACTTTATTCCCTTTCTATTTGCCATGAAGTGATGGGACTGGATGCCATGATCTTAGTTTTTGGGTTTTTTTTTTTAATGTTGAGTTTTAAGCCAGCTTTTTCACTCTTTGCTATATGTTATGGAAATATCCAAATTTCCTGCTCATCAAATCTCTAGGCATGCTATTTTAAGTTTTGTCCTTTACAGACAATTATTTTATATTGATGCTGTTACAAAAATGAAGATTTTCAAGAAGACTCATAAAAAGAACTTTCTAAGCAAATATAAGTTTCTGATAGTCTCTAGAAAATACCACTGAACTGACAAAAATACCACTGACAAAATTCTGATAGCAAACTTGATGACTTCATCTAGATCAACAGGATCAATCTGGAACTGAATGAACTGATGAATATGATTTATAACTTTATGACTTTGGAAAATATACTAGCTTGAATCTTTGTTTTTCAGAAAAACCTTTTCTCTTATGCTGTGGCTTACAACAAATTGATAAAGTATGCCTTTGTAAACAAAGATGAAAAATTTCTGTTTTTCTCTCTACCTGTTCCTGCCAGAATTTGGCTTCTCCAACTGGCTTTCCTATGGACTTGATGGTTTACTGCAAACTGGATTATAGTTAGTCATTCTAGTCATTGTTATAACTTGTTCTTTGTTTTCAAACTGTTTATGCTTTTGTCTCCCTGCTACACTATGACTTTGCCAATGTCACTAGCTACATTACTTATATCCTGCCTATTTTATAAAATTATTGTCTCTTACAGTACCCAGTGTGTAAGCAGGATAATAATGATAACTAGGTGACTTGAAGCAGTTGATTAGATATGTAGTTCTGTATAAGATCAATGATTGTAACAGTGTAACTCTAGATATGGGAAGAAGCAACAAAAACAAATATTCTCTTGGACCACAAGGGACTAATAAGCACAGGTAGCCCAGAGAATTTTGAATACTGTTTCATGGACTAAACCAGTAACAGAGCATTGAGTGCCCTGTCAATGAAATCACCAGATTTGGGAATGAGATTCCTAGCACCATGGGACAAAACTGTCATGAAATGCTCCCCAAACTATGGTCAAATTTATGACCCAGAAGAGGATCTTCCAACTGGAAATTGGCATTCACCATCTACCTCTACAAAGATTAAATCATGGTCACTACATCTACCGACCATGAATACCCACTGAAAGGATATCCTGGTGGAGATCAAGAATGAGGCCCTCTGTGCTCTGGAAAAACTGGTAGAATAGGCCTTCAGAAAGATACTTTTAAGAGAAGATTTTATGGGCTCTGGTTCTTACATCTTCTCATACCTAGAGAAATGCTAACATCAATGACAGTGATGGCTGCTTTGGCCATTAAGGGGAAAATTACTATTAAAAGTCAAAAGAGAGTGTTGTTCAGACATCTAAGGAAATAAATAGGTGACACTATGGTGTGATTTCAGACAAGCCCTTGTATTGTTAAGAAGCTGAGTTTTCCGAGCTGTGTCAGCCTTGGAGTGCCATAAGGCATTCTCAAAGCAATGTCTGCTAGTAGCTGGTGGCTACAGTCTTACCTTTGAAAGGTTTCCCCATGTAAATTTTCTATGTTTAGATGATGAAGTTGCTTTAGATCATATGTTAGCAAAAAGAAAAAACACATATGTAGTGACCAATAGCCACATTAAAGGTTAAAACCTACTTGGATGAACCGAGACAACTGGCTACATCTCCTCAAAGTGTTAAGTCTAGATTAGGAATCAGGCCTATATTCCTAAAAAGAAATAAGATCTATTTTGTCTATTAATATCTGGTTGTCACTCCTCCATCTACTGATTCCAAATGTCTCCATTTGTTTGTACAGGATAACCCAAGCACTGACTCTATTGTGACAATAATCAAAATTGTTATCAAATGTAACTTGGTTATTACTCCTTCTCTGACCCCTAACTAGTTGCAGTAATTCTTTTACTGATCATTGGCCTCTGTCTTTTTTTAAACCACTTGTTAAGTTTTGTCTCCTCCAGACTACAACAGACTCAATTCAAGGCAACAATGATGCAGACATTACAGCCGCTCCTCAGAACAGATCCTTCAGGAATAACTACAAAACCCACCCTGCAGCCCCTTAATGAACAGGGCAAGAATTCCATGACCCCACCTAGGTGGGGTCTATGAATCATGTGCCAGCCTGAAGAAGCTACAGAAGACAGACTATTATCCTTCATCCTCCTAATAAAGATTTCTTGGGGTTCAAATAGGGAAATTTGAAGTAAAAGATAGATGAGCCCCTGGGTCCAAGAGCTGGTGATCATCAAATTGAGCAAAACTAAGGTTCTGTCCTCAGCCAAGCAAGAATGATACCTATTTCCCCTCCTGCATTGATATGGAGGGAATAAACTAACAGAGGGAATTTGTTGCAGTGAAATAGAAAAAAAGAGGAATGAGTTTTTCTTTTGTTTCTTTCCCTTTCCTGAGAACAAAGAAGATATAGAGAACAGTGAGCAGGCCTGATCACTTGTTTTTACTTTAACTGTTCCTAATCTGTAGTCTGTAACTAAGTTTGCTTTTCTCAAAACCAATCTGCTACTATATAAACTACTACCAGCACCTATCACCTCCCTGACTCTGCATGAGTTATATCCTGCACCTATTACCCTTTAACTCTATGCTAATTACATCCTGTACCTGGAGCTTACCTTTATGACAGCTTTCCCTTGTAGTTTTCTTTCTTTTTTCATTTCAGAAAGAAAGCCATAGTACAATACACCAGAGGAAGACAAACCCAATTACTGGGTTACCTGATGCCAGCTATGAGTTTTGAAACAAAACAAGAAGAAGAATGCAAGACTTTCATTACTTTGATCCTATCATTTACTCTAAGACCATGAGACCCCGGCTACATGCAGTCTCTCAGCTCTCAGAGGAGGCGGGGCACAGTTCCTGAGGCACGAGCCTACTGTGTTCTCTCCCCTACTGGTTGAAGATTTAAGTCATCTTTCTGTTTCTTCCAAATTCTGTCTCTGTAATTTTTATTCAACTTCAGAGGCAGAGGAAGCCAAGGTTTTATGGCAACAGCACTACAGTTGAATGAACCAAAAGGAAACCTCCCATTAGTCCCCAGCATTAAAGGGCACCAGTCAAGTACATCCCATATATATACTTAGATACGTATGTTCCATGGGCTTCCCTAGTGGCTCAGTGGTACAGAATCTGCCTGCCGATGCAGGAGATGCAGGTTCAATCCCCGGGTAGAGAAGATCCCCTGGAGAAGGGAATGGCTATTCACTTCAGTATTCTTGCCTGGAGAATTCCATGAACAGAGGAACCTGGCAGGCTAGAGGCCATGGGATAGCAAAAGAGTCAGACATGACTTAGCAAGTAAACAACAAAATATGTCACATGTATACGTATATACATAAACACATGCATCTTTTAAGACTGGAAAAAAACTTGCTGATGGGATTCTAATGGAAACAAAAGTTGAAGGTATAATAATTGGCACAATGAAAATTTATATAAACTGGTATATTTAAATGGATTTATATAAGATGGTTACATCTCTTGTGCCTAATTATAATGTAGGATAAATATTATGAATCTCATTGGGGAATGCTTCCCCTGCCTGATATTATAAGACAGGGCATATAAATCTGCCCCTTAACAACATTAATTAAACATACCAAAAGAAACCAGCAGTGTTACCTGAACCCTCATAATATGAAATTAAAATTGAAAGCTCATATTCGGGGGGTAATAAAGATAATATTAGTGATTTTAGCTATGGGCTTAAGAGGGTCTTTGTTGAAAGTCTTGTGCTAACTTTTGAAGGCATGATAAATTGAAGGCTAACTTTGTAGCAAATAGAACCCTCGATTTGCAGTTTAGTTGAAAATTTTCTCACAGATAAAAAAAAATTTTTTTTTTTAATATTGTTGGGCAAATCATTCTTTTAATATCATTTAGTGGCAGACCAGTTCTTAGGGGGAAATAAAACAACTGTCTCCGTCTTTGTCTTGCAAATCTCTGTAAATCAGAAATGCAAATACTGCGCACAATAACCTGAGGCTGAGTCAAAGGAGCTCAATCAGGTAAAACCTGAGACTGAAGGAAATAAAAGGAGAAAGCCTTTTGAAACTCAAACTACTGGAAAGGTTCCATCACCCCAAAGCTAATTCTCAGCTTCCTTAGGATCTTCCAAGGACAAATATATATCTTAAAAGTCTTACTACAAATAGTAAAGCCTTAACTATCTGAGCAAGTGAATTTAACTATTGCAGCTATTGTTTATAAACTTGTAAGTTTATCTCGTAATACCTGATTCAGAACATTTTAATTTTTTATCATGAAACCATAGGATATCTAGTTTTTCTGTTTATATGTCTGTGTACATTAAATATATAATACTTTCTGCTTAATGATATACCCAATTGAAGCAGAATTCCAGAGAATAGCAAGGAGAGATAAGAAAGCTTTCTTAAGTGAATAATGTAGGGAAATAGAGGAAAAAAGTAGAATGGGAAAGACTAGAGATCTCTTTAAGAAAACTGGAGACACCAAGGAAATATTTCATATAAAGATAGACACAAAAAAAGGACAAAAATGACAAGGACCTAGCAGAAGCAGAAGAGATTAAGAAGAAATGGCAAGAATACACAGAACATCTGTACGAAAAAGCTCTTAATGGCCCAGATAACCATGATGGTGTGGTCACTCTCTTAGAGCCAGACATCCTGGAGTGTGAAGTCAAATGGGCTTTAAGAAGCATTACTATGAATAAGTTAGTGAAAGTGATGAAATTCCAGCTGAACTATTTCAAATCCTAAAAGATGATGCTGTTAAAGTGCTGCACTCAATATGCCAGCAAATGTGGAAAACTCAGCAGTGGCCACAGTACTGGGGAAGGTCAGTTTTCATTCCAATCCCAAAGAAGGGCAATGCCAAGGGATGTTCAAATTACCATACAATTGCACTCATTTCACATACTAGCAAGATTATGCTCAAAATCCTTCAAGCTAGGGTTCAGTAGTATGTGAACTGAGAACTTCCAGATGTAGAAACTAGATTTGGAAAAGGCAGAGGAACCAGAGATCAAATTGCCAACATCTGCTGGATCATAGAAAAAGCAAGGGAATTCCAAAAAACATCTACTTCTGCTTCATTGACTACGCTAAAGCCTTTGACTGTGTGAATCACAACAAACTATGGAATATTCTTAAAGGAGGAGGCAGGAATATTCATAATGTGGAGGCAAATCACATTACCTGCCTCCTAAGGAACCTGTATGCAGGACCAGAAGCAACAGTTAGAACGGGATGTGGAACAGACTGGTTCCAAATTGGGAAAGGAGTACATCAAGGCTGCATATTGTCACCTTGCTTATTTAACTTATATGCAGAGTACATCATATGAAATGTTGGGCTGGGGGACTCACCAGCTGGAATCAAGATTACCTATAGAAATATCAACAACCTCATATATGCAGATGCTACCACTTTAATGGCAGAAAGTGAAGAGGAACTAAGGAGCTTCTTGATGAAGGTGAAAGAAGAGAGTGAAAAAGTTGGCTTAAAACTTAACAGTTAAAAATGAAGACCATGGCATCTGGTCCTACCACTTCATAGCAAATAGATAGGGTAAAAGTGGAAACAGTGTCAGATTTCACATTCTTGGCCTCCAAAATCAATGTGGACGGTGACTGCAGCCACAAAATTAAAAGACGCTGGCTCCTTGGAAGAAAAACTATGACAAACCTAGACAGCATATTAAAAAGCAGAGATATTACTTTGTCAAAAAAAGTTCCACATAGTCAAAGCTATGGTTTTACCAGTTGTCATGTACAGATATGAGAGGTGGACCAGAAGGAAAGCTGAGTGCTGAAGAATTGATGCTTTCCAACTGTGATACTAGAGAAAACTCTTGAGACTCCTTGTACAGCAAAGAGATTAAACCAGTCCACCCTAAAGGAAATTATCCCTGAATATTCATTGGAAGAATATTCATTGGGGCTGAAGCTCCAACACTTTGGCCACTTGATGTGAAGAACCGACTCACTGGAAAAGACCCTAATGCTGGGAAAGATTGGGGACAAAAGGAGAAGGGATGACAGAGAATGAGATGGTTGGATGGTGTCACTGATTCAGTGGACGTGAGTTTGAGCAAACTCCAGGAGAAAGACCGGGAAGCCTGACTTGCTGTAGTTCATGCGGCCGCAGAGAGTCAAACATGACTTAGCAACAGAAAAACAACACCAAATGGAGCATTGGTCACAGGACAAGAGAAAGTTGATATTTAACACATGCAACCTAGATTTATAAGAAAACTTCCAAGACTGAGAAGTGTTCAAAGGCAAAAGAAACACAACTTAACAAATTGAATATCAGTGAAACACAAGCAGCAAGTTAAGGTTCTTTGGTATGACCAAGTTCTCCCTCAAACATATAACACACAAATGAAGCTTAATGTGAGGGTGGTGTCTTTGGGACATGTAGGATGTGGGATGTGACATGTAATTTTGGAGATGGTATAAAAGAAAATGATTTGGTTTTTCTGGGCTGTAACACAGTTGACTCTTGGACAACGCAGGGATTAGAGGCACCAACCCTTGAAAATCCACAGTATTATTTATAGCCTGCCCTCTATTCCTCCATATTTGTGGGTTCAACCAATCGCTGACGGTGTAGAGCTATATTATTTACTATTGAAAAAACTGAATGGACTCATGCAATTCAAACTCCTGACATTCAAGAGTCAGCTGTATATAATATCCAAATACTTGGCTCTAGTAAAGAGTATGTGCATCTCCACAGATGGGAAGGATGCTGAATGGCATTTGGAAACAGGTTTGCTGACTCAATTAGAAGTATTTTATAGTTTATATTTATGGGGGGAGAGGGGAAAGATATAAATGTTTCATCTTGCTGCTGTTACACCTGATGTAGAAAGCCTCCAAGAGGATGCTGTGACAGAATAATGGTGTGTCGTGGGTTATTAGAGATTGCAGATTAGGAACTTTTCATGCAGTTCCATTCCTTTCCTTTTCCCTCTCTCCTTGCAACAATACTCCACAGGGCAACTTGTATTAATATCCTTTTTATCAGATGGGAAAATTGAGGCCCAGAGAGGTTAAGTATCTTGCCCATATTCACATAGCTAGTAAGTATAGAACCACTGTTGGAACCTTTCCTACACTGAACTCCATTATCAAAAGTCAGATGTAAGGTTATTGAAAGACATTCATATGTGAAAGACATGAAATGCACTCCACAGAGAGTCCCAAATATTAAATGGGCAGTTCACACATTAACACTCACACTGAGGTTTATGTCACATGGCTGTCATAAAGCCATTAAAGCATCTTTTCATCCCTGGGTTTCCTTATCCATAGAGCTTCATCAGATCAGATCAGATCAGTTGCTCAGTCGTGTCCGACTCTTTGCGACCCCATGAATCGCAGCACGCCAGGCCTCCCTGTCCACCACCAACTCCCAGAGTTCACCCAGACTCACGTCCATCAAGTCAGTGATGCCATTCAGCCATCTCATCCTCTGTCGTCCCCTTCTCCTCCTGCCCCCAGTCCCTCCCAGCATCAGAGTCTTTTCCAAAGAGTCAACTCTTCGCATGAGGTGGCCAAAGTACTGGAGTTTCAGCTTTAGCATCATTCCTTCCAAAGAAATCCCAGGGCTGATCTCCTTCAGAATGGACTGGTTGGATCTCTTTGCAGTCCAAGGGACTCTCAAGAGTCTTCTCCAACACTACAGTTCAAAAGCATCAATTCTTCGGCGCTCAGCCTTCTTCACAGTCCAACTCTCACATCCATACATGACGACAGGAAAAACCATAGCCTTGACTAGATGAACCTTTTTGGCAAAGTAATGTCTCTGCTTTTGAATATGCTATCTAGGTTGGTCATAACTTTCCTTCCAAGGAGTATGCATCTTTTAATTTCATGGCTGCAGTCACCATCTGTAATGATTTTGGAGCCCAGAAAAATAAAATCTGACACTGTTTCCACTGTTTCCCCATCTATTTCCCATGAAGTGGTGGGACCGGATGCCATGATCTTCATTTTCTGAATGTTGAGCTTTAAGCCAACTTTTCCACTCTCCACTTTCACTTTCATCAAGAGGCTTTTGAGTTCCTCTTCACTTTCAGCCATAAGGGTGGTGTCATCTGCATATGTGAGGTTATTGATATTTCTCCGGGCAATCTTGATTCCGGCTTGTGTTTCTTCCAGTCCAGCATTTCTCATAGTCCTTCCGAAAGTTGGAAACACAGCTTCTAAAGGTGGCAAATCAGTTTCTAAAGTAAGTCAGTTTCCCAGTCTGTCCTCAAGGTCTATGACTTCCTTAGGCCACTCTGCTGAAATGTTCCTGTGTCTGTGATGGTATTTTAATATGGTATAGTCTAGGTGTTCAACAAATACTGTAGATACAGCACTTGGAGGGCTGGATGGAGGACAGATTTTGCTGGTCCTGCCTCAGGAAAGACAAGTAAAGCAGAGACAAGTAAAACACCCTCTTGCTAGCAAGGGTGTTGAAGAAAAAGCCAGTGGGATGGCAATAGTTAGACCACAAAAGGGTCCATGAAATACCTCAGAGTTTTCAGTATGCCTTGATAGATTGGAGCTAAAGGAGAAAGGATAAACACCTCTCTCAATCAAAGGTATTCTTCTGGGGTATAATACCTGTTGGGGACAGGGTGTGGGTTGGGAATCCAGTGGGGACCAGTCAAGTGAAGTCTGGAAGAGACAGGTGAATTAGAACATGTAGTTATTCTTGAACAGGGGTTTGAAACCAAAAATTTTCTATTTTGTAGCAAAACATCATGGTAGACAGAAATTTGGTCTGATTTTTCTTTTCTTCAAGGCATAGGATCATAGGTGTGCTTTGAAGTCTGTCTGATGTCTGGTTTTCAGATTTTGGTTGGTGCATGCAGAAGAGAAGTACAGTCATATCAACCACTATATACACACTTTAATAAGTTCCTATTCTGTGCCAGGTAACAGGAAACCAGATAAAGCATTCCTATTTTCATGGTGCTTGCAATTTAGTGGGTGGGAGGGTGTGGGAAAGATCAACAAGTTACAGAGAGTTGCATAAACGATATATAAATATCCTGCATGAATGACAGGAATACACAGGAAGGACACCTCACTAGACCTGCAGATTAAGGTCAGCTTCTTAGTAGAGGCAGCGCCTGAACTAAGTCTAAGAAGACAAAGTCAAGAGGTAGTACACCAGCCCTACAGCAGGCGGATCTGGACAAGGTAACGGTAATAGGGTAATGCTCAGTTCTGGGCATTATTTAAACTCTCAGTTAAAAGGACCACAGGGCTTCCCTGGTGCTTCAACCGGTAAAGAATCAGCCTGCAATGCAGGAGACCTGGGTTTGATCCTTGGGTTGGGAAGATCCCCTGGAGAAGGGAAAGGCTATCCACTCCAGTATTCTGGCCTGGAGAATTCCACGGACTGTATAGTCCATGGGGTCACAAACAGTCAGACACGTCTGAGCGACTTTGACTTGAGCAAATGGGAATAGCAAGTAGAGACAATGAGGATGGAAAGATGAAGGAACTAGGGACAGTTAACCAAAATAGAGAAGCTTCAGGATGGATCTATCAGAGATATGGCCACAGGGAAGAGGCATTATATTAGTAAGGGCAGCCCCAAATCAGGGTCATTATTCTTTCAACAAAAGGAATGATTTTATAAAGCTTCAAAATGGAATGAATTTAACAAATGAGACAACTTGAGTAAAATATTTAAGCAGAATTTGATCTTCTTACAATGATGCTATTTAGAAGGTTGTGGGGTTGAATTATTATCGGAGTGAAAATTTGTTAAAAGGGCTCTAACATCCTCTCTGAAACAGTAGGACCCTTATATCACTTTTCTTAGACTATACTGAATTCAAAGGCCACCTTGAGCAGGAGCGTACAGGCAGATGTCTAAGGCACATGAATGCAAGTTGCATGGGTCTCCAAGTTACTAGGGAGTGGCGAGTATGAGGATGATACTAAAAGAAATTGTTTTTAATAGTCTATCCAAAGTAGAAACAAAATCCCCATTGGTATCGAGGCTTAGATGAGACAGTGTATTGGAGAACATGCCCCATAAGGTACCATTATAAACTGTATTAATATAAAATCCTCTTTCTAGTTTCCAGGTGACAAACATGACTAAATCATTATGATGGTCCCCAATCCAATGCTCTTGAAGTTTACTTTAAAAACCCAAACTTCACATTGTTTTCTCTGTACTTTGCTGTTTATTTCCTCTTCCCCTCCTCTTCCTTTTCTTTATTTTACTCTAAGCCTTTCCCACATTCCCAAGGGTAGACCATTCCTTTGTCTCCGAACTCCCTCTGCATGGTACTAACTGCATTGGGTTATAATGGTGTTCGTAACTTTGTTGATAGTTGAAGATTGAGAGCAGATGGGCAAAGGCAATATTTTACTGCATTAGCATCTGGTACATAGTAAGTGCTCAATAAAGCTTTGCTGAATGGACAAATGGATGAATAAGAGGCCATTTCCCTCATTGCATCTAATTTTATCCACCCCCACCCCCACTTCATACTGTGCTGACACTGTCTCTAACAGCTCACCAATGTTCTCTAATTGCCAAAACTAATGTCATCATCCTTGGATTCTAATGATACTATAATATAACCCATCATAACTCACCTCTCTTAATTTTTGTCACTCCACGTATTCTGATTATTCCACTACCTCTCTGTTTCTTATTTTCTCCCTTCTAATACCTGGTAGAACATTTCCATGAATCCCTGGCTTCTTTTCCGGAAACATATATAGGTAAAAGAGATATTCTCTACTTTCAAATTTCCAATAAGCCATCTGTTCAGAAAATTCCTAAATATAGATTTTGTTTCCCTAGGTTCTTCTCTAGCCCCACCTCTCAAATTGCTTGTTGGGCATTTCAAACTTATCATTATATTTTCACATAAAATCCAACAAAAACTATACTCATTTTCTTCTGACCAACTCCTCCATCCATTTCTTGATTCACTTGTGAATTCACTCAAATTGAGTCAGCCTGTCATTCTCCCCAAATACTTCGCAACTTTTTATTTCCATATTGCTGTTGTATAGTTTGTTTTACCTAAAATATCACCTTTCCTTAACATCTTCTTTAAAAATCTTATACAATCTTCAAGACTCAAATCAGTTATCACCTTTTGAAGCCTTTCTTGATCATCACTGCTAGATTACCTCCTGCCTCCTCACTCCTATAGAATTTGTACAATACTTATGAAACCTATCATGTAACACCTTATGTTATAGTTACCTTTAAATCATTATGTATCATAAGCCCTTTGAGGGAAAGCATGAGGCCCTGATTCAGGAACCACGTACCTGGTGGCACCATCCCTTGATGGACTGGAGATCTTTTTCCAGTTTAACAGTGAGTGTTTCTCGCTTACAATCTTTATTCTACTATTTTCTAATTGAACAACAGTAATAGTAGTCAAGTGGTCCTATGATGTGCTTTTACATTGAAAATTACTCTTTATTTTCCCCCAGTTGAACCCATATATGTTTCTGACAGCCAACCCCCCACCCCCACCAAAACAAGGGCTTTGACCATTCAGGACCCTGGGGGCTCCTATGATTTGGGAAAGGATGTGGCAAGGGCAGGGGGGCAACTCCAAAGCAGGTGGGCAGCAGACCTCTCCAGGAAAGGTCCTGCAGCCAAATGGTTCATCCGAGATGTAAAAAACTCAAGAAGGTCTGTATCGACCCTTATATTCAAGATTCATGATTTGAAAAGACAGGATCAGTTACCAGGGATGAACTTCTAGTGAATGAACATTCTCAGCAACACCTGGGTGCTTAGTCATGGACTGTAAGATCTATCTAATGCTTGGGGCTGGTGCACTGGGATGACCCAGAGGGATGGTACAGGGAGGGAGGTGGGAGGGGGGTTCAGGATGGGGAACACGTGTACACCCATGGTGGATTCATGTTGATGTATGGCAAAACCAACACAGTATTGTAAAGTAATTAGCCTCCAATTAAAATAAATAAATTTAAATTAAAAAAAAATAAATTAGTGGAAAGACTTGCCTCTGGGTGTGATGGAGAAGGACTGCCCTGAGATATACAATGGGGTCCAAGTCTGTCACCAAGGTGAGGTTCAAGGACAGACTGCAGGTCTAGCAGAGACTTGGGAAGCAGGCTGTTTAGACTTGTAGCTGAGTACGACTGGGAGTGGGATCGAGACCAGGGAATCAGTAAGCAGAGTTTTGTTATTTATGCATGTCTTGGTTCCTCTTTTAATCTCTCAGAGAGTTCATTCCCTCTTTTACCTTCAATCGTTACCCCTATATGAGGAAATATTTTTTTGGTCCTCAACAAATTTCATATTGTCCAGAGACCATCATCATTTGGATGTTTTCTTTCACTCAAATACAATATATCTATTTAGACCCAGTCTGAGAAGTAAGCAACATTTACCTTTCATTTGCTGAAATTAAAACAGCCCCTGCCAGGTAAAGAAACAGTGTTATCAGACTAGCACTTTTCTGAGCCTCTGGCTGCTGTGAGCTGGGTTCCAAGTCAGGTTCCCATTCGCTTCTACTGCCCCTCTTGTGGGGCTTAAGGATTGGTTCCCCCTCCTCTCTTCTTGGATGCTGCTTCACAGAACTGGACCCAGTCATCGTCACTGGCTCCTGAGGAGCGAAGGTGCCCCTCTCAGCGTCTTCCAACTTCCAATTTCATGAAACATCACACACATACCTTTTAGTTTTTAAAATACGAATTTTAAAATTTTGTTTTGAGTGGGAGAAATTACAGAGTTTTAAAAAGAAAAATCCTTGGTATTTGTTGGAGTTTAATTAGTAAACCTAATATTATTTAGTATATTTGTCTCTGCAACGTTAAAAAATTCTAGGTAACCATTGCCTTCAGTAAATGGGTATTCTTTCTGAAGGGACTCTCATTATCTCTCTCTGTCTCTCTCCCTTCACTCTATGGAAAATTTACAGGAAAGACTGAAATCAGTTCTACCATCTGCAGCTCAAGTCTCTTTCTCTGCCTACACTTTGTTTCTAGAAGGAAAATGGGCAAAGCTTACCAAGACAGTTTGACCCAGCTATTCAACTTTCAGGAGTTTATTCTATGAAAAGAACAAGGGATGCTCTCAGATTTCTGTCAAGAATATTAATTTCACAGTTACCTGTAATCATTCAAAATGGAAACAATATACATCTAAAACTAGAAGAATGATTAAATAAATGATTATAGCTATGCAATATAATGCATCCTTTAAAAATCTTATTTTGAAAACTATTTCCTGATTTGGAAAATGAAACAAAACAAAACACACACAAAAAAACAACCATTGAAACTGTTTTTATTATGATCCAAAATGTATATTGAATATGAGTGACTCTATGTGGCATAAGTAACACAAAAAAGTAAGTATAGCGTTCCAGACCTGTATCTAGTTTTCTGTATTGGAATGGTAGATTGTTTACACTTTTTAAAATGGAGGTCTTGGAAATACAGCCTTGAGGCCTGACTACCTTGAAAATAGCTATAAACCCTGAGGGTGCCATTGATAATGTTCTTCCAAATGTTTTTATAGGAGCATGTATTATTTTATTTGCTCATTCATTTAATCAGTAAGCATATAGTGACTGCTAAGTACCAAGTACTCTTCTTCATTCTGAGGAGATAAAAGTAAACAAAACAGAAAAGACATGCTCCTTGCTCTGCCCAGGGTTTAGAATTCTTTAAAATTAGGAAGAAGCATTCTTTAAAATCTCATTTCATTTGGCCCAGTAATTTTATTTCTGGGAATCTACCCTAAGGAAACAATCAAGAAAACAAAATAAAATTATCATACAGAATTAGCAGATTCTCAACAGTAGGGAGATGGTTAAAGTAATAATAGCACATTCATATAATGGAATAATATTAAGAGGAAGCCACTACCATTATGTTACTGAAGAGTGTTAATAACATGAGAAAATATTATTCATGTTTTCCATTAATATCAATGGAAAAAAATAACCTACCAAATTACCTAGAATCTTACTTCAATAATGTAATGAAATAGTCATAAAAAGAGAAATTCAAATGTTAACAGGTGTTACTTTTGCATGGTGGAGTCGTGGGTGATTTGCATTTTTGTGTCTATGTTCTTCATGAACAAGGTTTAATTTTACAATCAGGAAAACCATGTTGCTTTTATTTTTTAAGATAATTCAAAGATGACCTGTTAAAAATTCAAGGAGCATACAAAAAGGTAATTTAACATTTCCTCCAAGTCTGCATTGCCATGGCGGAGTAAAGAAGAAATCATTCATATGGAGGCCTCTTCCTCTCTAAAACACTCTAGGGAAAGAATGGATGACCATGCCTGTAGGGGAGCTAGATTCACTGGAGGGCCTAAGGGGATTAATTCACTCTGCTCACGAGGCTGAGCAAGGAAAAACAGAAGGAGCATTGGAGAACCTAGAGACACAGCCTTGAGGCAGCATCCCTAACTCTCCTTGAACTCTAACCCTGAGCATGCCGTTGATAACCTGCACATCAGGCACAAGTGGCATTTCTTGTCATTTCCCTCAGCTCTGACACCAGAGACCTTCTGATCTTACTGAGGGTGTCACAGAGAGTCAGGGTCCTGTGTGTGGTTTGCCTAGAGACAAACAGTGGAGTCTGAGATGTCAGAGTCAAGGCAGCCAAAATCAGGCTCCTTTCGCAACCCACTGTGAAGACCTTGACCCTGAACCCTACCCCTCACCTTCTAAGCGCAAAGAGAAAGAGAAGAGCTATGGAGCATGTCATTGCTGTTTAAGCCAGAGCAGGAGAGCTGTCTGCTGGGGCTCCATCAGCTACTGAATGCTTGGGCTCACACTGACTGTCGGGTCTCCCTTGAGCTCACAAGTACCCAATGAAGTAAAAATATCAACTTTCCCTCTAAGTTAGGGATAATCAAGATAGTATGTGTAAAGCTGAAATGGCATCAGGCTTCACTGCATCAGTTATGCATCATGCTGTGAGTTTTCTAAGTTTAAGGGGGCTGAGAAGTTAAGGGAGCAAGTCACTGCAGAAAGACTTACAGGTGTATCTGACATCCAGCAAAACAAATATCTAAAAACCAGAGTAGCGTAAGAGAGACATTCTCAAAAAATTCATTTCAGTACCACTTTGAGTAATTGGTTCCTCTCCTACATTTAAAATATAAATTGACTCACCACAATTTATTTTTCACATTACATATTAAGCACATAAGAGTTGCATAAAGGGAATTTAAAAATCAGCATTTGGATATCACTGCAAAAGAAACATAGTTTCCTCTGATTTAAAAAGAGATTTGGCTATAGAATCCGCTCAAATCAATTACAAATTTTATGCAAAAGAGTTCAATAATTTTGGGAAAAAATTTTTGAAGCTTTTCTCATAGCTTCTTCTTTGGGTTTCTCATATTTATTTATCTCAGCAAGGCCATCAGAAGGACCCATTTCAAAATCACAGTGGCAGGTGTTTTAAGCATACCTCCACATCCTAGGTAAACATTTAACACTTGTGAACCTATAGATATACACATTAGAGACCTAGGGCACTCACAAAAAGTCAATACAAATAGAGCTATGCTCTAATAATTAGTTTTCCATCATGCCACCTTAGGACCCACTTGAAAATGCCAGCATTTTCACTATTAATCAGCTTCTGGAACCCTAGCCTGTCGAATGCAGGAAAAAGCTCTCAATTGCCTTTGATTGCCTTTGCCAAGCATGTTTCTCTATGGATACAGACAGTCTAAAAACATTGACCTTACATGGCAAGAGAAATTTTGAAAAACTCCTGGATCCCTATATGTGGAGTTCCTTAAGAACAACATAGCTGCCTCTCATTCCTGAATGAGAACTCCTAGCAGCATAGACAGAGCTTAATTAGAATTCTGCATTTTATGATTCTAATGGAATGCTCTTAACATCCAAATAATATTAGAGGGGTAAGACGGGAGCAAAAAGCCCCTGAATCTTCAGGAAAAAGTGAAAATGAGGAATTTTGCCTACATGTACTCAAAATTGGAAAGCATCCAAAGGCTGAACAGCAGAAGAGCAGCCCTGCAAGGATTCACAGTACCCCAGTCAGGGGCCAGACCCTTGGCTATACCCTGGGTATCCCCTTTAGGCTGTAAAGGCAGAAGACAGAAGGAATATATGGAAAGAAGCAAAGCAGGAGTTGAAAGGAAAAATGTCAGGGAGATGAGTGGGGAAGGGGAAAAAAAGAGTTAAATGAAGAAAAAAAAGGGGGGGATGTTTCCAGGCGGCTCAGTGGTAAAGAATCTACCTGCCAATGCAGGAGATGCAAGTTCACTCCCTATGTGGGAACAATGCACTGGAGAAGAGAACGGCAACCCACTCCAGTATTCTTGCCTGGAAAATCCCATGGACAGAGGGGCCTGGCGGGCTACAATCCATGGGGTTGCAAAGAGTCGGACACGACTGAGTGATTGCACACACATATGTACATGTAATGGAAAAGAGACAGAAAAATGGAAAGGAGTAGAAAAGGAAAGAGAGACAGAAAAGAAAAGCATCAGATAAGATTAAAATCCCCCATCAACAACTGACTCGGCTAGCTGTCAGTACAAATCCAGTGGTGCAAGTGGTCAATCTCCACCTTGAACCATGCACTATTCCACCCTGAAGCTCCATAGCAATGCTATCTTCCTTTAAAGATACTTTTTCCCTTTTTCCACAAAGGTCAAGCTCACCTATCGAAGGCCACAGCCGTCATGGAGTAAATACTGGCAAAGACAGCAGCAATGGGGAAGAAGTTGTGGAATTTGCAGTAGAACAGGCCATAGTACCACTCATTGTGGACTGCGTAGGTGAAGTTCACCACTGTATTGAATGCAGCCATGGAGGCCTCTGCGAAGGCCAGGTTCACCAGGAAGTAGTTAGTAACTGTCCTCATTCTCTTGTGGGCCAAGATGATCCACATAACCACCACGTTGCCCACCACGGAGGTCACCACGATGACAGTGTAGGCAGCTGCCCAAAGGACAATTTGCCAGGCTGGCTGCACAAACTGGTTAGGCTCCGAGATGTTGGTGGAGATGTTTGGGAAGAGGTCTGAGTCCACTGGGAGGACGTTATCCATTCTTCTGCTAAGTGATTAAGCCCTTCTCTCTATACACACACAGACCCTTTTGCAGCAGGGTCCTGAGCCCTGTTTAACCCAGACGGGAGGGCTCGTAGGCGCTTTCTGGACAGAACCCCTTCCTTACAAGAAGACTTGATGCTCAAATAAAATCTTCTAGATGTGCTGTATATCCTTGGCTTTGAATTCCTCCACTTTTAAGCTTCAGGAAGCACTTGAGTTCTGTAATCTGCAAACAGCGTCTCTCCCGCGTTGAGCTGGAACAGAGAAAGAAATTCCACGGGTCACGGTTGCAGGAGGCAGGAGACACCCCCCCACCTTACTGCACCTGCTGCTGCTTCCAAGTGCTGTTCTTCCTGCCTGTAGCGAGAAAGGCAAAGCCCTATGCTGCGTGAGGACTTGGGGGCGAAGATAAGGCTGGGAGGTATTAGTCACAGCACGACCTGTAAAAGTCAGAGTCTATGGCCGGGATTCTGGGGCCCTGGGTCCAGCTGGAGATTTTTTTCCTCTGCTTTCATTACCGCCGCCGCCGCTGCCGCCGCCGCCGCCTGCAGCTTTGCAGGCGCCTCTTGGCTCAAGTCCTGCTCAGCTTGGGAGTTAGCAGAACCTTGGCAGGCTGCGCCCGAGGTCTTTATAACAGGCTGTAGCGACGTCACCGAGAAGGGGCAGTACCTGGGCTGCGTACTCGCCGGCCCTCTTTCACAGGGCCGCAGCTGCACTATCTGTTGACAACCGGCTCACTGCACCATCACAGCCACCAAGCCTTTTGCTGCTACCTGCTGTGGGAGTCTGCAAACCGTGCGTGCTCCCAACACAATCCTGGAGGGGGCGCTAGCTAGGTCGCCCTGGAGTAACTGCGCCAGATGGGGTCCGCTGCTGCAAGCACAGATGAACCAAAGGGGAAAAGAAGGATTTGGGAAGGAGCTGCAGGGATGGACACCCAACATCCAAAGAGGGCGGGAATGCTGCCGTAACTCTGCAGAGGCCCCTGCCTCTGGCGGTTGGTGTTGGCGATGTGTGGGGATAACGTGCCGACGCTGCGCTCCCCACCTCGCTCCAGCCCGAAACACTCCCCAAATACTTAGTTCCTTTCACTAGTAGACCGAATCCCTGGGAGGAAGTGATAGTTTCTAAGCTTTGGAGAACATCTTCCTCAGCTCCCCTGGGAGCTTGGCCCCTTGCTCCGTGAAAAGCCCCAGCTAAGCTCTCCAGATGAGGCCCCTGCGCAGGCAGTGGGGACTGGGCTGAGCTCTCTGCTAAAACCAGTGTGTTTCCCAGACGCGCAGCTCTGGGCTCTCTGCCAGCACCCCCTGTCTCGAGTTCGCGGTCCAGCAACCTGCAGCCTCTGCCTCTGAGCCTCCCGGGACTGTGGGCCAGAGCCCATCCCCGGTAGCGTCGGGGATTCGTCTTCCTCTCACCAACCCGCTGCCAAGTTTGCATAAGCACTGGAGGAGAGGTCCGCCAGTCTTCGCTCCCCACTCCATACCCAGCCCTGGCGGGCTTTTAAGACCTTGTCTCCTACTCCAAGGCCATTTCAAATGGCCAAGCTGGAACAGGGTCCAGAGAAGCAGTAGGAAGGGTTCCCCAGTAGTTCAGTTCAGTTCACTCGCTCAGTCCTGTCCGACTCTTTGCGACCTCATGCAGGCCAGGCCTCCCTGTCCATCACCAACTTCCGGAGTTTATCCAAACTCATGTCCACTGAGGCGGTGATGCCATCCAACGATCTCATCCTCTGTCGTCCCCTTCTCCTCCTGCCTTCAATCTTTCCCAACATCAGGGTCTTTTCAAATGAGTCAGCACTTCGCATCAGGTGGCCAAAATATTGGAGTTTCAGCTTCAACATCAGCCCTTCCAATAAACACCCAGGACTGATTTCCTTTAGGATGGACTGGTTTGATCTCCTGCAGTCCAGGGGACTCTCAAGAGTCTTCTCCAACACCACAGTTCAAAAGCATCAATTCTTCGGTGCTCAGCATCCATACATGACCACAGGAAAAACCATAGCCTTGACTAGACAGACCTTTGTTGACAAAGTAATGTCTCTGCTTTTCAATATCCTCTCTAGGTTGGTCATAACTGTCCTTCCAAGGAATAAGCATCTTTTAATTTCATGGCTGCAATCACCATCTGCAGTGATTTTGGAGCCCAGAAAAATTAAGTCAGCCACTGTTTCCCCATCTATTTGCCATGAAATGATGGGACCAGGTGCCATGATCTTAGTTTTCTGAATGTTGAGCTTTAAGCCAACTTTTTCACTCTCCTCTTTCACTTTCATCAAGAGGCTCTTTAGTTCTTCTTCACTTTCTGCCATAAGGGTGGTATCATCTGCATATCTGAGGTTATTGATATTTCTCCCAGCAATCTTGATTCCAGCTTATGCTTCATCCAGCCTGGCGTTTCTCATGATGTACTCTGCATATAAGTTAAATAAGTAGGGTGACAATATACAGCCTTGACATACTCCTTTGCCTATTTGGAACCAGTCTGTTGTTCCATGTCCAGTTCTAACTGTTGCTTCCTGACCTGCATACAGGTTTCTCAAGAGGCAGGTTAAGTGGTCTGGTATTCCCATCCCTTGAAGAATTTTCCACAGTTATTGTGATTCACACAAAGACTTTGGCATAGTCAATAAAGCAGAAATAGATGTTTTTCTGGAACTCTCTTGCTTTTTCGATGCTCCAGAGGATGTTGGCAATTTGATCTCTGGTTCCTCTGCCTTTTCTAAAGCCAGCTTGAACAACTGGAAGTTCATTGTTCATGTACTGCTGAAGCCTGGCTTGGAGAATTTTGAGCATTACTTTACTAGCGTGTGAGATGAGTGCAATTGTGCGGTAGTTTGAGTGTTCTTTGGCCTTGCTTTTCTTTGGGATTGGAATGAAAACTGACCTTTTCCAGTCCTGTGGCCACTGCTGAGTTTTCCAAATTTGCTGGCATGCTGGGTGCAGCACTTTCACAGCATCATCTTTCAGGATTTGAAATAGCTCAACTGGAATTCCATCACCTCCACTAGCCTTGTTCATAGTGATACTTCCTAAGGCCCACTTGACTTCACATTCCAGGATGTCTGGCTCTAGGTCAGTGATCGCACCTTCATGGTTATCTGGATCGTGAAGATCTTTTTTGTACAGTTCTATTGTGTATTCTTGACACCTCTTCTTAATATCTTCTGCTTCTGTTAGGTCCCTACAATTTCTGTCCTTTATTGAGCCCATCTTTGCATGAAATGTTCCCTTAGTATCTCTAGTTTTCTTGAAGAGATCTCTAGTCTTTCCTATTCTATTGTTTTCCTCTATTTCTTTGCATTGATTGCTGAGGAAGGCTTTTTTATCTCTCCTTGCTATTCTTTGGAACTCTGCATTGAAATGAGTATATCTTTCCTTTTCTCCTTTGCCTTTCACTTCTCTTCTTTTCACAGCTGTTTGTAAGGCCTCCTCAGACAGATATTTTGCTTTTTTGCATTTCTTTTCCATGGGGATGGTCTTGATCCCTGTCTCCTGTACAATGTCATGAACCTCTGTCCATAGTTCATCAGGCACTCTGTCTATCAGATCTAGGCCCTTAAATCTATTTCTCACTTCCACTGTATAGTCATAAGGGATTTGATTTAGGTCATACCTGTGAATGGTCTAGTGGTTTCCCCCACTTTCTTCAATTTAAATCTGAATTTGGCAACAAGGAGTTCATGATGTGAGCCACAGTCAGCTCCCGGTCTTGTTTTTGCTGACTGTATAGAGCTTCTCTCCATCTTTGGCTGTAAAGTTATAATCAATCTGATTTTGGTGTTGACCATCTGGTGATGTCCATGTGTAGAGTCTTCTCTTGTGTTGTTGGAAGAGAGTGTTTGCTATGACCAATGCATTCTCTAGGCAAAACTCAGTTAGCCTTTGCACTGTTTGTTTCTGTACTCCAAGGTCAAATTTGCCTGTTACTCCAGGTATTTCTTGTCTTCCTACTTTTGCATTCCAGTCCCCTATGATGAAAAGGACATCTTTTTTGGGTGTTAGTTCTAAAAGGTCTTGTAGGTCTTCATAGAACTGTTCAACCGCACCTTCTTTGGCATTACTGGTCGGGGCATAGACTTGAATTATTGTGATATTGAATGGTTTGCCTTGGAAATGAACAGAGATCATTCTGTCGTTTTTGAGATTGCATCTAAGTACTGCATTTTGGACTCTTTTGTTGACCATGATGACTACTCCATTTCTTCCAAGGGATTCCTGCCCAGAGTAGTAGATATAATGGTCATCTGAGTTAAATTCACTCATTCCAGTCCATCTTAGTTCACTGATTCCTAGAATGTTGACGTTCAGTCATGCCATCCACTGTTTGACCACTTCCAATTTGCCTTGATTCATGGACCTGACATTCCAGGTTCCTATGCAATATTGCTCTTTACAGCATTGGACCTTGCTTCCATCACCAGTCACATCCACAACTGGGTATTGTTTTTGCTTTGGCTCCATCCTTTCCTTCTTTCTGGAGTTATTTCTCCACTGATCTCCAGTAGCATATTGGGCACCTGTCCAACTGGGCATATTGGGCACCAGAAGCATATTGGGCTTCCCTGTCCTTCACTATCTCCCTCAATTTGCTCAAACTCACGTCCATTGAGTTGGTGATGCAATCCAACCATGTCATCGCCTGTCGTCCCCTTCTCCTCCTGCCTTCCATCTTTCCCAGGATCAGGGTCTTTTCAAATTAGTCAGTTCTTTTCATCTGATGGCCAAAGTATTGGAGTTCCAGCTTCAGCATCAGTCCTTCCAATGAATATTCAGGGTTGCTTTCCTTTAGGATGGACTGGTTTGGTCTCCTTGCAGTCCAAGGGACTCTCAAGAGTCTTCTCCGACACCACAGTTCAAAAGCATCAATTCTTTGCCACTCAGCTTTCTTTATAGTCCAACTTTTACATCCATACATGACTACTGGAAAAACCATAGCTTTGACTAGGTGGACATTTGTTGGCAAAGTAATGCCTTTGCTTTTGAATACACTGTCTAGCTTGGTCATAGCTTCTCTTCCAAGGAGCAAGTCTTTCAATTTTATGGCTGCAGTCACCACCTGCAGTGACTGCTTCCATTGTTTCCCCAACTATCTGCCACGATGGACTGAATGCCATCTTAGTTTTTTAAATGTAGACTTTTAAGCCAACTTTCTCACTCTCCTCTTTCACTTTCATCAAGAGGCTCTTTAGTTCCTCTTCGCTTTCTGCCATAAGGGTCATGTCATCTGCATATCTGAGGTTATTGATATTTCTCCCAAAAATCTTGATTCCAGCTTATGCTTCATCTAGCCCGGCATTTCATATAATGTACTCTGCATTTAAGTTGAATAAGCAGGGTGACAATATATGGCTTTGATGTACTCCTTTCCCTACTTGGAACCAGTCTATTGTTCCATGTCTGATTCTAGTTGTGGTTATGCAGTTCTTCTTGACCTGCATACAGGTTTTTCAGGAGGCAGGTAAGGTGGTCTGGTACTCCCATCTTTTTAAGAATTTTCCAGTTTCTTGTGATCCACACAGTCGAAGGCTTTGGCATAGTCAATTAAGCAGAAATAGATGTTTTTCTAGAACTCTTTCTTTTTCGATGATCCAGCAGATGTTGGCAATTTGATCTCTGGTTCCTCTGCCTTTTCTAAATCCAGCCTGAACATCTGGGAGTTCACGGTTTACCTACTGCTGAAACCTAGCTTGGAGAGTTTTGAGCATTACTTTACTAGCGTGTGAAATGAGTGCAATTGTGTGGTAGTTTGAGCACTCTTTGGCATTGACCTTTTTTGGGATTGAAATGAAAACTGACCTTTTCCAGTCCTGTGGCCACTGCTGAGTTTTCCAAATTTGCTGGCATGTTGGGTGCAGCACTTTCACAGCATCGTCTTTTAGGATTTGAAATAGCTCAACTGGAATTCCATCACCTCCACCAGCTTTGTTCATAGTGATGCTTTCTAAGGCTCACTTGACTTCGCATTCCAGGATGTCTCGCTCTAGGTAAGTGATCACACCATTGTGGTTATCTGGATCATGAAGATCTTTTTTGTACAGTTCTTCTGTGTATTCTTGCCACCTCTTCTTAATATCTTTTGCTTCTGTTAGGTCCATACCATGTTCTGTCCTTTATTGTGCCCATATTTGCATGAAAGATTCCTTTGGTATCTCTAATTTTCTTGAGGAGATTACTCTAGTCTTTCCCATTCTATTGCTTTTCTCTATTTCTTTGCATTGATCACTGAGGAAGGCTTTCTTATCTCTCCTTGCTATTCTTGGGAGGAACTTTGCATTCAAATGGGTATATCTTTCCTTTCAGATATATCTCATTTTTTTTTTTTTTTCAGATATTTCCTTTCAGATTCCTTTGCAGATTCCTTCAGAATTCCTGAAAAATTCCTATTTCAGATTTTCCCTTTCAGATATATCTCTCCTTCCAGCAAGCAAAATATCTCCAGGAAGGGCTTTAATGTTCAGAAATGTATATGGGTTTATATTGGGCTAAAATCAGATGATTTTGGGGAATCTGCTAATTAACACTGATTTTGTTGAATTCTCACATTTCAGTGTTTACCATTATTCAGGGAGTAATTTTGCAAAACTGTATCAATAAGATCCTATATATGTTTTTATTCTCCAAGAGTTGATATTTTTTTCTTTTCTACTCACCTCCTCATTGACATACAATACAGACCCATCAGGCTCAAAGAAAATTCTGTTTACAATCTAATATAAATTCTTTCTCATTAGTCCAGGCCCTTTAATACTATATAGACAGACCTGCAAACCACAATATCCATAATATACAAATATAGGATTTTCACTATTGTCTGAATCTTATTTTTCTCACTCAAAACATTGTTTGGATGCTTCAGAGTTATATGAAAATTTACTTTGTTTCCAGTTTTTGCTACTAAAGACAAGGCTACAATAAACATTTTTATGTCTTTGCAGTTCAATACTTTTTTTCAATGGGATAAACTCCAAGTAGAATTGTTAGGTAATGGATTGTATTTATATTTATATGCACATATGCGTATGTGTTGTGTGTTTCTATTTTATGTTGCCAGATTGCATTCTAAAAGGGTGTCATACTATTAATATCACTAATGACTAAATCACTGTTTTCCCACATCACCTACAGTAATATATATTAAGGGTTTTGCCAGTCTAAAATATGCAAAGTATGATAACTTTGTTAATACATGGTGTCTATTTTCTGACCACTAGAGAATTTGGACTTCTTTAATATTTTTTGGCTGTGTGGATTTTCCCTTCTCTAAACTGTCTATTCATATTCCTTTGTTCCTTTCTGTGTTGGATTGCTTTGTGGTCATTTTTTTTTCTTCTCAGTGCTCTTTGTATGTTACATGTATGAACACTTTTTATGTCATGAATATTTCAAATATTTTTTTCTGGTGACACTTAGGTCTTTAATTCACCTGGAGTTTCTTATTTTATATTATGTAAAATACTTTTTTCATATTGCATGCTCATTTCCACAGCTCCATTTTCCTAGTGAATTAAATAATTATCCTTGTCACAGAATACATTTTTGAATATATGTGATTTAATATTTATGTGCTCCAGTCTTTCCCACTGATCTATTTATGTATTCCTATAGCAACATTATACATATAATTCATATACATATAATTTACTTTTCCTAGCCCCCTTGCAACTAGGCAGAGCCTTATGACTAATTCAGGCTTCCCTGGTGGCTCAGCTGGTAAGGAATCCACCTGCAATACGCGACCTGGGATCCATCCCTGGGTTGGGAAGATCCCCTGGAGAAGCGAATGACAACCCACTCCAATATCCTGGCCTGCAGAATTCCATGGACTGTATAGTCCATGGGGTCACAAAGATTCGGACATGACTGAGCAACTTTCACTTTATCACTTTATTTTATGACTAATTCAGCCAATAGATTGTTAGTGGAAATGATATGTGTCACTTTCAGGCTGAAACATAGACGTGTGTGAGGGCTAAGGGACAGTAAAAGAAAAAGAGAGTAAGAGAGAGAGACATCTTCATATGATGTCACCTGCTAAGTCCCAAATGATGCAGCTACACGAGCGCAAGTCCTGATCACCTGGAGTTCCTGGGCTACTGGTAACACAGGCCCCTGCCAAATCATTTTGGACATGTAGCATAAACAAGAAGTGAGTTCTTATTGTGTTAATACACTGTCTATGCGTGCTCAGTTGCGTCCAATTCTATGGAACCCCACAGACTGTAGCCCGCCAGCCTCCCCTTTCCATGGGATTCTCTAGGCAAGAATACTGGAGTTGGTAACCACTCTCTTCGCCAGGGGATTTTCCTGACCCAAGGATCGAGCCCACGTCTCCTGCATTGGCAGGTAGATTCTTTAACTCTGTGCCACCTGAGAATCCATCAGGGTTTGCAAGTTCATTCCCTACATCTGTGTCTCTATTCCTATCCTGAAACTAGGTTCATCAGTAGCATTTTTCTAGATTCCATATATATGTGCGTTAATACACAATATTTGTTTTTCTCTTTCTGACTTACTTCACTGTGTATGACAGACTCTAGGTTCATCCATATCACTACAAATGGCCCAATTTTGTTCCCTTTTATGGCTAATATCCCACGGTATATATGTACCAACACAACTAACACAACATTGTAAAGCAATTATACTCCAATAAAAAAATAGTTACCAGTAAACCCCACCAGGGTTTGGGATTCATTTGTTACTCATCCTGATATAGTAGCTTAACCTGACTAATACAGAAATAAAATAAGGCAAGTTCACATAAGTGCTTACTTCCTGCTTTTCTTATCTATTTGGGGGCATCATATTTAAATTTTAGTATTTTTAATCCAATTTAAAAGGTTCCAAACAAAATAAAGTACTTTGGTATTCTAACTGGAACTGCCTTGAATTTACTTTTGACAAAATTGACATTTTTTATTCTAAACTTTTTCTTTGAAGAACATGAGATGCCTTTCTATTTCTTCTAGTCTTCCTTTATTCCTTTCAAAAAGGTTTTATAATTTTGGTTAAAATAGATCCAGTCTTTGGATTAAGTGTATTTCCATATACTTTTTTCCCATGTAAAAAAATATTTTCCTTTTTTACCCTAAAGAAAAGCTACTGACTTCTGCATATATGTACTTGTTTGTATGTGTCTGTGTGTATATGTTAGGCATCTTTCTAAATTTCTCATTCATTCTAGTGTTTTTCACTTAACTTTCTTTAGTTTTCAATCACGTCGTTAACTTTTTCTTGTCTTATTGAATTTCCTGTGCTTCCAAGACAAAGTTGAATTCAAAACAGTGATGACAGTTATTTTCATACAGTTTCTGAAGATAATTAGGATGTCTTTGATTTTTTAACATTTAGGATGTTTGTTATTAAATTGGCTAGTCTTTTATGTTTAAATGGCTTCATTCTACTTTACTTTGCCTTGAAATTTGCATTAGAATGTCTTATAATTTCTTTTTTTAAATGCCCTTTTCAGGATTTGTGTAATTTTTTTTTTTTCCTAACTAACTTGGTGCAGTGGATTAACGATAGATTTCCAAACACTCACCTACCCTAACCTTTCTGACATGAATTCTGCTTCAGTTCAGTTCAGTAATTTTTTTTTTTCCCCTAACTAACTTGGTGCAGTGGATTAACTGGATAGATTTCCAAACACTCACCTACCCTAACCTTTCTGATATGAATTCTGCTTCAGTCGCTCAGTCATGTGTGACTCTTTGGGACCCCATGGACTGTAGCACACCAGGCTTCCCTGTCCTTCATCAACTCCCAGAGCTTGCTCAAACGCCATCCAACCATCTCATCCTCTGTTGTCCCCTTCTCCTCCCTTCAATCTTTCCCAGCATCAGGGTCTTTTCCAATGAATTATTTCTTCACATCAGGTGGCCAAAGTATTGGAGCTTCAGCTTCAGCATTAGTCTTTCCAATGAATATTCAGGGTTGATTTCCTTTAGGATTGGCTGGTTTGGTCTCCTTGCAGTCCAAGGGACTCTCAAGAGTCTTCTCCAACACCACAGTTCAAAAGCATCAATTCTTCAGTGCTCAGCTTTCTTTATGGTCCAGCTCTTACATCCATACATGACTCCTGGAAAAACCACAACTTTGACTAGACGGACCTTTGTCATCAAAGTAATGTCTCTCTTTTTTAATATGTTGTCTAGGTATTTTCTTCCAAGGAGCAAGCATCTTTTAATTTCATGGCTGCAATCACCATCTGCAGTGATTTTGGAGCCCCAAAAATAAAGTATCTCACTGCTTCCATTGTTTCTCCATCTATTTGCCATGGAGTGATGGGACCAGATGCCATGATCTTAGTTTTTGAATGTTGAATTTTAAGCCAGCTTTTTCACTCTCCTCTTTCACCTTCATCAAGAGGTCCTTTAGTTCCTCTTCACTTTCTGCCATAAGGGTGGTGTCATCTGCGTATCTGAGGTTATTGATATTTCTCCCAGCAATCTTGATTCCAGCATGCGCTTCTTCCATCCCAGTGTTTCTCATGATGTACTCTGCATATAAGTTAAATAAGCAGGGTGACAATATACAGCCTTGATGTATTCCTTTTCCTGTTTGGAATCTGTCTGTTGTTCCATGTCCAGTTCTAACAGTTGCTTCTTGACTTGCATACAGATTTCTCAGGAGGCTGGTAGGCGGTCTGGTATTACACAGTCAAAGGCTTTGGTGTAGTCGATACAGCAGAAGTAGATGTTTTTCTGGAATTCTCTTGCTTTTTCTATGATTCAGTGGATGTTGGCAATTTGATCTCTAGCTCCTTTGCCTTTTCTAAATCCGGCTTGAACATCTGGAAGTTCACAGTTCACATACTGTTGAAGCCTGGCTTGGAGAATTTTGAGCATTACTTTGCTAGCGTGTGAGATGAGTGCAATTGTGTGGTAGTTTGAACATTCTTTGGCATTGCCCTTCTTTGGGACTGGAATGAAAACTGACTTTTTTCAGTCCTGTGGCCACTACTGAGTTTTCCAAACTCAGCTTGGAAATTCTGCTTGGCCAGGGCTATATGGTTCCTTTTGTTAGGTAGTCAGAATAGGATGGCGGTGGCTAACAGATAAGGAAGAGAAAAGCCCATGAAAATAGAACAAAGGAAGGTCCAAGGACCGGAGTGAGGACCTCAGGTAAAACAAACAACACACCTGGCTGACCCAATTTACATAGGACAGGCCCAGGGGGAAAAATAATATAAAAAGAGGAGCCAAAGCTAGCACTCTCTCTCTCTCTCTCTCTCTCTCTCTCTCTCTCCATCTCTTTCTCTCTCTCCCCCGCATGCTGGGGCACTCTTCTCTTCACGTCTTTGGATCGACTTGCCCTCACGCCTCGAGGATGGATTTTCCTGCTATCTTCTAAATAAAATAGAGCTGTAACACTGAGCTGTAACACTGATTTGTCTAAGACCCATAACACAGTCCGTTCGAGGCCTGAGAGCTATAACATGGTCTGTCCAAGACCCGAGAGATGTGACACGCCGAGGGGGCTTTAATGTCCGTCACTCCAAGTCTTTGTTGTGATGAGACAAAAGCCGAGGAGCATACACTCGCGTGACACTTTGATATACTGCTGGAATCAACTTGCTGGTGTTTTATTTAACATTTTTGCATCTATTTGCTAAGTGAGACTGATGTATAGCTTTCCCCCCTCTTTTCCTTTTTTTTTTTTTTTATGTCACGGTATCAGTTTGGTATCAATGTTATACGTCAAAAAATGAAACATGAAGCAGCTTATCTTTAACTGTGGCCAGAAATATTAGTCATCATACCTGAAACAGAAGCGCTGACATCACCCAGAAGCTGCCTGAAAATGTAACTTCTTGGACCAATACAGAACTAAAAATCTAGGTAGACATTTTAATAAGACTGTAGTCGATTCATATGTAGATTAGAGTTTGGAGAACTTAAAATAGGCCAACTGTTGCTAAGTCGCTTCCGTCGTGTCCAACTCTGTGCGACCCCATAGACGGCAGCCCACCAGGCTCCCCCGTCCCTGGGATTCTCCAGGCAAGAACAGTGGAGTGGGTTGCCATTTCCTTCTCCAAAATAGGCCTAAGTGTTATCCAAATTTCTCAGATGATAAGAATATCTTGAATTGCTTGTTAAATGTATATATTATAATTTTCCCCCTGAAAAATCTAATTGGTAGGTCTGGCTTTGGGCTCAGTGATCTGTATTTTTGTCAAGTATTTTGGGTCAGTCTTCTATTTAAGCAAGTTTTGGAACTAAATGAGTCTGTTATTTAAAATCCAGTATGAAACTAGATGAGTCCTTTCTTCATAGTAAGAAAGTTGTCTTCTAATGTTTTTGGAGACTATTACTTCTTCTGCATTAGCTCTTTTTTTCTCCTTTGGGACTTTTATTTTTGGGGTGCTATGTCTCCTGTATTCATTCCACAAATGTTTTAAAAACAATGCCTCACCTCTTGGTGGTAACTAGTATTTAAAAAATGAAATAACAAACTAGAAAATGTCAGAATGCATAACACATAGGATAAGGAAGGGTAAGTACTGTTTTGTGAATTTTTATTTCCATTACAGCCCTATGTGGATTGCAGTTTTGGTGGGTTTTTTTTTTTTTTTTTTTTTTAAGTTTGAAAGGAATTCTGAAAGTTTCTTTAAATTTTTCTCATGGTTTCCATCTTTTTTATTTATCTGCTTTGTGTTTAGATGTATTTCTTGTACTTGATTTTCTTTCCCTTGTGTCTTTTAATACAGATACAGAATATCTTAGCCAAAATGTTTTTGCTTAGTTTCTTGAATCTCCTGATGGATACTTACTGTTATTATAGTGTTGGATTCAAGTGTTTATGTAACTCCTTCAGCAGCTGTCTTACCTGAGCTTGTTTTCTGATTGTCTAGCTTCGAATTTTTTTGGCTGCTAGATTCCCTTGCATAGATTGCTCTTTTGTTTCTTGTGTTACCAGGGCTCAGGTTGAAGCATTTAAACAGTGGACATTTACTGGGTACCCAGGTCATCAAAGAAGCTGTGGGATTGTGGTTAGGGTTAGCCCCTCCCTCCCCTCACAACTGGGCTGTCAAAGTTCTGCTGTGATACCACCAGGGAGCCTCCCTGTCTTCCATTCTCCCAGACCATGACTTCCATTTCCTGCCTCAGTGCAGGGAGACCTACTTTATCCTTTCTATTTCCTCTAGGTCTTTTGAGCATCAGGGAGACTCCCTGGCACACCAGCCTAGGGCAGATACTGCCCCTATTTTCAGATCTGAGTACTCAGGTTCCTGTTTCACTTCTTCCTCCAAGTTTTCATGCTGATCTCCCAACAAAGTCTAGTCTGCTAGAGGAAGCTCTGCCCATTTCTACTGTTATCTTAGTTCAACCCCCAACAGAGCCCCAGGATTTACTTTATTCCAAAGAATAGCAAGGAGAGATAAGAAAGCCTTCCTAAGTGAACAATGCAAATAAATGGAGGAAAACAATAGAACTGGAAAGACTAGAGATCTCCTCAAGAAAATTAGAGTTACCAAGGGAATGTTTCATGCAAAGATGTGCACAATAAAGGACAGAAACAGTAAGGACCTAACAGAAGCAGAAGAGGTTAAGAAGAGATGGCAAGAATACACAGAACTATATAAAAAAGATCATAATGACCCAGATAACCACAACGGTGTGATCACTCACCTAGAGACAAACATCTTGGAGTGAGAAGTCAAATGGGTCTTAGGAAGCATCAAGATGAACAAAGCTGGTGGAGGTGATGGAATTCCAGTTGAGCTATTTCAAATCCTAAAAGACAATGCTGTGAAAGTGCTGCACTCAATATGCCAGCAAATTTGGAAAACTCAGCAGTGGCCACAGGACTGGAAAAAGTCAGTTTTCATTCCAATCCCAAAGAATCCCAATTGTAAAGAATGCTCAAACTACTGCACAATTGCACTCATTTCACAAGCTAGCAAGATAATGCTCAAAATTCTCCAAGCCAGGCTTCAACAGTACATGAACCGTGAACTACCAGATGTTCAAGCTGGATTTAGAAAAGGCAGAGGAGCCAGAGATCAAATTGCCAACATCTGCTGGATCATCAAAAAAGCAAGGGGATTCCAGAAAAACATCTAACATCTACTTCTGCTTCATTGACTACACTAAAGCCTTTTACTGTGTGGATCACAAGAAACTGTGGAAAGTTCTTAAAAAGATGGGAATACCAGACCACTTTACCCGCCTCCTGCAAAACCTGAATGCAGGTCAAGAAGCAACAGTTAGAACTGGACATCGAACAATGGACTGGTTCCAAATTGGGAATGGAGTACATCAAGGCTGTATACTGTCACCTTGCTTATTTAACTCATAGCAGAGTGCATCATGTGAAATGCTGGACTGGATAAAGCACAAGTTGGAATCAAGATTGTTGGGAGAAATATCAATAACCTCAGATACGCAGATGACAACACCCTTGTGGCATAAATTGAAGAGGAACTAAAGAACCTCTTGATGAAGGTGAAAGAGGAGAGTGAAAAAGCTGGCTTAAAATTCAACATTCAAAAAACTGAGATTATGGCATCTGGTCTCATCACTTCATGGCAAATGGATGGGGAAAAAATTGAAGCAGTGAGATACTTTATTTTGGGGGCTTCAAAATCACTGCAGATGGTGACTGCAACCATGAAATTAAAAAACACTTGCTCCTTGGAAGAAAAGCTATGACCAACCTAGATAGCATATTAAAAAGCAGAGACATTACTTTGCCAACAAAGGTCTGTCTAGTCAAAGCTATGGTTTTTTCAGTAGTCATGTATGGATGTAAGAGTTGGACCATGAGGAAGGCTGAGTGCTGAAGAGTTGATGCTTTTGAACTGTGTTGTTGGAGAAGACTCTTGAGAGTCCCTTGGACTACAAGAAGATCCACCCAGTCAATCCTAAGGGAAATCAACCCTGAATATTCATTGGAAGGACTAATGCTGAATCTGATGCTCCAATACTTTGGCCACCTGATGTAAAGAGCCACCTCATTTGAAAAGACCCTGATGCTGTGAAAAATGGAAGGCAGGAGGAGAAGGGGATGACAGAGGATGAGATGATTGGATGGAATTGCCAAGTCAATGGTTTTGAGTTTGAACAAGCTCTGGGAGATGGTGAAGGACAGGGAAGCCTGGCATGCTGCAGTCCATAGGGTTGCACAGAGTCAGACATGACTGAGTGACTGAACAACAGCAGCTGCCCCTAAGTCCTGAAGCCACTTAGATAATGAGAGAGGAGACTGGAATTGGCTGAGAAAGGGAGGGCAGTTGCCTGCAGGCCCCCATAAGCACTGATGCCCTGAAACCACTAGGATGGAAGCATCTCCTCCCCTGCTTCAAGTGTCGGTTAGTTACGGTCAGTCACTGGCTCCCTTCTTCAGCCATCCTTTCACAAGACAAACTGGTGTGCATTATACGTCTTTCAAATTAGACTGTTAGCTCTCAGAAGGCAGGAAAAATATTGTTTAACTATGTATTTGTTAGTACTCCCTTCCATACGGTGTTCTGCCCACAGTGGATGATCTATTGCTGTTGTTCAGTCACTAAGTCAAGCCTGACCTTGGTGACCCCATTGACTGCAGCATGCCAGGCTTCCCTGCCCTTCACTTTTATATATATAGATATAGATATATATGTATATATTTAATTGGATTGAATTATACAAAAATGAATTTATAAATGCAGGGAGGCAACAACAGATCAGAAATCATTAAACTATAAGTCTTCTCACCACAAAATAACAATAAACAATAACAGGAGGCAGGGAGAAAAAGAGGAGGCTCCCTGGCATTCAACCAGTAATTACTATATGCCAGGCCACGTCCTATGTGCTGCACATATAGTCACTTTATTTGATCTTGTGTCAGCGCTTCTTACATAACAACAGTAGTACTATGATTATAACTGTTTGTGGATGTTATTCCTCTCCTACTTCTCCAGGCATGAGAAACATTTTTCTCAATCCAACTGTTTTCCACACAGACCCTTGATCCTCGTGGTGTTCTGAGTTATGAGATGCCCCTGAATTGAATTGAAGGTGATGGGAGTGGGCAATGTGGTCTGCTCAGCCATAGCAGGAACAGACTCTGTGGTCTGCAAAGCCTTTGTTTCTTAAAGGGAGGCAGACACAGTTCTGAGCTTAAAGCTCATGAGGCGTTATGAACTCCGTTTCTCTCTCTCTTTCTCTCTCTCACACATATGCATGCACACACACTCTGCTAACCACGTTAATATGAGCCCACACTAGCCAGTTCGTAGATAAAAGGCCATGTATAGGAGATCCCAGTTGTACCAAGACCATCCTGGATCAGATCACAGCCAGTCAATTTCCAGACATAGAAAACAAACTTATGATTACCAAAGGGGAAAGGGAAAAGGAGAAGGATAAATTAGGAACTTGTGATTAACAAATACTGCTATATATCAAATAGATAAGCAGTAAGGCATTATTGTATAGCATAGGGAACTATAATCAATATCTTATAATAATGTATATGGAAAAAATGGAAAAAGAATATGAAATCTGTGAAAAAGAAAAAAAAATGTGTGTGTAACTGAATCACTTCACTGTACACCAGAAACTAACACAATATTATAAAGCAACTATACTTCAATAAAAATTTAAATAAAATTATAAAGTTGATAAAGCTGAGTTTATGTGGGAAATAATGGATTATTTTTTCTTTTTACACTTCATCTGAACTTTTTTGATATTTCCATAAAAAGCACATGCTAATTTTATGACCATAAAAAAATATAAGTATGTGAACAAAGTAAAACTCATAGATGGATACAGTCATGGGTTTATACTATACCCTACTATATATCTGGATCTTATAAACTGGTTCAGGCTAACCTTCACTTTCATATATATTAGCCCTAAAAACAATCGAAAGGCAAATGTCTAAGAGTCAAAAGTTGGATGCGGGTGTCATGAAGGCTGTCTTTTTCACAATCTCTATTTCCCATCCTTATAATTTGTAGGAAAAGCCCTCTCCCTTGGGTCCAGGAGACCAGATACACATTGAGTGTCTAGCTGGGCAAGAGGCAGATGCAGACAATCCCAGGCCAGGTAAGATGGTTGGCCATCTTCAACCATTAATTCCTTGTTTAGTTGTATGAAAGATAAAACCAAGGGATAGAAAGAAATCTAATGTTCCTGTTCCTACAGAAAGACAGAGCACGTCCTAAATTCTTCTCCCCTGCCAGCATACAAGAGTTCTTAGGACAGGCTGCTTAGAACTTCTCCCTACAACTCTTTGAGCTTTCCAAAGCTAGGGCAAGTGGAGCTCAAGAATCTGCTTCAGAGCCTGATGCCCACAACTCCAAATTCCAAAATCCCTTTGGACCTACTAGAGATAGGTTGAGCAACTGTGTCAGACTGCCGGGACTGAGGCAATTTTTTTTTTCCAGAAAGTGGGATTTTCAGTGCTCAGATGAGGAATGGCTCCAACAAACCAGGATATGTTGGTCACTCTTGCTGAAAGTCACACTTGCTGGAGGTCATTATTAGAGCACAAGAGGAGGGGATTGATAGGCATCTCTGCTAGGCAGGCAAGGGCTGACTTGGGAACACCTTTGATCCCCTTGGCCTTTTCCACAGAGACAGCGACTAGAAGACAGGAACTCCACCGTAAGACTGTGAGATCATATCCCCTTGGATGAGTTGTGAAAAAGTCAGCGTATGTGAAAGGCAGCTTTTAAATATTATGTGTAAATCCAAAAACACAAAGGGACTGGTAGGTAAAGCAGTACCTGAGGAATGTAGATGTGGCAGATGGAGAAGCTTCTGTCAGGGACAGCTGGTTCCTTAGCTCCAACTGTGGTTACCAGGCAGAGTTAGGGTTCAATGTGGTCAGATATTCCCATTTTCCAGGGAAAACCAGAAACCCAGATTTTTATGTGAAATCACAGTGTTTCAGTGTGATCAGTTAATTCCAGGAACACGGAAACGTCTTTAAAAACTCATGACCGTGTACATGCATGTTCTCTGCAAAACAACACTTGTCTTTGTGGTTCTAATCAAGCATTCACCATGTGGTATAAAAGACGTTTGGGAGGAATCAGAGAACTTTTATAGGATTTACCATTTGGCCTCAACGGCTTTGTAATTCTGGATTCCTCCCCCTTCTTCTTTCTTCAGATTTACAGGTGACCCCATCCTCCACCCAGGTGCCAGACACAGGCACTGGGGTGGCACACCTCGATTTGTTTCTTTGCCCTCTGTTATCTCCCCATTCTCCCAACAAGCTTTGAATGTTGAAATGGTCATTCTTCTGCAAGGGGGAACATGGCTTTATCGCAATTATTAAAACCCAAATTTATGACTTGGTTATCAGTATCTTGTATTTTAGAAATTTCTTCTGCAACGTCAAATTCCCTAGGTTCCTCTTTGGCTTTTAAAACCAATACCCATGCAGACACTCTGGAAAGACAATCTGGCCTGAGCTCACTAATTAGATGAGTAGATCCCTACAGCTGTTGGTGTCTGAAGGCAGGATTATAACACCCTTAATTAGCTTTCAGAGATTAATTTTCTTTTGCAGATTAAGATTACCCTTGTAAATTAACAAATGTAAGTCATCTGAGATACTAGTGAAGGGAAAAAGTCAACCCACACTGAACTACCAGGCTTTGGCACTCCTGAAATCCCCAAATAGTGGGAGAAATTGGTTCCTACGGAGAGTGCTGCTCAAAGTGTCATCTGAAGACCACTTATATCAAAAACTCCTGACTGTATTCTAAAATACAGATTTCAGGATCCAACTCTCAACATAAAAAATTAGCTTCTATAGTGGGGAGGCCCACAGGCCTGAACTTTAACAAGCTTTCTGGGTGATTCTTACACAGAGAGTTATAACACCCATGCCCACAGGGTCTTCATTCCTGCTTTCTAAGCAGCCACCAAAGTCTCAAATTTCAGGCTGGCAAAGTGGGAAGGTGGTTAGCCTTATCTCACCTTTTGATTAGATAAAAGAGCCTAAAGAATATGAAAGAAGAATACAAGGGAGGAGGAACTACTCATATGTGTCATGTTCTGTACATGGGTTGGAAAATAATTTCCAGACATGAGGCAGAATGAGAAGAGAATAAATCTTATTAGAGTGGGAGATGCTGTTAGAACAGCGGGTTAGAACTGGCTCGAGGGAGAGCTGACATCTTTTGTGAGCTGTTGTTGCTCATTCACTCAGTCATGTCTCACTCTTTGTGACCCCATGGACTGTGACACGCCAGGCTTCCCTGTCCTTTAGCATCTCCCAGAGCTTGCTCAAACCCATGTCCGTTGAGTTGGTTATGCCATCCAACCAGCTCATCCTCTGTCATCCTCTTCTTCTCCTGCCCTCAATCTTTCCCAGCATCTGGGTGTTTTCTAATGAGTCAGCTATTTATATCAGGTGGCCAAAGTACTGGAGCTTCAGCTTCAGCATCAGTCCTTCCAATGAATATTCAGGATTGATTTCCTTTAGGATTGACTGGTTTGGTGTCCTTGAAGTCCAAGGGACTCTCAAGAGTCTTCTCCAACACCACACTTCAAAAGCATCAATTCTTCTGTGCTCAGCTTTCTTTATAGTCCAACTCTCACATCCATACATGACTACTGGAAAAACCATAGCTTCGACTAGATGGAAATTTGTTGGCAAAGTAATGTCTGTACTTTTTAATATGCTGTCTAGGTTGGTCACAGCTTTTCTTCCAAGGAGCAAGCATCTTTTAATTTCATGGCTGTAGCACCATCTACAGTGATTCTGGAGCCCAAGAAAATAAAGTCTGTCACTGTTTCCCCATCTATTTGCCATGAAGTGATGAGACCAGATGCCATGATCTTCTTTTTTTGAATGTTGAATTTTAAGCCAGCTTTTTCACTCTCCTCTTTCACTTTCTTCAAGAGGCTCTTTAGTACTTCTTAGCTTTTCTGCCATAAAGGTGGTGTCATCTGCATATCTGAGATTATTGATATTTCTCTGGGCAATCTTGATTCCAGATAGTGCTTCATCCAGCCTGGCATTTCTCATGATGTACTAAGTTAAATTAGCAGGGTGACAATATACAGCCTTGCCTTGATGTATTCCTTTCCCAATTGGAACCAGTTTGTTCTTCCATATCCTTTTCTAACTGTTGCTTCTTTACCTACATACAGGATTTGTGGGCTAGTAGCCAATTTTTATTAGCTCAAGAGAGAAAATTCCTACTGGAAGGGTGGCATTAGGTGACTGATTAGAATGCCAGAGGGTGGGTATTTTATCTAAGATGAGGCTAGGGAACTAACTGGCCAGTTTAAATCTGGAGGCTCATGCCAACAGTTGCTATGGGGCTCAGTCAGTTCCAGAGATTTTTGTCCTGTGACGTTGGTACAGAGTTCCACACCTGTGACCTCAGTACAAGGTTCCCCACCTGAGACCTTGGTGTAGGGCTCCAAAATATGAAGATTAGGAAAGTACATTCAAAATGAGGGAGCTTTTCAAAGAGTCTATTACGAAGGGAGACAGCCCACTCTCATAACAGAAAGCACTCTTGAAATGTTTTTGTTTAGTCATTAAGTCATGTCTGACTCTGTAATTTTCTAGTAGCCCACTAGACTTTGTGTAGCCCACCAAGCTCCTTCTGTCCCTGAGATTTCCCAGACAAGAATATGAGTGGGCTACCATTTCCTTCTCCAGCAGATCTTCCTGACTCAGGGATCAAATCTGCTTCAGGGATCAAATCTTCTTCATTGACTGGTGGATTCTTTATCACTGAGCCACCTGGAAAGTCTGTAGGTAGGGTTTGTTTCTAATGCACCTCATACTCAGAATCTGGCTAGTCACTGTCATTCCTTTCTTCAACAACATTTACAATACACACGCACACACACGCACACACACACACGAATCCACGCTCAGACACATGAAATGGAATACATAAGATCATTTAATAATTGATGACATGTATAGGGCATCAGGGTGTTGCATTCAATATGTCAGCAAATCTGGAAGACCCAGCGGTGGCCACATGACTGGTAAAGGCAATCCTCATCCAATTCCCAAGACGGGTAGTACTAAAGCATGTGCTAGCCATCGGACAATTGCACTCACCTCTCATGCTAGTAAGGTCATGCTTAAAATCTTGCATGCTAGTTTTCAGCAATATGCAAACCAAGAACTTCCAGATGTCCAAGCTGGGTTTAGAAAAAGTGAGAGGAACCAGAGATCAAAGTTCCAATATTTGTTGGATAATAGAGAAAGCAACAGAGTCGGACACGACTGAAGCGACTTAGCAGCAGCAGCAGCAGAGAAAGCAAGGGAATTGCAGAAAAATATCTACTTCTATTTCATCGACTACACCAAAGCCTTTGACTGTGTAGATCATAATAAACTGTGGAAAGCTCTTAAAGAGATGGGAATATTAGGCCATCTTACCTGTCTCCTGAAAAACCTGAATGCCGATCAAGAAGCAACAGTTAGAACCCTGTATGGAACAACTGATTTGTTCAAGATTGAGGAAGGAGTATGACAGGGCTGTCTGCTATCACCCTGTTTGCTTAACCTATATGCTGAGCACATCATGAGAAATGCCAGGCTGGATGAGTTATAAGCTGGAATCAAGACAGGTGGGAGAAATATCAAAACCTCAGATATGCGGATGATACCACTGGGCAGAAAGTAAAGAGGAACTAAAGAGCCTCTTGATGAGGGTGAAGGAAGACAGTGAAAGAGCCAGCTTAAAACTGAATATTAAAAAAGAAAAAACTAAGATCGTGACATTTGGCCTCATTACTTCATGGCAAGTAGAAAGGAAATAGGTGGAAGTAGTGACAGATTTCCTCTTCTTGGGCTCTAAAATCACTATGGATGGTGACTGAAGCCATGAAATCAGAAGATTTTTGCTTCTTGGCAGGAAAGCTGTGACAAGCCTAGACAGTGTGTTGGAAAGCAGAGACATTACTCTGCTGACAAAGGTCTATATAGTCAAGGCTATGGTCTTCCCAGTGGTCATGTACGGTTGTGAGAGCTGGACTGTAAAGAAGGCGGAGCACTGAATAATTGATGCCTTCAAATGGTGGTGCTGGAGAAGACTCCTGAAAGTCCCTTGGACAGTAAGATCAAGCCACTCAGTCTCAAGGGAAATCAACCCTGAATACTTGTTGGAAAGACTGACGCTGAAGCTGAAACTCCAGCATTTTGGTCATCTGAGGCAAACAGTTAGCTCATTCGAAAAGTCCCTGATGCTAGGAAGGATTGAGGGCAGAAGGAGAAGAGGGTGTCAGAGGATGAGATGACTGGATGGCATCACTGAAACCATGGACATGAACTTGGACAAACTTCAGGTGATGGTGAGGGACAGAGAGGCCAGGAATACTGCAGTCTATGGGGTCTCGAAGATTCGGACACAATTCAGTGACTAAACAACAACAATAGGTCACATGAAGTTATAAAAATCATTCTGTGCAAATAGTGTACATTGTTAGTAAGATAAATATAAGATGAAAGAAAGTAGCCAGATAGTTTGACATGCCACCAATCCGGTAAACCAATGTTAGACAATTTTAATAATGCAACCAATAAATTTAAGTTAATTGAGATGTCTGTTCAGTTCAGTCGCTCAGTTGTGTTCAACTGTTTGGAACTCCATGGACTGAAGCACACCAGGCTTCCCTGTCCATCATCAATTCCCGGAGCTTGCTCAAATTCATGTCCATTGAGTTGGTGATGCCATCCAACAATCTCATCCCCTGTTGTCCCCTTCTCCTTCTGCCTTCAATCTTTCCCAACATCAGGGTCTTTTCAAATGAGTCAATTCTTCATATCAGGTGACCAAAGTATTGGAGTTCCAGCTTCAGCATCAGTCCTTCCAATGAATATTCAGGACTGATTTTCTTTAGGATTGACTGGTTGAATCTCTTTGCAGTCCAAGGGACTCTCAAGAGTCTTCTCCAACAACACAGTTCAAAAGCATCAGTTCTTTGGCACTCAGCTTTCTTTATAATCCAACTCTCACATCCATACATGACTCCTGGAAAAACCATAGCCTTGACTAGATGGACTTTTGTTGGCAAAGTAATGTCTCTGCTTTTTAATAAGCTGTCTAGGTTCATCATAGCTTTTCTTTCGAGGAGCAAGCGTCTTTTAATTTCATGGCTGTAGCACCATCTGCAGTGATTTTGGAGCCCCCCAAATAAAGTATCTCACTGTTTCCATTATTTCCCCATCTATTTGCCATGAAGTGATGGGACCAGATGCCATGATCTTAATTTTCTGAATGTTGAGCTTTAAGCCAACTTTTTCACTCTCTTCTTTGACTTTCATCAAGAGGCTCTTTAGTTCCTCTTCACTTTCTGCCATAAAGGTGGTGTCATCTGCATATCTGAGGTTATTGATATTTCTCCTGGCAATCTTGATTCCATAATTGATATGTAGCAAAGGGCATAACCTAAACCAAATAATCAATCCGTGGATGCCCTTAAACATTGATGTGTGCATAGTCACAATTTTTACAGAGGGTAATTTGGTAATATGTACAAAATTTTTTGAAATATTTATCTTCTTTAATCCTGATATTTTATATCTAGGAATTTATACTGTGGACTAATCTGTACGTACAGAAGTATATGCATATGCAAGAATGGAAGTTAAATAGCTCAGTTTCTTCGGCACATTTTTTTAAAAGCAAGGCCAATGTTATTCAGATGGAAATGCAAAGCACAGTTTGTGAAACTTTGGTTGAATCAGAGAGGATGCCTCCTGGAGCATCTGGAGAATCCTCAAAGGAGATTTTTATTTTCAGAGAGGTTTGAAAGGGAGCCCTGAGTCCTAGAGAAGTTCATGGCCAGCAGAGGGCAGAGTGACAACTGTCAAGGGTTTGGTAGGATATATAGGTATCTCATGGAGAAGGAAATGGCAACCCACTCCAGTGTTCTTGCCTGGAGAATCCCAGGGATGGGGGACCCTCGTGGGCTGCCATCTATGGGGTCACACAGAGTCAGACATGACTGAAGTGACTTAGCAGCATAGGTATCTCAATGTTCTCCTGTTAGAAAGTGGACAGGTGTGAGGGTCTGGTGAGATACCCTAGACATCAGGTTTTCAGCTGTAAATCAAGACCATACCTCCCCCTATTTCCTGATGTTATGCAGGTCCATGCTGAAACCAGATACTGGGGCAAAGGAGTGCCAAGGAATATTCAGTTTAACTGAATTATTAGAAATAAATAGACCAAAATGCAGAGGAAAATTTAAGAAATATGTGTCATGAAAATCAGAATAGCTGTGGGGGAGAGGAAAATTTCATCAGGAAGTATACAGGAGTCTTCAAATGTGTTGATAATATTTTACATCTTAAGGCAGATAGATGGTAGGTACTTGGCCATTTATTATACCTCTCTGTGTGTCAGGTTGACTGGGAAAAAAAATGCATACAGCCTAAAAGTTGAGGGTTAGACTTATTCAGCAGAAATCATGAGGACTTCAAGCCTGGGGGACAGCATCTCAGAGGGCCTCGAGAGAACTGTTTCCAAAATGGCTGGGGGAGGAGTCAGGCTACATAAAACTTTTGCAGTAAGGGGCAGGTAATATGAATATTAAAAGATTATTGCTAATTAAGGAAAACTAGGTATCTTGCCTTAAGGGATTTAACACACTTCTATATATGGGAGGATATAAGTGTCTGGGCTTACTGGAATCATTTCTTTCATAGGCATCTCATCTATTTGGGGCCAACTCCTGCTTTTTGATTGTTCATATCCTTAATTCCTTATTCACCATAAGCAGTGGCAGTTGTGGCAGATGGCTGCCCCCTGTGCTTTCTTGCATCCCTACTCCCACCCCCAGCTCCTCACACTTACTGGGAAGGCAGGTGATGGCTACCTGATAGCTGGTATCACTTCCTGGCCTCAGTAACTTACACTTGAAAGGCCAGAATCTCTGATGACTATCATGTCCTTGTTTACCAATATGGTAAGAAATGTTTCATTTCACACTGGAATATTTCATAATTTTTGAAAAGACATATTACTCTGCTTATCTGACTTTACTTTCACCAACAGACACATCCACAGTGAACATCATTTCTGCTTTCACCCAGCCTCTACATTCTTTCAGGTATCAGTGAACTAAAATGGATGGCAATGGGAGAATTTAATAGAGATGGCCATTATATCTACCAGTACAGGCAAAAATCCCTTAGAAGAAATGGAGTAGCCCTCATAGTCAACAAAAGAGTCCAAAATGCTCTACTTGGGTGCAATCTCAAAAACGACAGAATAATCTCAGTTTGTTTCTTAGGGAACCATTGAGCATCACAGTAATCCAAGTCTATGATCCAACCAATAATGCCAAAGAAGCTGAAGTTGAACAATTCTATGAAGACCTACAAGACCTTCAAGAACTAACACAAACAAAAGATGCCCTTTTCATCAGAAGGATTGTAATGCAAAAGTAGGAAGTCAAGGGAAACCTGGAATAACAGGCAAGTTTGGGCTTGGAGTACAATACGAAGCAGGGCAAAGGCTAACAGAGTTTTGCCTAGAGAATGCACTGGTCATAGCAAGCACCCTTTTCCAACAACACAAGAGACATCTCTACACATAGACATCACCAGATGGTCAATACTGAATTCAGATTGATTGATGCAATCAATCTTTGCAGTCAAAGATGGAAAAGCTCTATGCAATCAGCAAAAAGAAAACCTGAAGCTGATTGTGACTCAGATCATCAGCTGTTTATTGCAAAATTGAATCTTACATTGAAGAAAGCAGGGAAAACCACTAGACCATTCAGGTATGACCTAAATGAAATCCCATATGATTACACAGTGGAGGTAACAAACAGATTCCAGGCATTACATCTGGTAGACAGAGTGCCTGAAGAACTAGGGACAGAGGTTCATAACATTTTGGTCAGGAGGCACTGACCAAAACCACCCCAAAGAAAAAGAAATGCAAGAAGGCAAAGTGATTGTCTGAGACCTTACAAATGGCTGAGAAAAGAAATGAAAGGCAAAGGAGAAAAGGAAAGATATACCCATCTGAATGCAGAGTTCCAGAGAATAGCAAGGAGAGATAAGAAGGCCTTCTTCAATGAACAGTGCAAAGAAATAGAGCAAAACAAGTGAATGGAAAACACTAGAGAGCTCTTCAAGAAAATTGGAGATACCAAGGGAATATTTCATGCAAAGATGGGCTCAATAAAGGACAGAAACAGCAAGGACCTAACAGAAGCAGAAGAGATGAAGAAGTGGTGGCAAGAATACACAGAAGATTTGTACAAAAAAGGTACTAATGACCCAGATAACCACGGTGGTGTGATCATTCACCTACAGCCACACATTTTGGATTGTTAAGTCAAATGGGCCTTAGGAAGCATTACACCCCCATAAGTTAGTGGGGGTGATGGAATTCCAGCTAAGGTATTTCAAATCCTAAAAGATGATGCTGATAAAGTAGTGCACTCAATATGCTAGCAAATTTGGAAAACTCAACAATAGCCACAGGACTCAAAAAAATCAGTTTTCATTCCAAAGCAAAGAAAGGCAATTCCAAAGAATGTTCAAACTACCACCCAGTTACATTCATTTCACATGCTAGCAAGGTAATGCTCAAAATCCTTCAAGCTAGGCTTCAGCACTTTGTGAACCAAGAACTTCCAGATGTACAAGCTGGACTTAGAAAAGGCAGAGGAACCAGAAATAAAATTTCCAACATCCATTGAATCAAAGAAAAAAGCAAGAGAATTCCAGAAAAACATCTATTTCTACTTCATTGACTAGGTTAAAGCCTTTGACTCTGTGGATCACAACAAACTGTGGAAAATTCTTAGAGAGATGGGAATACCAGACTACCCTACCTGCCTCCTGAGAAACATGTATGCATGTTAAGGAGCTACAGAACTAAACATGGAACATTGGACTGGTTCTAAAGTGGGAAAGGAGTACATCGAGGCTGTATATTGTCACCTTGTTTATTTAATATATATGCAGAGTACATTGTGTGAAATGCCAGGCTGGATGAATCACAACCTGGAATCAAGATTGCTGGGAGAAATATCAATAATCTCCTATATACAGATGATACCACTCTAATGGCAGAAAGTGAAGAGGAAATAAAGAGCCTCTTTATGAAGGTGAGAGAGGAGAGTGAAAAGCTGGCTTAAAGCTCAACATTCAAAAAACGAAGATTGTGGCATCTGGTTCCATCACTTCATGGCAAATAGATGGGGAAGATGTGGAACCAGTGACAGATTTTACTTTCTTGGGCTCCAAAATCACTGTGGATTGTGACTGCAGCAGCAAAATTAAAAGACATTTTCTCCTTGAAAGGAAAGCTATGAAAAACCTAGAGAGCATATTAAAAAGCAGAGGCATCACTTTGCTGACAAACGTCTGGATTGTCAAATCTATGGTTTTTTCATTAGTCATGTATGGATGTGAGAATTGAACCATAAAGTAGGCTGAGTGCTGAAAATGGATGCTTTCAAATTGTGGTGCTGGAGAAGACTCTTGAGAAAACCTTGGCCTGAGCAGATCAAACCAGTCAATCCTCATGGAAATCAACTCTGAATATTCTTTGGAAGAATTGATCCTGAAGCTGAAGCTTCAATCCTTTGGCCACGTGATGCAAAGAGCTGACTCACTGGAAAAGACCCTGATCCTTGGAAAGATTGAAGGCAAGAGGAGAAGGGTATAACAGAGGATGAGATGATGAGATGGCATCACTGACACAATAGACATGAGTTTAAGCAAACTCCAGGAGATAGTGAAGGACAAGGAAGCCTGAAATGCTGCAGCCCATGGGGTCGCAAAGAGTTGGACAAGGCTTAGTGAGTGAACAGCAAAGTACTCTTCTAGGCAGAAGCAATAATCTGTGAAAGCAATAATCTGTGACATCTTGGGCTCAAGAGGTAGATGTAAGAATTTAGAGATATTTCTTTTTTGTGTTTTCTGGTTTTTTATTTTCCATGTAAAATGGAAACAGTGCTTTAAATTAAAGCCAAGCAAAAGTAAGTTAGTAAGAGAGTAATGGTGAGGTCATACGCAAATATTAGCATATGTTGACTGAAAGCAGGAAATGGACTTTTGAAAAATAACGTTTCAAGTACTGTGTGATACCACTCATGTGTGGAATCTAAAATATTCAACAAACTAAAAATTAAAAAGAAAACACACGTAGTCATACAGATATAGAGAACAAGCAGCTGGGTTACCAAAGGGAAGAGGAGACGGAGGAGGAACAATGTAGCAGTAGGAGATTATGAGCTACAAACTTTTATGTATGAAACAAGCTATAAGAATAAATATATCTTTATAACACAGGAAATATAGCCAATATTTTATAATAACTATAAATGGGGTATAACCTTTAAAAATTGTGAATCACTATATTGTATACTTGTAACTTATATAATATTGTAAATCAGTTATACCTCAGTAAAAAAAAATAGCAGGTTTGTCTGTGCAGAGGTAGCAGCTCCCACTGTCACCCAGTAACTCTGCTCTGGTATATGACATTTCAAAATGATCTCTTCTCATAGCTTATGGAGCTGTGTGAGTGTGTGTGTATGTGTATATTCAGGAGTAGGTGGTGTGAAATGAAATATTTCTGAGAAATGAAATATTTTCTGCTATCCCAGTCAACAAGCCATGTCACTGCCATCTGGGATTCTAGCCTTTCAAATGTAAATTTCTGAGCCCAGGTTAAAAAAACAAACACCAGCTATTCAGCAGCAACCGCTTCCTCCGTGGTAAGCACTGAGGACCTGGGGAGATGTGAGACACACAAGAGTAAGTCATCTGCCACACCTGCCACCCCTTACAGTAGAAAATGAATTAGGATGTGAAGAATCAAAAAGCAGAATTTGGCTTCAGATAGCCCATATGCCTATAAAAGAAATGATTTCAGTAAGCCCAGACATTTGCATCTTCCCATGCCTAGAAGAACACTAAATCTCTTAATGCAAGAAATCCAACTGTGCTGTTAGAGAAGACTCTTGAACATCCCTTGGCCTGTGAGTAGATCAAACCAATCAATCCTCAAGGAAATCAACCCTGAATATTCTTTGGAAGAACTAATGCTGAAGCTGAAGCTTCAATCCTTTGATAACCTGATATGAAGAAATGACTCATTGGAAAAGATCCTGATGCTGGGAAAGATTGAGGGCGAGAGGAAAAGGGTATAACAGAGGATGAGATGTTTCCCTAACTAACAGTAATCTTTTAATATTCAGATTACCTGCCCCTTGCTGCAAATTTGTATATAGCCTGGCTCTGACCTTGGCAAGGCAGCAGGGAGTGGTGGCATGAAGCAAGATCTTAATTCCCTGCCCAGGAATTGAACCTGGGTAGCCTGGATGAAAACCAAGAATCCTAGCCTCCAGACCAGCAAGGGCTAGAGGCTAGAAGCTGTTTTTCCCTAGATCTTTGCCCCCAGTGAAAAATGCATTTATCACAGAGACCAAAGCTGTAAATGCAGGTACTAAGTTTATTATTAGAGACAGCACAGCAACACATAGAGAGACAGTTTGTTTAGCCAAGAGAGCAGCCAGGCAGAGATGCACACCCAGAGAGAAAGGGTGTGGGCATCCCCCCTAGTGAGGAGGAGCACAGAAAAGAGGCCGGTAAGTCATTTACATGGGTCAGTTCTTGCAGATGTTTGTCTTCCTTCAGGCCAATTATCTGGTTTCTTTTTCCACACCTGACCCACCCTGGGACCCTTGCCGAGGGTGGGCATGCACCCCTCAGCCAAGATGGATCTTGAAGTAAAGGCTTCTGAGAGGAGCAAGACTCCATATGGCCTGGAGGTATCCCTTGACTTTTGACTCCAAGGAGCCTCTCTGCGCATGCGTCGAGTCTCCCTTCCCCTTTACCCAGGCAGGGCTTTCGCCTCTCTGTGTGCTTGCCATGGTTATACCCTTGAGGTGTTTACAAGAGACAAAGACTGGCTGTTTATCCTGTTTCTGTTGTCACTTCCATTTCTGAGAGCGAACAGGAGACTGGTTGTAAATTCCTCAACTGGAGCCCACCTATGCCTTACCTCAGGAAATGCAAAGTGGAGGCTGCCTGATTGTAAAGGTCCAACCTGGAGTGTGTCTATTTTCGACCTCACTGGTACAGAGACAGATCCTTTCAGCCTTTCCTTACCTAATAACACCTTGGCTCCATGTCCATGTTCACAGACGAGGGAGAGCAACACCGTAGGAAATATAGCAGCGGCCATGCACCAGCCAGAAGGGAAAAAAGTGGGTAAGAGTCCTGATCCACACGGACGTGGGATTCCCTCCTTCCAAGGGACACTTACACAGGTCTTGAGGAGCACACCACCCTAGTACATTCTCAAGAGTCAGAAGGCCCAGGGCAGAATGGTAGGTTGATCTGGACGATGGAGAAGTGCAGGAGGCAGCAGTGTGCAGCTTCCAGGCACAGTCACAAAGGTTCCGTGCGTGCTGTAGTCAGGAGGAGGGTGTGAAATCCCTTCACGTGAGTATGGCCCTCGTATTGAGTGCCAGGTGGTAGAGGGTGATGGAAACATGGTCATGTCCCAGAGGACGCCGAATGACATTGTTGGGAGACCCCAGGTAATCACATACATTGTTGTAACCTGTGTCCATTTCTCCTCCCACATATCCTACCAACATACTGAGTTTAATTTAGTGTCATAGTGGAAGGAAGTAAAATACTACCTAGATGCAAATAAGGGACTTTTGCTAAAATTATTATGAGATTAAGATTAACATGTTTCTTACTTTTCTCTACTGACTCTAGGAATGAATTAAGAGGAGTTAAATAGTATGCCTGAATGAGACTAAATTAGGAGAAAAGCTAATTTATACCAATTTTAATTACATAATGAAATCTAGACATGTTATTTATGCTCAGTCACAAATAAAACGCTTTCAGTTCCTCTATGATTGAATGATGATGGTTTCTACAAACTCATTTAATCTTGATCTGACATCATTTATTACAATAAACAATTGAAATTAAATTTACAGAATTTAATATCATCATGACCCCACACAATATTTTATAGCCAAGATGCAAGTTTATTGAGGAAAGATTCTCGCAGTGTAAATAACCAATAGGATGAACCTCTCCTATTTTGTCCTCAAGAAATCAGAATTTCAATCATGGATATTAGGACCCTTTTGTGACAGCATTTTTGGTAGCAAAATGAAGTTTTTTAAAAGCTTGTTATTTGGAAAGTAAAGCTTGATTATTTCCAACATCAAAATGTGATTGTAAGTTACACCCCCAAAACTAAGACAAATTGGCCGGAAGTGGAAGAACATATCTACATTCAAGGCTATCTCATGAGGATGAACAATCACAGGGCTATCTATAGAAATTCCATCAGTTGAAAGAAGACGGAGGCTTACCTGAGTGAAGGGCCAAGGTGGAAAGCGTTATATGCCAATGGAAGGGATGAGGCAAAGATGTATCTCCCACAGGTAGGATAATATACACAGTTCTGACAGATAGATGACAGGTTGGGACACTGACATCTCTTCCAGCCTCTTCCTAATGTGCTTTCCTCTTCTCTGCTACAGAAGCTGAGAAGCTGAAAACCACATGTTCCAGACTTCTCTGCACGAAAATGATATGATACCTTCATGTGAGACCTGAGTTTAGAATCGAGTTCTGAGGGAAAAATAGGACAGCAGCACGTGAGACATCCATGTTACTAATGTTGGTCTAATTGGCATATTAAGTGCCCAGGAACCAATTCCTATGGTAGCAGTTGTTTGATCCTCAGTTAGAGATGGAATGGTGTGTGATTCCAGAGCCAGCAAAGGGTACCATGGCTTCCTGACTTACCAAATTTCTAATTATGGCACAAGTATAGATCTTTTAGTCAGTCTTGTTCCAAAAGTCATTGCTATAGACCTCTCCTAGAACCTGCTTTTTTAAACCATTCCAAAAACATGTATGCACTTAAATCCCTTTCTATTTGAGTCTAACAGGATCCTTACTGATGATATCTGATAGTTTACTTACTGATCAGACCAGATCAGTGGCTCAGTCGTGTCCGACTCTTTGCAACCCCATGAATTGCAGCACGCCAGGCCTCCCTGTCCACCACCAACTCCCGGAGTTCACTCAGACTCACGTCCATCGAGTCAGTGATGCCATCCAGCCATCTCATCCTCTGTTGTCCCCTTCTCCTCTTGCCCCCAATCCCTCCCAGCATCAGAGTCTTTTCCAATGAGTCAACTCTTCACATGAGGTGGCCAAAGTACTGGAGTTTCAGCTTTAGCATCATTCCTTCCAAAGAAATCCCAGGGTGGATCTCCTTCAGAATGGACTGGTTGGATCTCCTTGCAGTCCAAGGGACTCTCAAGAGTCTTCTCCAACACCACAGTTCAAAAGCATCAATTCTTCGGTGCTCAGCCTTCTTCACAGTCCAACTCTCACATCCATACATGACCACTGGAAAAACCATAGCCTTGACTAGATGAACCTTTGTTGGCAAAGTAATGTCTCTGCTTTTGAATATGCTATCTAGGTTGGTCATAACTTTCCTTCCAATGAGTAAGCGTCTTTTAATTTCCTGGCTGCAGTCACCATCTGCAGTGATTTTGGAGCCCCCAAAAAATAAAGTCTGACACTGTTTCCACTGTTTCCCCATCTATTTCCCATGGAGTGATGGGACCAGATGCCATGATCTTCGTTTTCTGAATGTTGAGCTTCAAGCCAACTTTTCCACTCTCCTCTTTCACTTTCATCAAGAGGCTTTTTAGTTCCTCTTCACTTTCTGCCATAAGGGTGGTGTCATCTGCATATCTGAGGTCATTGATATTTCTCCCAGCAATCTTGATTCCAGCTTGTGCTTCTTCCAGCCCAGCGTTTCTCATGATGTACTCTGCATAGAAGTTAAGTAAGCAGGGTGACAATATACAGGCTTGACGTACTCCTTTTCCTATTTGGAATCAGTCTGTTGTTCCATGTCCAGTTCTAACTGCTGCTTCCTGACCTGCATACAGATTTCTCAAGGGGCAGATCAGGTGGTCTGGTATTCCCATCTCTTTCAGAATTTTCCACAGTTTATTGTGAGCCACACAGTCAAAGGCTTTGGCATAGTCAATAAAGCAGAAATAGATGTTTTTCTGCAACTCTCTTGCTTTTTCGATGCTCCAGAGGATGTTGGCAATTTGATCTCTGGTTCCTCTGCCTTTTCTAAAACCAGCTTGAACATCAGGAAGTTCACGGTTCACATATTGCTGAAGCCTGGCTTGGAGAATTTTAAGCATTACTTTACTAGCGTGTGAGATGAGTGCAATTGTGCGGTAGTTTGAGCATTCTTTGGCATTGCCTTTCTGCGGGATTGGAATGAAAACTGACCTGTTCCAGTCCTGTGGCCACTGCTGAGTTTTCCAAATTTGCTGGCATATTGAGTGCAGCACTTTCACAGCACTATCTTTCAGGATTTGGAATAGCTCAACTGGAATTCTATCACCTCCACTAGCTTTGTTCGTAGTGATGCTTTCTAAGGCCCACTTGACTTCACATTCCAGGATGTCTGGCTCTAGGTCAGTGATCACACCATCGTGATTATATGGATCATGAAGATCTTTTTTGTACAGTTCTTCTGTGTATTCTTGCAATCTCTTCTTAATATCTTCTGCTTCTGTTAGGTCCATACCATTTCTGTCCTTTATAGAGCCCATCTTTGCAAGAAATGTTCCTTTGGTATCTCTGATTTTCTTGAAGAGATCTCTAGTTTTTCCCATTCTGTTGTTTTCCTCTATTTCTTTGCATTGATCACTGAGGAAGGCTTTCTTATCTCTTCTTGCTATTCTTCGAAACTCTGCATTCAGATGTTTGTATCTTTCCTTTTCTCCTTTGCTTTTCACTTCTCTTCTTTTCACAGCTATTTGTAAGGCCTCCCCAGACAGCCATTTTGCTTTTTTGCATTTCTTTTCCATGGGGATGTTCTTGATCCCTGTCTCCTGTACAATGTCACGAACCTCAATCCATAGTTCATCAGGCACTCTATCTATCAGATCTAGGCCCTTAAATCTATTTCTCACTTCCACTGTATAATCATAAGGGATTTGATTTAGGTCATACCTGAATGACTCCCCAATTGATAATAATTTATCACAATTATTCTAGTTAGTCTTTCTGGTACCTAGAACTATAAATCAGTACTTTCTAGAACAGAAACATATTTTGAGAGGTGGATAGATTGCTTTTCCCTGTCCCATAACTTTAGGCTTCAGAAGTAGCTTTTTTGTGTTTTCTTTCTTTCATTTTTCTTTTCTGAAGAGCATTCTGAGGAAGCAAACACATCGACAATGAAAAGTCATTTTCTTAACTTTTGGGTACTTAAACAGACTTTCAAATCTTTGGTTAAGAGAATAGTCTTGAAAGTCAAAGTACTATTGATTAAAAGAACTAGGTTAATGAGAGAGAATAGGTTTTATTTTGAATTCTTATAAAAGTAGTCTAGTATAGAAGGAATAAGAACTGAGCTTGGAAAAGATGTGGCATTTATACAGCATACAGAGTCAGAAAAAGAAAAGATGTAGTGTTATGTTTTTTTCTTCTTTGAATAAGGTAAGAGTTCCAGTCAGCAATAAGGGAAAATTAGAAGCAAGTTAATGAGAATTTTGATGTTGCTGGCATATCCAAGAATAGACTCAGGCTCCTCAAATTTCAGGTGCTGTCTATGTGATGGGAACTTAAGATATATTTTAGGGCCAATATGAGAGCAGAGGATATATCCTTGGGATTTGTTTGTCAGAGCATAGCCTGGGAAACTCAAACCTCATCCTGCCTTGCTCTTGAATGGTGGAGTGGCAGTGTCCAGGGAAGGCTTTGGGTATAGTCATCTGGCTCAGATGGTAAAGCATCTGTCTACAATGTGGGAGACCTGGGTTTGATCCCTGGGTCGGGAAGATTCCCTGGAGAAGGAAATAGCAACCCACTCCAGTACTCTTGCCTAGAAAATCCCATGGACAGAGGAGCCTGGTGTCCATGGGGTCACAAAGAGTTGTACACGACTAAGCAATTTCACTCGTTTCATATCCTAGTATATAAATAGCTTCCAGGAAGACTCATTACCTTAAACTCTTCCATCCACTCTGCCATCATGAAGGAAAGACAAGGGGTCAAAGAACATTTTATAATATGAATATACCTTAGAGTGCCCAGAACTACTGGAAAATGCAAGTAGTGGAGAAGAAACCATATCTGAAATGTATGGCACCAGAAGCTAATCTGTGGGAAATTCTTCTAAACAGCAGTGTGTAAAACTGTAAACCAAGAGTTTGATTCTCATTGCCATCTTATTAACATAGACATACCCTCCTCTTGGAAACATACTCAACTTTCTTTTTTAAAGTGAGAACGACACAAAATAGAATTTGCCAGAATTTCTTAGTAAAGGCACAGCTTGTATTAATACTTTCAAGAAAACATGCTTGCATGTGAAGCCACATGTTTTATCAACCATTCTAAAGAAAACACTGTGTTTTCACTTAGGTAATGGAAGAACATGCCAAAAAATGGGACAAAAGTACTACTAAAAAGTACTTACTAAAGTAAGCTAAAGGAGTAAATTAAGTAAAAGTATTTTTCTAGTTTTTACAATGTTTGTGGCAGCTCAGCTTTTCAAAATGTGAAAGTTGTAATTTTTTTTCTCATTCTAAGTAAAAATTCACATTTTTCCTGATTTCATATGCTTTTTTTCTTTAAAAAGCCCCCATCCCCAACTTACATAAGGTATAGGCTACATAAAACCAGAATACATCCATAACTTTCAGCCTAGACTTCCTGAGCCATGCAAAGGTATTGCAAGAAGTTCTGAGAGGCAGTGTCCCAAAGAGGTCTGTGCTTGGGCTGAGGAAGGAGAAACATATGTGGTGTTTTGGGCCCTAGGTCAAGGCAGGAGTATGGATCTGACAAGAAAAGCTTACTGGGGCCAACAAGGAGAAAGGTTGGCTCACAGAACAGAAGTTCCCTCCTTAAAGACAAGAAGATAGCTCAGCCTCCCCAACCCCCATCTTGTCCTAAACAGAAGGACAAAAACGAAAGGAGGTATAAAATCTTGAATTGCCATAAAGCCAGACTATCTGAGCTACCTTGAATTGATAAGATTAAGTTTTCAACCATTAGTGGAAATGCAGTCTTAACAGCTAAATTAAGTTCAATTATAGGAAAACAAAATATTCATTTGAATTCTGGACTCAATGACTTGAATAATTTGTTAGACTCCGCAAATACTTTGGCTTCATTTCACAACCATCAAGACAAGCTACAGGGATAAAGATTGCACACTACTGTCCCTTTCAGTGAGATATCACCAAGAGCTGGAGGGTTAAAGCGGTCCATATAAAGGAAAACAGTTGGAGAGGGCCAGGTACGGGGTCAACTGTGCCAGATATTTCAGTAGGCCAAGAACCTGTCCTCTTTATTGCAGGGTTACTCATTCATTCAGCAAACATTTGCTGGGAGCCTCCTATGAGCCAGGGGCTGGAAACATAGCAGTGACACAACCAAGTTTCTGCTCTTGTGAAGCTTTCACTCCAGCATAGGAAAGAGAGACAAGAGCCAAATAAACGAAAACCTCACATTTTAGGCAGTGAAACATGCAATGCAGAAAAATAAGGCAGAGATGAAAGAGACGGGACAGGGAAAGGATGTTATTTCACACAGGGGAGTTAGGAAAGTTCTTCCTGAGAAGATGAAAAATGTCATTATATAAAGCGATGAAAAAGTCAGCCATTCGAGACCTGCTGGAAGAAGTTCCCAAATGGGTAGACAAGCAAGTGCAAAACCCTAAGAGCCTGGCCGACTGTTTGAGGAATGGGAAGGAAACTAGTGAGGGTGGGAAGGAATGGGAATGAATTTGTAGACATGAGCAGAAGCTGGTCTTTGGGGGCCTGGCAAGGACCTTGGATTTTACTCTATGAAATGAGAAGACACTGGAAGGTTTGGAGCAAAGGAGCAACTTAGACTTTGTTTTTAGAATAATTCCTCAAGAAGTTATGTGAAAAGCTGAGATGATGGCAAGGGTGAAAGTAAGGAGACCAGTCAAGAGATCACTGCATAATCTAACTAATGACAGTGGCTTGAGCCACCACATAGAGGGAAGGAGAAAGGGTCTTATGCTGCAGATATTTTGACTAAAGCACCAACTGAATTTACCAATAGCTTGGATATATGCATGGGAGAAGGAGTTAATGACAACTTCAATTTTTTTTTTTTTTAATCCTGAGCAATTCTTAAAACCCTGTACAGTTATAAACCTCTATTCATAGTCCCTCGGGCATGCTGTCTATCAGATCTAATCCCTTGACTCTATATGTCACTTCCAATGAATAATCATAAGGGATTTGATTTAAGTCATACGTGAATGGCCTAGTGGTTTCCACTACTTTCTTCAACTAAAGGCTGAATTTTGCAATGAGGAGTTCATGATGAGAGCCACAGTCAGCCCCTGGTCTTGTTTTTGCTGACTGTATAGAGCTTCTCCATCTTCGGTGACAAAGAATATAACAAATCTGATTTCAGTATTGACCATCTGGTGAAGTCCATGTGTAGAGCTGTCTCTTGTGTTGTTGGAAGGGGATGTTTGCTATGACCAGTGCATTCTCTTGGCAAAACACTGTTAACTTTTTCCCTGCTTCACTTTGTACTCCAAAGCCAAACTTGCCTGTTACTGCAGGTATCTCTTGATTTCTGACTTTTGAATTCTAGTCCCCTATGAGGAAAAGTACATCTTTTTTTGGTATTTGTTCTAGGAGCTCTTGTAGGTCTTCACAGAACCATTCAACTTTAGTTTCCTCGACATTAATGATTGAGGCATAGACTTGGATTACTTTGATATGGAATGGTTTGCCTTGGAAATGACCAAGATCATTCTTTCATTTTTGAGATTGCACCCAAGTACTGCATTTTGGACTCTTTTGTTGACTATAAGGGCTACTGCATTTCTTCTAAGGGATTCTTGCCTGCAGTAGTAGGTGGTCATATGAATTAAATTCACCCATTCCCATAGACAAAAAAAGACCTTAATGATCTGGAAAATCAAAACGGTATGATCAGTCATCTAGAGCCAGACATCTTGGAATGTGAAGTCAAGTGGGCCTTAGGAAACATCATTACAAAGTTAGTGGAGGTGATGGAGTTCCAGCTGAGTTATTTCGAAACCTAAAAGATAATTTCAAATCCTGAAAGATGATGCTGTGAAAGTGCTGCACTCAATATGCCAGCAAATTTGGAAAACTCAGCAGTGGCCACAGGACTGGAAAAGGTCAGTTTTCATTCCAATCCCAAAGAAAGGCAAGGCCAAAAAATGCTCAAACTACTACACAATTGCACTCATCTCACACGCTAGTAAAGTAATGCTCAAAATTCTCCAAGCCAGGCTTCAGCAATACATGAACCGTGAACTTCCAGATGTACAAGCTGGTTTTAGAAAAGGCAGAGGAACCAGAGATCAAATTGTCAACATCTGCTGGATCATGGAAAAATCAAGAGAGTTACAGAAAAACATCTATTTCTGCTTTATTGACTATGCCAAAGCCTTTGACTGTGTGGCTCACAATAAACTATGGAAAATTCTGAAAGAGTTGGGAATACCAGACCACCTGACCTGCCTCTTGAGAAATCTGTATGCAGGTCAGGAAGCAGCAGTTAGAACTGGACATAGAACAACAGACTAGTTCTAAATAGGAAAAGGAGTACGTCAAGCCTGTATATTGTCACCCTGCTCGTTTAACTTCTATGCAGAGTACATCATGAGAAACGCTGGGCTGGATGAAGCACAAGCTGGAATCAAGATTCCTGGGAGAAATATCAATGACCTCAGATATGCAGATGACACCACCCTTATGGCAGAAAGTGAAGAGGAACTAAAAAGCCTCTTGATGAAAGTAAGAGAGGAGAGTGAAAAAGTTGGCTTCAAGCTCAACATTCAGAAAACGAAGATCATGGCATCTGGTCCCATCACTTCATGGGAAATAGATGGGGAAACAGTGGAAACAGTGTCAGACTTTATTTTTCTGGGCTCCAAAATCACTGCAGATGGTGATTGCAGCCATGAAATTAAAAGATGCTTACTCCTTGGAAGGACAGTTATGACCAACCTAGATAGCATATTCAAAAGCAGAGATATTACTTTGCCACAAAGGTCCATCTAGTCAAGGCTATGGTTTTTCCAGTGGTCATGTATGGATGTGAGAGTTGGACTGTAAAGAAGGCTGAGCGCCGAAGAATTGATGCTTTTGAACTGTGGTGTTGGAGAAGACTCTTGAGAGTCCCTTGGATTGCAAGGAGATCCAACCAGTCCATTCTAAAGGAGATGAGTCCTGGGTATTCTTTGGAAGGAATGATAGTAAAGCTGAAACTCCAGTACTTTGGCCACCTGATGCAAAGAGTTGACTCATTGGAAAAGACTCTGATGCTGGGAGGGATTGGGGACAGGAGGAGAAGGGGATGACAGAGGATGAGATAGGTGGATGGCATCACCAACTTGATGGACATGAGTCTGAGTGAACTCCGGGAGTTGGTGATGGACGGGGAGGCCTGGTGTGCTGCAATTCATGGGGTCGCAAAGAGTCAGACCCGACTGAGCGACTGAACTGAACTGAACTGAAAAGATAATACTGTTAAAATGCTGCACTCAGTATGCTAGCAAATTTGGAAAACTCAGCAGTGACCACAGATCTGGAAAAAGTCAGCTTTCATTCCAATCCCAGAGAAGGGCAATTGCAAAGAATGTTCAAGCTACTGTACAGTTGCACTCATTTCACAAGCTAGCCAAGTCAATGTCAAAATCCTTCAAGCTAGGCCTCAACAGTATGTGAACTGAGAAGTTCCAGATGTACAAGCTGAATTTAGAAAAGGCAGAGGAACAAATTGCCAACATCCACTGGATCATAGAAAAACCAAGAGAAATCCAGAAAAAACATCTGCTTCATTGACTATGTTAAAGCCTTTGACTGTGTGGATCACAACAAGCTGTGGAAAATTCTTAAAGTGATGTGAATATCAGACCGCCTTACCTGCCTCCTTAGAAATATGTATGCAGGACAAGAAGCAACAATTAGAACCAGACGTGAAACAGCCAACTGGTTCAAAATTGGGAAAGTAGTACGTCAAGGCTGTATATTGTCACCCTGTTTATTTAACTTATATACAGAGTGCATCATGTGAAATGCCAGTCTGGATGAAACACTAGCTAGAATCAAGATTGCTGGGAGAAATATCAATAACCTCATATATGCAAGTGACACCACTTTTATGGCAGAAAGTGAAGAGGAACTAAAGAACCTCTTGATGAAGGTGAAAAAGGAGAGTGAAAAAGCTGGCTTAAAACTCAACATTCAGAAAACTAAGATCATGGCATCTAGTCCCATCACTTCATAGAAAATAGGGGGGAAACAATGGAAACAGTTGGAGAAGGGAATGGCAACCCACTCCAGTATTCTTGCCTAGAGAATTCCATGGACAGAGGAGCCTGACAGGCTATAGTCCATGGGGTCATAAAGAGTTGGACATGACTGAGTGAATTTCATTTCACTTCAAAGGAAACAGTTGCAGATTTTATTTTCTTGGGCTGCAAAATCACTGCAGATAGTGATTGCAGCCATGAAATTAAAAACACTTGCTCTTTGGAAGAGAAGCTATGACAAACCTAGATAGTGTATTAAAAAGCAAAGACATTACCTTGCCTACAAAATCTGTATAGTCAAAGCTATGATTTTTTCTAGTAGTCATGTATGGATGTGAGGGTTGGACCGTAAAGAAGGCTGAGCACCAAAGAATTGATGCTTTTAAACTGTGGTGTTGGAAAAGACTCGTGAGAGTCCCTTGGACTGCAAGAAAATCAAACCAGTCAATCCTAAAGAAAATCAATCCTGAATATTTATTGGAGGGATTGATACTGAAGCTGAAGCTCCAATACTCTGGCCTCCTGCTTCGAAGAGCCGACTCATTGGAAAAGACCCAAAGGCTGGGAAAGATTGAAGGCAGGAGGAGAAGGGATCAACAGAGGACAAGATGGTTGGATGGCATCACCAACTCAATGCACATGAGTTTGAGCAAGCTCTGGGAGACTGTGAAGGACAGGAAAGCCTGGAGTGCTGCAGTCCCTGGGGTCCCAAAGAGTTGGACAAGACTGAATGACTGAACAAGCGCTTATTTGCCTTTAGCTTCATTTAAATTACTTTTATTAGATTGTATTGTGACAGCTGCCTTACCAACATGCAATAAAAAACTTATCAAAATTGATGATATTTGTAGCCATTTTAATATTGAAAATGGAAGAAAAAGTAAAATTTTAGGCATATTATGCTTTATTATTTCCATAAAGTTAAAATCACAATCGAAACCAAAAAGAAAAAAAGATTTGTCAGTGCATGGAGATGGTGCTGTGACGGATTGAATGTGTCAAAAGTGGTTTGTAAAGTTTTGTGCTTGGGATTTCTCACTGGATGATGCTCTATGGTTAGGTAGACCAGTTGAAGTTGATAGTGAACAAGTCAAGACATTAATTAAGAACAATTGATGTTATACAATGAGGGAGATAGCCTACATACTCAAAATATTCAAATAAAAGTTTGAAAATTACTTGTACCAGCTTGATTTCCTTAATCACTTTGATGTTTGGGTTCCACATAAGCAAAAAAAAAAAAAAAAAAACCTCTTGAGTATATTTCTGCTTGCAATTCTCTACTTAAATGTAATGAAAACATCCTGAGTAACAAAGAAATCCTATTTTAAAAACAAATTGTGATGAGCAATGAAAAGTGGATATTGTACAGTTCAGTTCTGTTCAGTCACTCAATCATGTCTGACTCTTTGTGACCCCATGGACTGCAGCATGCCAGGCCTCCCTGTCCATCACCAACTCCTGGAGTTCACTCAAACTCATGTCCATCAATTCGGTGATGTCATCCAACTATCTCATCCTCTGTCACCCCTTCTCCTGCCTTCAATCTTTCCCAGCATCAGGGTCTTTTCCAATGAGTCAGTTCTTTGCAGCAGGTGGCCAAAGTATTAGAGCCTCAGCCTCAGCATCAGTCCTTCCAATGAACACTCAGGACTGATCTCCTTTAGGATGGACTGGTTGGATCTCTTTGCAGTCCAAGGGACTCTCAAGAGTCTTCTCCAAGACCACAGCTCAAAAGCATCAATTCTTCAGTGCTCAGCTTTCTTTATAGTCCAACCCTCACATCCACACATGACTACTGGAAAAATAATAGCTTTGACTAGATGGACCTTTGTTGGCAAAGTAATGTCTCTGCTTTTTAATATGCTGTCTCCTGCTGCTGCTGCTAAGTCACTTCAGTCGTGTCCAACTCTGTGCGACCCCATAGATGGCAGCCCACCAGGCTCCCCCGTCCCTGGGATTCTCCAGGCAAGAACACTGGAGTGGGTTGCCAATATGCTGTCTAGGTTGATCATAAATTTTCCTCCAAGGAGCAAGCATCTTTTAATTTCATGGCTGCAGTCACCATCTGCAGTGATTTTGGAGCCCAAAAAAATAAAGTCTGTCACTGTTTCCACTGTTTCCCCATCTATTTGCCCTGAAGTGATGGGACCAGATGCCATGATCTTCATTTTCTGAATGTTGAGTTTTAAGCCAACTTTTTTACTCTCCTCTTTCACTTTCATCAAGAGGCTCTTTAGTTCTTCTTCACTTTCTGCCATAAGGGTGGTGTCATCTGCATATCTGAGGTTATTGATATGTCTCCAAGCAAACTTGATTCCAGCTTGTGCTTCATCCAGCCCAGAAATGGTATGGACCTAACAGAAGCAGAAGATATTAAGGAAAGTTGGCAAGAATACACAGAATAACTATACAAAAAAGATCTTCATGGCCAAGATAATCATGATGGTGTGATCACTCACCTAGAGCCTGACATCCTGGAATTTGAAGTCAAGTGGGCCTTGGAAAGCATCATGATGAACAAAGCTAGTGGAGGTGATGGAATTCCAGTTGAGCTATTTCAAATCCTAAAAGATGATACTGTGAAAGTGCTGCACTCAATATGCCGGCAAATTTGGAAAACTCAGCAGTGGCCACAGGACTGGAAAAGGTCAGTTTTCATTCCAATCCCAAAGAAAGGCAATGCCAAAGAATGCTCAGACTACTGCACAATTGCACTCATCTCACATGCTAGTAAAGTAATGCTCAAAATTCTCCACGCCAGGCTTCAACAGTATGTGAACAGTGAACTTTCAGATGTTCCAGCTGGATTTAGAAAAGGCAGAGGAACCAGAGATCAAATTGCCAACATCTGCTGGATCATCGAAAAAGCAAGAGAGTTCCAGAAGAACATCTACTTCTGTTTTATTGACGATCCCAAAGCTTTGACTGTGTGGACCACAATTCTGAAAGAGATGGGAATACCAAACCACCTGACCTGCCTCTTGAGAAATCTGTATGCAGGTCAGGAAACAACAGTTAAAACTGAACATGGAACAACAGACTGGTTCCAAATAAGAAAAGGAGTACGTCAAGGCTGTATATTGTCACCCTGCTTATTTAACTTATATGCAGAGTACATCATGAGAAACACTGGACTGGATGAAGCAATAGCTGGAATCAAGATTGCCAGGATATTGTACAGTAATGTAGAATGGAAGAGAGCATGGGGCAAGCAAAATAAGCTGCCACCAGTCACACCAAAGTCGGGTCTTTAGCCAAAGAAGGTGTTGTTGTGTATATGGTGGGATTAGAAGGGAATCCTCTATTATGAATAGATCCTTCTGCAAAACCAAACAATTAATTCAAACATGTACTGCTCCCAGTTCAGCCAACCGAAGGCAGCACTCCATGAAAAGCATCTGGAATTAGTCAACAGAAAATGCATAATCTCCTATCAGGACAATGCAAGACTGCATGTTTATTTGATGACCAGGCAAAAGCTGTTACAGCTTGGATGGGAAGTTCTGATTTATCCACTGAAATCCCCAGACACTGCACCTTCAGGTAGCCACTTATTTTGGTGTTTATAAAATTCTCTTAATGGAAGAAATTTCAATTCCCTGGAAGACTGTAAAAGGTACCTGAAACAGTTCTTTGCTCAAAAAGATGAAAAGTTTTGGGAAGATGGAATTTTTAAATGAAAATGGCATGAAAAATGGCAGAAGGTAGTGGGACAAAATTATGAATGCCTGCATGCATGCCAAGTCACTTCAGTCATGTCCAACTCTTTGCGACCCCATGGACTGTAGCCCACCAGTCTCCTCTATCCATGGAATTCTCCAGGCAAGAATACTGGAGTGCGTTGCCATCCCCTCCTTCAGGGGATCTTCCTGACCCAGGGATCAAACTCATGTCTCCTGTAGCTCCTGCATTGCAGGTGGATTCTTTAGTGCTGAGCTACCAGGGAAGCCCAAGCAATGAATACATTGCCCTATAAAGTTCTTGATGAAAAATGTGTATTTAATTTTTACTTAACAGACCAAAGGAACTTTTTGACCAACCCGATATATGATTTTAGTGAAGAGTGATGCATGCAATCAAGCACAGAGTTTCGCAAAATGTCTCTGCCCGCTCATGAAGGTTAATGCTAGTCTCGAGGAGCAGAAGTCTCCCTTAATGATTTTAGTACTTTTCTATACACGAGAAGATGCAAGAATTTGGGTTTATAAAATATTCTCCTGAAAATATGTAACTGTCTGAAGGTCTGTTCTGCCAGTTTTTTCCAGAGCACAGAGTGCCCTCATTCCTGTTCTCCACCCTAAACTTTCAGGGTATGCTGAAAATCAGCAACTGTTGTGACTAGTGACCTAATCCTTGTAGAGGCAAATGGCAAAGGCCAATTCTTAGTTGGCAATTCTCATCTCCCCTGAGGGAGAGGACACTTTTATAAAGCAGGAAGAGGAGACAAGCAGAGGCAACCAGGTCAGAATTTGCATCCATCAGTGGGCACATTCTCCCCACTGGTTCTCAGAACTTATACGCTGTCTAGAGGGGTCCACTTCACACACGAACATTCAAGTTAAGCAGTGCCAGAGAAACCAATATGAGAAGCTATGAGCAAATAAGAAATCATAGAGAATTAACTTTCAATAAAATCAAAGTGTTTTCTTGATGCTGTTGAGCGGAAGTAACTTGCCTCCAAGTTTACAGCAAGTGGATTTCGAGACAGCAGATATCCTTGAAGACAACGTCCTGATTCAGAAGATTACACACACCAAGTTGGACCAAATGGATATTTATTGGAGATGAGTGCCCAGCTCGGAGGGCAAAAGACCATTAATCAGAAGACCAACAAGGCAAGACACAGTGTATATTAATTCTGTTCTAACAAGCTTTATTTTATTTTTTTAATTTATCATTTTAATTGGAGGATAATTACTTTACAATATTGTAATGGTTTTTGCCATACATCAGTATGAATCTGCCATAGATATACATGTGTCCCCTCCATCCTGAATCCCCCTCACATCTCCCTCCCCACCCTATCCCTCTAGATTATCATCCGTTCATCGAACTCCCACTTATTATCTGTTTTACATATGGTAATGTACATGTTCAAAGAAGGCAATGGCAACCCACTCCAGTGTTCTCGCCTGGAGAATCCCAGGAACAGGGAAGCCTGGTGGGCTGCTGTCTATGGGGTTGCACAGAGTCGGACATGACTGAAGCGATTTAGCAGCAGCAGCAGCAGCAATGTGCATGTTTCAATACTATTCTGTCAAATCATTCTTCCCTCTCCTTCTCCCACTAGGCCCAAAAGTCTGTTCTTTATGTCTGTATCTCCTTTCTGCCCTGTACATAGGAACATTGGTACCATCTTTCTAGATTCCATACATATGGGTTATATACAGTATTTGTCTTTCACTTTCTGACTTACTCAACTTGTATAATAGGCTCTAGGTTCATCTACCTCACTAGAACTGACTCAAACACGTTCCTTTTTATAGCTGAGTAGTATTCCATCGTGTGTATGTACACAACTTCCTTATTCATTCATCTGCCAATGGACATCTAGGTTGCTTCCATGTTCTAGCTATTGTAGATAGCACTGCAATGAACACTGAGGTACATGTGTCTCTTTCAGTTCTGGTTTCCTTGGGGTGTAGGCCCAGCAGTGGGATTGCTGGTTGTATGGCAATTTTCTTCCTGGTTTGTTTAAGGAATCTCCACACTGTTCTCCATAGTGGTTGTATCAGTTTGCATTCTCACCAACAGTGTAAGAGGGTTCCTTTTTCTCCACACCCTCTCCAGCATTTATTGTTTATAGACTTTCTGATGATGGCCATTCTGACCAGTGTGAGACGGTACCTCAGTGTGATTCTGATTTGTATTCTCTAATAATGAGTGATGTTGAGCATCTTTTCATGTGTTTGTTAGCCATCTGGATGTCTTCCTTGGAGAAACGTTTGTTTAGGTCTTTTGCCCACTTTTGGGGTTGTTTGTTTTTCTGATATTGAGCTGCATGAGCTGCTTGTATATTTTGGAGATTCTTTGTCAGTTGTTTCACTTGCTATTATTTTCTCCCATTCTGAGGGCTGTCTTTTCAACTTGTTTATCGTTTCCTTCTTTGCACAAAAACTTTTAAGTTTAATTAGGTCCCATTTGTTTATTGTTGTTTTTATTTCCAATTTCTCCCCATGTCTACCTGAGTCAAGTGACCTCACCAGAAGGGATCATTTCTCTGGACCATGAGGACTTTGGTTAGCCAGGCATTGTCTCACTAAATGCTTTGGTGACCACAGAAGCAGAAGCTCTTAACAAAAGAAAAGGTTTGTTAGGCAGATAAAGGCAGCTACTGTAGGCTGTACATTCTACCTCATGGCTGCCCAGGACTTTATTCCCACACCCACAATACAGTGTAACAGCTGTCTCATGTGAAATCACATACATATTCACCTCTACCCTCTGAAAGGGAGATCACCCCAAATCACATACAGATCTTCCTTTTGCTCTAAAACCAAGACCTCTAGGTGATAGGTATAGTCTGGTTATGGCTTCTGCCTGCCACTTTATGGCTAACTGATAAATTTAATCACCTCTAACTTGAATAACCAACAGTGGAGGAAAAGCAGGCTAACCCCAACAGGAGCCCCCATCTATGGAGGGGGAAACTGAAAATGCATGATCTGTGCCATATTGGTTCATAATATATCCCCTCTTCCTGTGCCTGGTCCCTGATTCGTATCCTGGTGAAGTTTCCTGTGTATGTTTGACTTTCAGGACTGTGACTAAAAAACATGGGGGGAAGATTCCTCTTCAGGGAACTTCTTCAACAATCGCCTCCTTGATGATTTTGGAGCCTGGGAAATGTTTTAGGAATGGAGTATCATAGGCTTTTTGCCTAAGCTGGATTTTCTTTGTCAGTTTAACTATCGTTTTCAGAGATCCTGGACTACTGGTCATAGAGAAAGTTCAGTTGCATTCTAATCTCTTTCTGCTCCTATCAAATATATCAACTTAGACAAGAGTTTTTTCTTGCAAGATCTTCTTGAAGGCCCGAAGTGAAATTCAATTAGTTTACCAAAACTATTGGTAAAGCATTCTAAGAATTATAGCTTTAATCCTCTTTCTAGTACCTTTACTACCCTCCATCCTTCCATGGCCCCTCTCTAGGAGGTCTTAGAGGACATCATGACCAGCGGCTAAAGGTGATGTGTGGCTCTGCAGGGACTCAGCTCCACACCCAGCATCCATTCTGATTGATGAGCCCAGGGATATACCTGTTGTTAACCAAATTCTGAATAGCACCCTTTCTGGAAGTCACAAGAAGTAGCCAATATCCCTTCGTAATGCAACATTTTCTGCCAAGTCCCCTGAAGCTCTATGTGAGGTATATGATCTCAATCACAAAAATACCATTGAATTCCAGTAAACGTATAAGAGTTTAACCATAATCTTTCTGTAGCGCATTACATGAATCTGAGACTTAATATAATGGATCACACTGTGTGCTTTGAGTAATGCAAGTTTTATACTTAAGGCCATATTTTAAGGTCTGTCACTTGAACTCTTCAGTTTCAAAATTGTGTATCAATTAGTGTTTTTAATTTTAAGTAACATAAGGCAACTCTGTTCAGTTTAGGCATAAAGCAATATTTATTGGAATGGTATACTGTCACCCTGCTTATTTAACTTCTATGCAGAGTACATCATGAGAAACGCTGGGCTGGAAGAAGCACAAGCTGGAATCAAGAATGCCGGGAGAAATATCAATAACCTCAGATATGCAGATGACACCACCCTTATGGCAGAAAGTGAAGAGAAACTCAAAAGCCTCTTGATGAAAGTGAAAGAGGAGAGTGAAAAAGTTGGCTTAAAGCTCAACATTCAGAAAATGAAGATCATGGCATCCAGTCCCATCACTTCATGGGAAATAGATGGGGAAAGAGTGGAAACAGTGTCAGACTTTATTTTGGGGGGGCTCCAAAATCACTGCAGATGGTGATTGCAGCCATGGAATTAAAAGACGCTTACTCCTTGGAAGGAAACTTATGACCAACCTAGATAGCATATTCAAAAGCAGAGACATTACTTTGCTAACAAAAGTCCGTCTAGTCAAGGCTATGGGTCCAGTGGTCATGTATGGATGTGAGAGTTGGACTGTGAAGAAAGCTGAGCGCCAAAGAATTGATGCTTTTGAACCGTGGTGTTGGAGAAGACTCTTGAGAGTCCCTTGGACTGCAAGGAGATCCAACCAGTCCATTCTAAAGGAGATCAGCCCTGGGTGTTCTTTGGAAGGACTGATGCTAAAGCTGAAACTCCAGTACTTTGGCCACCTCATGCGAAGAGTTGACTCATTAGAAAAGACTCTGATGCTGGGAGGGATTGGGGGCAGGAGGAGAAGGGTACAACAGGGGATGAGATGACTGGATGGCATCACCGACTCGATGGACATGAGTTTGAGTGAACTTCAGGAGTTGGTGATCGACAGGGAGGCCTGGCCTGCTGTGGTTCATGGGGTCGCAAAGAGTTGGACATGACTGAGGGATTGAACTGAACTGAAGGATAGTTTTTGAAGCACTGAAAGAATAAGAAAATAATGACATTTTTTACAACATGTCAGAAAATTTGTATTCCAAAGAATGTTGCATTTTAACATGGTTACTTTGAAAGACTTTGTATTTTTTCCAACCATACCATCATTGCTCAGAGTTTATTTTTAAGCTAACTTGGAATTACTTTCAGAATCTGCATTGCATTCCTTTGACTATCTGAGTTATGCCAATCTTTTGCCCTTTGAAAATGGATTTGATTTTCTTAGAAAATCATTTGAAATCGTATCTATTGAGGTGACTCGTCAAAGTCACAAAAGAAACTTCCTTGAAGTTTCTTCTGTGATAGAGACTGGAAAACAAGGGCACATTTTTCTCTCCTTGATATTACCTTAATATTCTTCATCTGGTGAATTGCTATTAGGTTGATGATAATTGGTTACTAATTGTCTGACAATCACCAGCCAATTGTGACTGGCCCTAATTAGTGAATGTGTGCCAAGGAAAAAGTAACTTTCAGAGTATAGGCTCAAATAGGCATAGCAAATTGACCAGCAAGAATTAGAAAAGGGAGCCATTAAGGGAAGTAACTAAGAACTGTAATTCTGCCTAGGAGATCAATTTAACCAGAAGACAGATAAGTGGGATTGTGTTGTTTTGAGAGTGTGTGGCAGAAATGGCTTGTGACTAAAGTAAGCCTGAATTCAAATCCTGATTTCTCCCTGGTTTTCCACAGCTGCATCTGATTTCTGGGGTGGCTGTTGCCTTCTCTCTGCCAGTCCCTGGGTTAGACAGTTGACTCACGGCCACTAGGCAGGTGCTTATTGGTTCCTTATTGTTGTTTGGTCTTTAAGTTGTATCTGACTCTGTGACCCCATGGACTGTAGCACACCAGCTGCTCTGTCCTCCACTATCTCCCAGAGTTTGCTCAAATTCATGTCCATTGAGTCAGTGACTACCTAACCATCTCAATGACTATCTAACCATCTCAACCTCTGCCGCCCCCTTCTCCTTTTGCCTTCAGTATCTCCCAGTGTCAGGGTCTTTGCCAATAAGTCATCTCTTCACATCAGGTGGCTCAAGAATTGGAGCTTTGGCAACAGTCCTTCCAATGAATATTCAGGGTCGATTTCTTTCAGGATTAACTGGTTTGATTTCCTTGCAGAGTGTGTTAAATCACAGATGTTGATAATGAGCAAGGTCCTGAGGGTTCCTGTGCACAAAGCCTTCCTGTGTCACCCATTTCTTGATTATAAGCCATAGCTTTCATTCAGCCTGCTTGACCTTCACTGAGTTCCAAAGGGCAGATTCAAGCAGTTGTTAATTAGGGAAGGGAGGGGATGCAGACAAGGGAGAAACATACAGTCAAGAGAAACGATAATGCAGTCTTGGGGCAAGGTTCTGGTTCCCCATCAATGGATATACACAACAATATCTTAGAGGTGTTTTGCAGATATAGAAACCTCCTCTATGTGTGAGAAGGTAATGATTGATGGTGCTATGCTGTCCATAAGCATGCAGAGCCCACACCAGGTGGATGCTGAATGTTGATGATGCTGACTTCTACTTTCCTCACCACCAACCTATCAGAAGAATGCCCACAACCTGGTCACACCTGTTTTGAGCCACTACTATAAAACTTCTCACTATACTCTCCAAGTTGGGACACACAGTTTTGAGAGCATTAGCCTGCTGTGGCCCTCTTTGCCTGGCAAAGAAATAAAGCTATTTTTTTCTACTTTAGCCAAAACTCTGTCTCCAAGATTTAATTCAGTGTTAAAGTACAGAGGCTGGATTTGACTTCAAATTGGAGCCCAATGTGGGGCCAATTTGGGAATGGCCCCAGAAGTTTCCTCTGGCTAGATCAGACACTCCAAGGTTTTCTCCAAGCCAGTATCTCTTGAGAGTAGAGCATAGAAGAATTTCATTGGAGGCCAGATTGCTTGGAACCGTTGCCTGGAAAGGCCAAGCCCTGGTCATACCTGGTACTGGTAGTCGGAACTTCAAGGTGGGAGTGGGCAGTGAAAAAGGACCATACTATCAGCTGCCAAGGCCACTTTTGCCTTGAAGACACTCCCTTATTCCTCCTTCCCCAGCCATTGTGAACTTTCTACTCCATGGAGTTATTTGGGGGAAGAATAAAAATAGCATCTGAAGTCATGACACCGCTGCCAGAATCTGGATAAGTCCCCTGGAGCACACTCCCAGGCTCCTTCGATCTTGTCCATCCGAAGAACTTTTGGTTCCATCTGAGGAACACTTGTTTCCCACTTCGGGATTCTTCATTTTGGAACTTGCATCTGTAAAGCACCACTTAGATGCAGTTCAGTGGTTTAATGGAACTTGGAAGCAGCTACTCTGAAATTTTTGCTGCCTGTTTTGTTTTCTGTTTTTTTTTTTTTTAATTTATTTCTTTTCAATTGGAGGATAGTTGCTTTACAGTAAGTGTTGGTTTCTGCATACATCAACGAGTCAGCCATAGGCATACGTATGTCCCCTTCCTCTTCAAACTCCTTTCCTACCCCATCCCTCCTGTCTAGGTGGTCGCAGAATACTAGGTTGAGCACCTGGCATTATGCAGCAACTTCTCATTAGCTATCTATTTTACATACAATGATATATATATTTCAATACTACTCTCTCAGTTTGTCCCAACCTCTCCTCCCCCACCCCCCATACCCCATGCCCATAAGTCTCTTTTCTATGTCTGTCTCTATTCCTGCCCTGAAAATAGGCTCATCAGTACCATTTTTCTAGTTTTCATAAATATGCATGAATATACCAGTATCAGTGATATTGACCTGTAATTTTCTTTTTCTTGATGTCTGGTTTTGGTATCAGGGTGATGGTGGCCTCATGGAATGAGTGTTGAAGTGCTCTTTCCTCTGTAATTTTTTGAAAGAGAATGAGAAGAATAGGCATTTGTTCTTCCCTATGTGTTTGATATAATTTACCTGTGAAGCCATCTGCTCTGAGTTTTTGTTTTTTGAGAGATTTTTGAGCACAGTTTCAATTCCAGTGCTGTGATTGGCTTGTTCATAATTTCTATTTCTCTCTGGTTCAGTCTTGGGAGGTTGAATTTTTCTAAGAATCTGTCCTTTTCCTCCAGGTTGTCCATTTTATTGACATATAGTTGCTCATAATAGTTTCATGATCCTTCATATTTCTGAGATGTCTGTTGTAATCTCTCCTTTTTCTTTCTAATTTTGTTGATTTGAGCCTTCTCCCTTTTTTCCTTGATGAGTCTGGCTAATGATTTGTTGATTTTGTTTATCTTCTAAAAGAACCAGCTTTTAGTTTTATTGAACTTTGCTATAATCTCCTTTATTTTTTTTCATTTCTACTCTCATCTTTGATTTCTTTCCTTCTGCTAACTTTGGGGGTTTTGTATTCTTTTTTTCAGTTGCTTTAGGTGTAAGGTTATGCTGTCTATGCAACGTTTTCCTTATTTCTTGACGTGGGCTTGGATTGCTATAAACTTCCTTCTTAGAACTGTTTTGCTACATCCAACAGGTTTTGAGACATCATGTATTTGTTGTCATTTGTTTCTAGGTTTTTAAAAAATTTCCTCTCTTATTTTTTCAGTAGCCTGTTGGCTATTTAGAAATGTATTTTTTAATCTCCAGATGTTTGTGTTTTTTACAGCCTTTTTTCTGTAATTGATATTTAGTCTCATAGTGTTGTGGTCAGAAAGAGATGCTTGACACGATTTCAATTTTCTTAAATTTATCAAGGCTTCATTTTTGAGCCAAGATGTGATCTATCCTGGAGAATGTTCCATGTGCACTTGAGAAGATGAGATCGCATGCCATGATCTTAGCTTTATGAATGTTGAGTTTTAAGCCAGCTTCTTCACTCTCCTCTTTCACCTTCATCAAGAGGTTTGTTAGTTTCTCTTCACTTTCTGCCATAAGGTGGTGTCATCTGCATATCTGAGGTTATTGATATTTCTCCTGGCAATCTTGATTCCAGCTTGTGCTTCATCCAGCCAGGCATTCCACATGATGTACTCTGCATTAAATAAGCAGGGTGACAATATACAGCCTTGATGTACTCCTTTCCCAACCTGGAACCAGTCCATTGTTTATGTCCAGTTCTTACTGTTGCTTTTTGACCTGCATACAGGTTTCTCAGGACACAGGTAAGGTAGTCTGGTATTCTCATTTCTTTAAGAATTTTCCAGTTTGTTGTATAAATTTTCCTGTACAATGTTATGAATCTCCATCCATAGTTCTTCGGACACTCTGTATATCAGATCTAATCCTTTGAACCTATTTGTCACTTCGACTATATAATTGTAAGGAATTTGATTTAGGTCATACTTGAATGGTCTAGTGATTTTCCCTATTTTCTTCAACTAAAGTCTAAATTTTGCATTAAGGATCTCATAATGTGAGCCACAGTCATTTCCTGGTCTTGTTTTTGCTGACTGTATAGAGCTTCTCCATCTTCAGCTGCAAAGAATATAATCAATCTGATTTCAGTAGTGACCATCTGGTGATGTTATGGCAATAAAGGGGATTAAAATGAACACACACACCAGTGAAAAAAAGTTAGAAAAAAATGTACCCTAGACAAACGGTTAATGCAATATCAGACAAATAGAAAAGCAAAGGAATACATACACACAAACAAAATCAAAACAGTCCAAAGAAAACAAAGTACAGGAGAGTGATTCAGTGAGCAAAGGAAAGCAAAAATGATATCAACCAATTAAAAATAAAACTGACTAAAGCACAAAACTGAAACAAGACCAAAGCAGCAAGCCAAATGAGAAATAAAGCAAGAAAGCAAAACGAACATGGTGAAAAAAATAGAAAAGCAAATTTAAACAGAGATACATAAAAAATTTTTATATATTAAAGAATAACTACACCAGCAATGAACAATAAGAAAACAAAACAAGTGAAAACAACCAAAACACCAAAACCCCCACAGAATCACAAAAACTCAATGCAGAAGTAGAAGCATATAAAGGAAATAAGAAATGTGATTAATAAGAAAAACATCTCAAAAGCTTAAATAGATATAATAATAAAACCAACAACCACAGCAACAGAGGGCAAGAAAGAGCAAGGAAGTCCAGAATAAACTACAGAACAAATCAAAATATAAGAAGAATAATATTTTTCTCAGGTCTCAGATGCCAGCATCTTTCCCCCTTTGTGATTCATAACCCACCTCCACCTCGCTAGGAGGCCCTCCAATACTGGGGGAACTGATCTCTGGACCTACTGTGGGGACAGCTCAAACTCTAATCTGGCCTGACCTCCACAGGTTCTTGCCACCAGTGTCCACAGCTGCCAGAGCGAGGGCATTTTCTTTTGTGAGAACAGTCATTGTCTTTTTGTAGGTAGTCTACCTAGTTGATCATGTGGATTTACTCTCTAGCTTGTACAGCTGGTGGAAAGCTTTTTGATTCTCCTCCATAGGCACTCCACCCCTGGAGCTCAATTGTGGGTTTATTCCCACCTCCACTGTGGGTCATCTATAAGAGTTTGCTCTTGAAGCTGCCCTGGAGGACTTGTGTCTGCCCCAGTGAGGACTGACTGTGGATGTGGTGCAGCTGCTTGGATCACAGGGACCCTGGTGGTGCCAAGTACACAGGGAAGCCAGGAGCCATGGGTGCAGGAAATATGGTGCCAATAGGTTTTTCTCTAGCCTCTGGCAGTTCCGCCCCAGTAAGAACTAAGCATGGAGGTAGCACAGCTCCTGGATAGCAGAGACCCTGTTGGCTCCAAGCGTACAGGGAAGCCAGCGGCCATGGGTACCTGACATTCAAAGGGCCTCCCTGGCTGGTCCTTCTCTGTTGCTTGGTACAGCAGGCAATCAATGGGCCATCCTCTCTGGGGTCTTTCTCTATGTCAGCTGCTAGCAGCAAGCATGTGGAGAGAGAGAGGCTTTCGTGCTGGCTTCACCCTGTGTGTGTGACTCAGCAGTGGCACCCTGCCTCCATGGCTGCCTGGCTTTCCTCCAAAGACATTCCCCACTGCTATCTCCTTCCTCTTGTCCCTTGGGCTGTCTCCCTGCAGTCAACAGCAGTCTTCACCCTGGGATTTCTCTCCAGTCCCTATGCTCCAGCTCACCATATTCTGGTGGACTTGTGTCCCTGTCCATGGTATGTAGGGCCATGGCATGGATTGTCCGTGTGGTTCTCACTCCACTCAGACTGTCACAGATCAACTGCTTTACCCTCTGAAAGCCTCAAATGCTTTCTCTCTGTCCCAACTGATTGCCCACTGGGGATCTCCCCCTTGCTGCAGCTCCCACACCGCATGGGCACAGGTTCAGTTCACCCACTCTCCTCCTCTTTTTCCCTTACTTCCTTCATTCTACCAAGTTTTGTGTGTATCCGTGTATTCCTTTCTGGTGGCCAAGGATTCCTGCCAGCTCTTAGCTGGTGCTCTGTGAGATCTTCTGTGTTTGAAGATACATTCCTGTTGCATCTGTGGATAAAAATGTAGTTCATGTCCACTTACACTTCCAGCATCTTGTCTCTCCCATGTGTTCTTAATTTTTGCTCTTTGTTGTTATTATTTTTCCTGGTGTAAGTCTTCCATCTGGCAAGGAGGCATCTCCTGACAAGGGTTCTGGTTTGTTTTCAGCCTTCACATGAGTGTTTTTTAATTGAATATGGGCAGTGCTTCTTTAGTCCCATCTGACAGCACCCTGGGGAAAATTATGGCAGACTGGCCAACCTATTCATTATGAACCCATGGTTTTATTATAATTCTCTTTGGCCAATATATATTCTTAAATGTGAGGAAAGATATCCTTTGTATGGTAGCCTAAATTATTACCTTGAGTTAGAACTATCTTGTTACAGGAATAGAAAGACTCCACTCCATCTGGGCTAGCCACTCAGGGCTCACTCTCTTGCAGGAACTGAGCCAGTCTAGGCTCCCTCAGAGCCAACTCTGAGTTCATCCTGCTGATTAAAAAAAAAATGTACCACATGAGAGTTGCAAGTTGACCCTGAGCCAGTCTGTTTGAAAACCTTTGTCTAGGAATGGAAATAGGATTTTTAAACTATATTTTCTCTGATTGTTCTATCTGTGCAGCCACATCTTATCTGTGGTATGTTTTTCTGTGTATTGTTTTGGAGTGAGCTTCTCAGGTTTGTGCAGGATAGGAAAATTCTACCTGCTACCGGGAGCCACTTTGAGTCCTCAGTCTAGGAGTGGAAATTAAATCTCCGGACTACATCTTGTCTGGTATTAGGCTTGGGAGGCTGTGTTTGTTGTTTGTGCGTGTGTCAGGACTTACATTGATGGGTTGAAATGTCTTTGGTAAATAACATGGCCCTGTTTGATATCAGTGTTAAGAGACTGAGCACAGTGTTTAACTGAGCCCTGGAAGCTACTGGTTTGTCAATTAACACTCAAACAAATGTCTTTTAAGTTTTAATTCTGCTTCCTATAACAACTGATTTGCAAATATTTACTCTTTCCATAGCTTCAAATACTTCTGTTTATCTGAATTTTCCTTAGGGCCTTCATTTGGTAAATTTATCATATTACTATTATATTTTAGTTAGCTAATGCTTTAAGAAGCAGCTACCCACAGAATTTTAGAGGGTTTTGTTTTAGGGAGTTCCTGGCCCAAATTCTTGGGATTGGCCAGAAATGTCCCTAAAGAGTTCTACTGGATTGGGATTAACCTTCTTCTCTCAAGTTGTAACTGAGAAGGACCCTACGGGGCCTTCCTAGGACAGACCCCCTTCCCCGTATCCTCTGCTTTAGCTCCTATCTGAAGTATCTAGACAACAGTATCTGAAGCCCATTTCCTGAGTTGTTTTACAGATGCTAAAACCCTCAAGTATTGAAAGACTGTTTACTTGCTGACCATGAGCTGACCATGAGCACTTACTGACCATGACCGAGGCCTATTGGCGCCTAAGGATTGACAATGTTAACCCCTGTGACATCACCCTGTACCTCACCGTCAACCCACAGAACTGTGCACAAGCTGTTCACATAGCCTAGGACCCCTTTTCTTCACCTGGGCTTAAAAAAAAAATAAAGTTACCATAGGATCCAGCGATCCCACTCCTGGGCATATATCCAGAGAAAACTATAATTTGAAAATATACATGCAATACAATGTTCATTGCAGCATGTTTACAATAACTAAGATATAGAAGCAACTCAGTGATGCAGCAGCAGCAAGGGTCCATCAAAAGATGAGTGGATAAAGAAGATGTGTATATGTGTATATTGTATATACACACAATGAAATATTGTAAGTATAGTATTGTATATAGTATATATATTACATATAATACATTGTATGTATATATTGTATATACATAGTATATATATATATATATAATATACATATATAGAGATAATATTCCACTGTGCATGTATACATACACACACACACACAGAATGGAATATTAATAAACCATAAGAAAGAATGAAATCATGCCATTTGCACAACATGGATGGATCTAGAGATTATCATACTAAGTGAAGTAAGCCAGACAAAGACAAATATATGATGTCACATATATGTGGAATCTAAAAAATGACATGAATGAACTTATAAAACAGAAACAGACTCACAGACATAAAAAAAAATTCTTATGGTTACCAAAGGGGAAAAGGAGAGGGGTAAATTAGGAGCTTGTGATTAACAGATACCTACTACTATCTATATAATAAACAACAAGGAGTTGCTATATAGCATATGGGATTTTATTCAATATCTTCTAATATCCTATAATGGTAATGACTATGAAAAAGAAAAAAGTCTGTGTGTGTGTGTGTGTGTGTGTGTGTCCAACTGTAACACTGCTATACACCAGAAACAAACAAATCATTGTAAAAGAACTATACTTGAATTTTTAAAAATTAATTAATTAAAAAATGCTTTACTGAAAACCTCAGGGAGTTCTAGGTTTTGAGCACTAGCTGTTCTGAACTCCTTGTATCATGCCTTACAATACCCCTGCACTTTCCTTTACCACAACCCAGGATCGGTAGATTGGCTTTACTGCATATAGATAAGTGGACCCAAGTTTGGTTCATAGAGTTCTCTAAAGATGAAAGAGAATCGGCTCTAATCTGTAGCTCTTATCTTTATATATGTAGTGCGCCAATATTCACAGTTCCCAGGCTTTTCTGAGATGACTACATATTCCAGAAATGAGTGGAATAGTCAGTTCTTTTAGCTGTGCCCTTTTCTCAAAGTTGGGTCTGAATGGAAATAGACAGGCTGCTCTGTAGTTGGTGCAACGGAGGGGACTGGACCCTGGGCCCTTAGAAGAAACGCCTAGGGTGTGGTCAGTGGTGGGATCCCTGTGTTTGTCATCAGGGTGGATGGTGGGGATAAAGTAAAGCTGTATAAACACAATATTGTGTTTCACAAGCTAAACCCATTGATAAAGTAGTCATTAGAAATTCTCCAGATCATGTCACATAGATTTATCTTCAGATTTAGTGCCTTTGCTAGTTTTCTCCTTGAGTATTAAAATACAATGATGAAATAAAGAGTATTAGCCTATTACTATATTATAATGTAAGATACTAATTTCAAATTTGTTTCCTTTGTTTGATTTGGAGTTGCTACACCACAATTGGCTAAACATTGATATAAAAGTCAGCCTATTTGTTACCTGTTTTATCTTTTAGAGTTCTCTGCTCAGAAAAGTTTTGAATTCACATCAAATTTGTTGTTAACATAAAGGTACATGGTATATCATATATATATATATAAATATATATAAAGATATTTTGTTAAAATAAGGTATGTTGTTAAGATATTGGCTATATATATGTATATATATGCGTGTGTGTGTGTGTGTGTGTGTGTGTATACATATAAAACTGCCCATGACTCATGGACAACAACTCACGGCCACTAGGCACACCTCTGGATATCTGGTTATCATTATTTTAGAGCTAACTTGATCCTTTGAAAGCAGACCTGCACTGTTTTGTCAATGATAAAGATTTTTTTCACTTGGGTATTTTGCTGCCTTCTTCCTGCTAAGTTCCCAGCCTCTGCCGGAGAATTGGGTACTAAATAACAGTAATTAAACACAGCCTTTTGCTCATCTTGGTTGATTCTAATGAGACCCAGTTTTCAGATGCCTGAATATTTCTTAGAGATATCTTCTGTCCATACACCAAGATATGATTGAAAATAGCAGACATTCATTATACAGAGGTTGTTTAACTCTGAATAATTACAGTGCACAGACAGGTGAGAATATTTATCAGCCATGAGACCTGTTATGGTGCATTTTGAATAGATGATTTTTAAAATCTTGTGTCCATTTAACTCATGATAAAGTGGTTCCAAGACTGTTATCACAAATTTGCTCAATTCTCTTGTCATCCATGCTCGCTTGAAACCCACACAATCCTTGGGTATGAGGTACTTTTTCTTCTGGAGTAGCTCTCTTAGATTTAATTATGCGTGAGCTCATTTATCCTCTAAGCAAAAACGAGCTAAGCATCCAAAGATCTGTTAAGCACCTTCACATTTGTCTACTAAATGAGCAATCTCTCAGGCATTAATACATCCCAGCAACAGTGTTCATGAAATAGCTCATCAAATGCCTGGCAACAGGATGAAGCCATCTGGTGAACGATAAATTATAATTATATCCCATGCAAATGTTCCTTCTCATCGACAACACTATCATACTATCATCTTCCTCATCCTTATAAGCATGAAACCATAGAAAAGGAAAATGAAAAATCTCATCACCAGTGTTGTGTGTGTGTATGTCTAAGTTGGTAGCACCCAATCACACCCAACTCTGAGATGAAAACAAATTTAACTTATGGAAATCTCTCAAAATCCCACATAGGATATTTCAAATAACTGTTATACCTCCCCCTTAGCAGGAAGTCTCTCAAAACAAGGTAGTTCAACAGGTATTCCATGAAATAAACTTTCCTCAGTGCATTCAGTGGACTTCTAGGTGCCTTCATGCCTACAGGCAATTGCAAGAACCGCAAAACCATCCTGAAATGTGAGTGATATGTCAGTGATGATTTCAACAGAACTCTGATCAGATTGTTTGTGCTGACACTCCTGTGAAAACACTGCTACAGTCATGTGGCTCAGCAATATGCAGATGAACCAGTGTTACTGTTGGTTGCACACTGGGATTGCCTCGTGCCTGAGTCTCACACCCAAGGCTGTTTGGCTCTGTTGTGTAGCCAGCATTGACTGCTCTGTGTAGAGTTAGCAGGCCAGCAACAGAAGCATCACATGGGAGCTTGTTAGATCTGCAGAATCTCAGCCCTACTTCCGACCTATGGAATCAGAATCTGCCTTTCTACAAAATCTCGAGGAGATTTGTATGCATGTTGCTGTTTGAGAATCACACAGGTAGAGTGCTGTTTCCCAAAACATGCCATTCATCAGAATCACTAGGGGAGCCTAGACTTGTAACATTAGAATCTCCAAGGATGGAACCTGGAAATTTCTATTTGGAATAAGTTTTCTAGGTGTTTTAAATTCCAGCAACTTGGCACAGACCTGTGGACAGCAGCATAGTCTAGAGTGTCCCTAATTTCCTTGATTATTATGATGGAGAAATGTTGGGGGCCAGAGTGAGGTACTCCGCCCATGGCAAAGGTCATGAGGAAGGAGGCTCGACATACGCAAAGGCGGGATTGAGCCTCAGGAGTCCCCCTGGAACTCCTCGAGCATCTACCCCCATAACCAGAGCCTGCCTACTTTACTACTTTGTGCTCACCTACACCTCTGACTTTACGGGGGGCTGTCCCCCACCACCTCTTTCGGAGAAGGAGTTAACCTAGAGCTCCAGTCAATAAAAACCCTTGGGTGTGACAAGAGTGTTTTAACCTACAAACTCCTCTGAAGGTTCTCTAGCCTGCCTGACAGGCTCGTCCGGCCACATGTGATTGCTCACAGCCTCCCAACCGTGAGAGGCACGAGATGCTTTAAACCTTCTAAAAACAGGTTCCTTAGAAAAGTTAGAAAACTATTAGTATAAGTATAATGGGCTGATTAGAAATTGTATTGGTGAAGGGTTTTTCATTTGTTGAGCCAATGTTTGTTGCTAAGTCTCCACATCCCCTGCCCTTACACACATTAATGAATATATAGAAGGAATAAGTATTAACCTTTGATATTAATCACGTTAGACCTTAGGCTAAGTAAATTCTTTCCTTAACTAAAACCCACTACACCCTCACCCTGTAGGGATGTAACTTTATTTGGGTGGCGTCTGTTTTGAGAATAATCAGCCCTGGAGAAATAAGTGTCCTGATTGACTGACCGCTGTCACAAGGAGAGGGTCGTAAATTGTCAGCAGGCCCCCCTGGCCAGAAGATGATGTAACACCCCTAAGACCTCTGTATACATTTGTATGAAGCACCTGACTTTAATAAAAGTCAGGACTGCTGTCCCCACGTGACTTTTGTATAACATCTTAGTGTATAAAAACAGACTCTGGAAAATAAAGAATTGGGATCAGTTTCTCGAAATACTGGTCTCCCCATGTCGCTCTCTCTCTCACTCTGGCTGAGTCTCCATCTGGAGCGCGGAACCCACCATGCTTACTAATTATGCCTGGGCTTCTAAGATCCGACCGGGGAGGCCTCAGTGTCTCCTCTCCTTCGGGAGAACGGAAGGACGCCTGCGGCCTACGTAAGTGGTGCAAACTTCTTGTCTTGAAGTTTTATTGGTCTCCCGCGTAAACCAAGCTACTCAGCCTCTTTTCTCCACTGAATTTTCCTACTGAGCTATCCTTATTCTATTACTCTTTATATCTTTAATTAATATCTAATTGAAGCTATTGTATCCTGATCCTCGCCTATGCCGTCTCTCCTTCGAATACCCTGGATCAGCCGGGGCTGGTCCCCGGCAGAGAAAGATTTTTATTTTTATTTTTTTACTTCCCCGTCCTCTTCCCAGAGATTCTGTTTCAACTGAGACTATGAGTGGGGTTTGGGGCACATGAGAATCAGTGCCTCCTTTCCATACACATATACATACAAGAGATTCTGACATGTTACTTATCTGGAACCTGTGAAAATAAAGAGAACTGTGGGCTTGAAAAATATTCACAGTCTAATAGTTGACAGTTCAGTTCAGTTGCTCAGTCATGTCTGACTCTTTGTGACCCCATGGACCACAGCATGTCAGGCCTCCCTGTCCATCACCAACTCCCAGAGTCTATTCAAACTCATCTCCATTGAGTCGGTGATACCATCCAACCATCTCATCTGTTGTCCCCTTCTCCTCCTGCCTTCAATCTTCAATCTTTCCCAGCATCAGGGTCTTTTCAAATGAGTCAGCTCTTCATGTCAGGTGTCCAAAGTATTGGAGTTTCAGCTTCAACATCAGTCCTTCCAATGAACACCGAGGACTTATCTCCTTTAGAATGGACTGGTTTGATGTCCTTGCAGTCCAAGGGACTCTCAAGAGTCTTCTCCAACACGACAGTTCAAAAGCATCACAGTTATATTTTATTCAATGGGAGTTTTTAAGACTTTGAGCCTGGGAGACAGCATCTCAAGTAACCCTGAGAGAATTGCTCCAAGGATGTGAGTGGGAGAACAAGGTTATATAGAAGTTTTGCAACAAAGACCAGTAATCTGAACATAAAAAGATCATTGTGAATAAAGGAAAACCAGATATTTCAAGTTAAGGAATAAAGTGCTTTTCTATGTATGGGAAGATGCAAGAGTTTGGGCTTGCTGAAATAATTCCTTGATATGCACCTCACCTACCTGGGGCCAGTATTCTGTGTTTTTACATCCTGAGTTTCTTCAGGCCTCACCATGGGGAATTACTGCAGTCTGATGGCTGCTAGATGGCAGATATTTTTTTCTTTCTAAGTTCCCGCAGGGCTCACCAGCTCACCATCCACGGTGGCTGCAATTGCTGATGACTGTGACATTATTTGTTTATTAACACGGCAGGAAATATTCCATTTCTCAGAACAAACAAAGGTTATTTGTTCAGAGTTTACTGTAGTAAAGAAGTTAGACAGCATCATTTGCATTTGGCAGAAACACAAAGGTAAGCCGGGCAATGTAAAAGGTTATAGAGAAAAAGGGAAAGATTCTGTTATAAGCTGTTTGAAAGTTGTTGGCACAGGGAAGTTGGAGGTCAACTAACTAGAACTGGGGCATCCTATGAGGTTATTTAGGAGAGCATATTTGGCATTCTCAGGTTACTGTTAAGTTGGAAGCAGACATAAAAGAAGTCATGGTTTGGCTTGGCTGGACTGGTTGCTGCAGTGTTTGTAGGCCAGAGCTCTATTTTTATATATTGTGGCTGATGTTGATATTGTCAGTTCTCTCAACAACCACAAAAAATTACCAAGCAGAAGCAATGACATGAGGCCTGAACATTGGTATTCTTTTTTTATTTTACTTGTTTATTTATTTATTTTTTTACTTCACAATATTATATTGGTTCTGCCACACATCAACATGAATCCTCCATGGGCGTACGTGTGTTCCCCATCCTGAAACCCCCAACCACCTCCCTCCCCATACCATCCCTCCGGGTCATCCCAGTGCACCAGCCCCAAGGATCCTGTATCAAACCTGGACTGGCGATTCATTTCTTATATGATATGATACATGTTTCCATGCCATTCTCCCAAATCATCCCACCCTCGCCCTCTCCCACAGAGTCCAAAAGACTGTTCTATACATCTGTGTCTCTTTTGCTGTCTCGCATACAGGGTTATCATTACCATCTTTCTAAATTCCATATATATGCGTTAGTATACTGTATTGGTGGTTTTCTCTCTGGCTTACTTCACTCTGTATAATAGGCTCCAGTTTCATCCACCTCATTAGAACTGATTCAAATGTATTCTTTTTAATAGCTGAGTAACACTCTATCGTGTATATGTACCACAGCTTTCTTATCCATTTGTCTGCTGAAGGACATCTAGGTTGCTTCCATGTCCTGGCTATTATAAACAATGCTGCGATGAACATTGGGGTACACGTGTCTCTTTCAATTCTGGTTTCCTCGGTGTGTATGCCCAGCAGTGGGATTGCTGGGTTGTATGGCAGTTCTATTTCCAGTTTTTTAAGGAATCTCCACACTGTTCTCCATAGTGGCTGTACTAGTTTGCATTCCCACCAACAGTGTAAGAGGGTTCTCTTTTCTCCACACCCTCTCCAGCATTTATTGCTTGTAGACTTTTGGATCGCAGCCATTCTGACTGGCGTGAAATGGTCCCTCATTGTGGTTTTGATTTGCATTTCTCTGATAATGAGTGATGTTGAGCATCTTTTCATGTGTTTGTTAGCCATCTGTATGTCTTCTTTGGAGAAATGTCTGTTTAGTTCTTTGGCCCATTTTTTGATTGGGTCGTTTGTTTTTCTGGAATTGAGCTGCAGGAGTTGCTTGTATATTTTTGAGATTAATTCTTTGTCCGTTGCTTCATTTGCTATTATTTTCTCCCATTCTGAAGGCTGTCTTTTCACCTTGCTTATAGTTTCCTTTGTTGTGCAGAAGCTTTTAATTTTAATTAGGTCCCATTTGTTTATTTTTGCTTTTATTTCCAATATTTTGGGAGGTGGGTCATAGAGGATCCTGCTGTGATGTATGTCGGAAAGTGTTTTGCTTATATTCTCCTCTAGGAGTTTTATAGTTTCTGGTCTTACATTTAGATCTTTAGTCCATTTTGAGTTTATTTTTGTGTATGGTGTTAGAAAATGTTCTAATTTCATTCTTTTACAAGTGGTTGACCAGGTTTCCCAGCACCACTTGTTAAAGAGATTGTCTTTTCTCCATTGTATATTCTTGCCTCCTTTGTCAAAGATAAGGTGTCCATAGGTGTGTGGATTTATCTCTGGGCTTTCTGTTTTGTTCCATTGATCTATATTTCTGTCTTTGTGCCAGTACCATACTGTCTTGATGACTGTGGCTTTGTAGTAGAGCCTGAAGTTTTAATAAGCTCCTCAGTTTTGAAAATTTGTGAACCACCCATCTAGAGATATCCTGACTTCGAGCTGTTCTAATGCATTTTCAAAAGTGTCAGGTACTTTTTACACCAACTAACCCCAAAATACCATTTAAATAAGACCTTCACAGTCAGAAGCATCTTCTTGGCAGTTTCTCAACTTGTATACATGTAACTTTAGCTCTGTTAAGGACATTGGGCCTGAGGCTTGAACACTAGGGCTGTTGAGCATTTTATTTTTGGATGGACAGGGAAGAGAAATTATGATAAAAGCATCATGATGACTTTCAATACACCAGATGTGGAGTTCTCCACCAGATAATCATATCAGAATTTCCTAGACAGCTTTTGCAATGAGATAAGTCCTCCAGAAGGGACTGGCACCCCAGAAAGGCCACTTTGGAAGGATATGTACTTGAAAAAGTCATTCTGTGATTCCAATATTCCTCTACAGCCTTTGTTGAGAACCACTGTTGTAAGGAATGTAATAAATTCAGGGGTCCCAACTGCAATGCCTATACAGGGCATGAAGGCAACATAAACTAATATGATGGCTTGGCAACTTGAGTTGTCTTCTTATGATGTAGACTCTTGTTAGCTTATTAAACATATGGATATTTTTTTTTTTCACTTGCACAAATAAACATGGCTTTTGTTTGGTTTGGTGGGAAAAAAAATTCTTAGCCTGCTATTCATCTTCCCACTTCAAGCTTTATTTCACTATCACTAAGAAAAACAGCAGTGTAAGCATGATGCTAAATAGAAAATGAAACTCAGTGTCAAGGATAGAGCCGTGAATGATGAGATTAGGACACACTGGGGTATAGAACTGCTATTCAGTTTTATGCAATTCAAATTTCGGGGAAATACAGACCATTGCTGTCTTACCAAATTTTATCTTATTTTGATTTTTCAAGAGAGCAAGAAATGAGAGTTTTTACATAAAGTCATCTGACCTGTAAGTCTGGGATCAGGTTTTTAAGACCGTGAAGGTCAAACAAGCAAGTCTGATGGGCTGGACGAAGACCCCAAAACACCAGCTTTGCAATCTTCACATTACAGTGTCATTGGTAAACACCTTCTCAGCAACAGGACCTGATTTTTGCTGAAAGAACCAAATGGTTCCCCAAACAAGCACACACCGAGAGCGTAATCACATCAACCCCACCCTACCCCATCTCCATTGATAGTTTACCATTTTTCAATAGGGCAACTCAATCTTGCTCAACGCATGATCAGAAAGTAAGGATGTCGACCAGGTTTACTCATAAAACTTTTCAATGATGAGCTCTCTTTTCTTTTTCTTTTCTCCTCTTTATTTATAAAATGCATTGGTTAGGCAGCCTAAATAAGGACAGTATGGGGGTAAAAGATGAATGGTCCTTTTTCAGCACTCATTGAGGTAGCTGTGAGGTAGCTATAAATTTAAAGTTTACATCTTAAATTTAGTTTAAAGATGCAGAATCAGCAGCTGCTAATTCCCCACTGTGTTAAAGAATAAATGTTTACATTTCCAAGAGATTTAAGCTTTATTTGGAATCAAGGCAGTCACATTTGGGTCAGGATTGGGAAATGCTGATTTTGAAAAGGAGGAAAATTTTTCAAATATTTTCATGAAGTCTTTCTATAACAAAGGTTGAAAGGGCTGAATATTTCTATACTTTTCAAAATCCACTGGAGTCAACCAAAGGTGGTTTAATGAAACTAATTTTCTGGTGGAGTATTTAATTAAAACTGACATTTTTGATAAAACAGTTGGTCAACTTAAGCAGTACTTTGACAGGTAATATCTTTTTTTAAAAATTGCTGATGCAAATCTGAATAATGATATCAATTAATTCAAATTCCCAAGTAGGGAAACCTAGATTGGAATCTCTTTCCACAAGCCTTCACGGAAAGTTTTGGAAAAGTGTTTCTTTCTAGCACTTTTTCATGTTGTCCTTATCTATTTCTACAAAGCAGACATTTGAATTGCATGGGGCAACCTAAGGCTGTACCACTAACTTAGAGACCAGCAAAGCCAGCATTCAGGTGAACTGCAAGTCTGAAACCAAGTGATTCATACCTATGTTAAAGTGATAAGTTGTGTTAACTAAAATCATAATAGGCCTAATATGCAAATGACTTGCAATATATTTCTTATTTTTAAATTAAAAATGGGGTGCAAAATATTAGTGATAAATTTATCTCACCTTCAGTTTTAAAAACTGAATAACTATCTGTACATACCAAGTGGTTTGGTATGCTTCCTGAAAGTTTAGGCATGATTTCTCATGCCTAAAGTTTTTCATAATTACTCAGACACTTGTGCCTGTTCACTACCAAGCACTGAAAATGGTAAGCCAGTGAAAAACAGAACATGGTGATAAAGTAAGACTGTAAAATAGGATGAACTGGAAACTAAAGAACAATCAAAACAAAAGAATCACCAAATGTGATGGGTTAATTAGAAAGAGAGGCTTCCCTGATGGCTCAGTTGGTAAAGAATCCGCCTGCACTGCAGGAGACCCCAGTTAGACTCCTGGGTCAGGAAGATCCTCTGGAGAAGGGATAGCCTACCCACTCCAGTATTCTTGGGCTTCCCTTGTGGCTCAGCTGGTAAAGAATCTGCTTGCAATGTGGGAGACCTGGGTTAGATCCCTGGGTTGGGAAGATGCCCTGGAGAGGGGAAAGGCTACCTACTCCAGTATTCTGGCCTGGAGAGTTCCATGGACGGTATAGTCCCTGGGGTCTCAAAGAGTCAGATACCAACTGAGAGACTTTCCCTTTCCCTTTCAAAAAGAGAAACAGATATAAGTAATCAACTGGCTGTAATCAACAAAGAAGAGCAAACAGAAAAGGGCTGGAAGATCAAGTACTGAGATGGACTTGGAGAATGTTCTCCTATCACGTGAGCTTTGCATTTCAAGATGTGATTAAAAATGTTTGCCTTATTCAAAAGAACACCTGATCTGCTTAGTTTTTTCAGTGATCATCAAGGTGCAAAGGCAGACGTTTGAAGGAATTTGCTGAAACAATTCTGTGGGGTTTTCAAGAGCTATCACTGGCTTTCTTGAAGTTGTAACTGAGAAAAAAAAAAGGAGGTTATTTGAGTATATAATGAAATTGTAAATATAAACAAGTATAATTTGCTGATATGTTACAAGAGCTGTTAAGTTCAGATAGAGTGGGTTACATTAGGGTGAGCTAACGCTTTTACATTCATTTGAAAGGGTGTCAAATTATTAGCCCACCTCAGGAACTCCGTGAATTTTTTCTCACTGTAGTCTGGCATTCTCTCTCAATCCCTCAATTCTTTTATTCATCTTCTTTTATCCCTATTCCAGATTCCAAAGCTTAGACCCTATTCTCTATATGCCTTCTCATTTCTGTGTCAAGGTTTTGCCTGAGTTCCTCCCATCTCTAAGTAAACACTTGTACTCATTAATGTAACGGTCTACTTCCTGCATATTCTGCTGCAGGTGAATCAAGGGAGAAGCAAGAGGAGAAAGAAAAAACCTTGAACCCAAATCTCTTTTTTGTCTCAGAAGAGATCTAGGATACGAGAGATTTGGCAGTGGTGAGACTTGGATTTAAGTATTTATTACTGGTTTCTTATTCAAACTGATGTTTTCCTTATTTAATTAAGCTCTTTTTTTCCTTACTAACTTTTATTAGTTATCCGTAAAGATGGAATGGAGATGTAAAAGAAATGCCAGAAAGTTTTATCTGATATAGCTTCCCATATCTCTAGGTTTAGGCAAGAGTTAAGTACAAACCTCCCAAATGACAGGGCCCTCATGTATTGAGAAATGGAGTCTTTCCTGCCGTATCAGTAAACAAAGATGTCACAGTAATCGGTGATTCTGGCCTTCCAAATGTGAATTTCTGAGCCCTAAGTGCTCCCAAGAAGGAGAACAATACCTGCAAACTGCAACCACTCCCTATGGTGAGTACTGAGGAACTCATGGTGTAAAAAATGCAGGATATTGGCCCCCAGATAGCTGAGATATGTATGAAAGGAAAGATTTCAGTGAGCCCAACACCTTCACTTCTTTTCGGATCTTCCCATGTGGCACTAAAAGAATCCATCTGCCAAAGCAGGAGAGTTAAGAGACGTGGATTCATTCCCTGGGTCGGGAAGATCTCCTGGAGGAGGTCATGGCAACCCACTGCAGTATTCTTGCCTGGAGAACCCCATGGACAGAGGAGCATGGCAGGTTAAGGTCCATAGGGTCACAAAGAGTCAGACATGACTGAAGTGACTTAACATAACAACCCCACACGATTGAAAGTATATTACACTTATATCACTCCTTTAGTCAGTGCCCTTTCATCTAGAGTGGATTCAAAGGCTCCCTTGTGCATCCTGAGCCACCCTCACAGACTTCCTTCTCTGACCTTCCCCACCAACAGCCATTGGTACCATTTCTCCAATGTAGAGAAGGCTTTACTCAATGTTCATTAACTGACACAATCACTCCCATTTTCTGAGTATACACTTCATGTCAGGATCATGTAAGACACTAAGAAATGGAATATCCATTAAAAACAAGCCATTCTCAAGGAGCTCATTGTCTAGTGAATAAAACAAGTGTACAAAAAAAAAAAAGTCATTTCAGTGTACAAAGCATCAAAATAACACTTGGACAAAGATTTGGTTGAGGCTAGAGAGGTCAGCTCCCCTGAGGAGCTTTCATTGCCTGCTTCACCACTATTGATTTTGTTTTCGACAGTGTTTTTTTCCCAAGTAGATTATGAAGAGTTGTATTGTCCCCCAAACTTCTGGCACAAAACTTCACATGTATTGCTGCTGCTGCTGCTGCTGCTAAGTCACTTTGTCGTATCCGACTCTGTGTGACCCCATAGAATGCAGCCCACCAGGCTCCCCTGTTCCTGGGATTCTCCAGGCAAGAACACTGGAGTGGGTTGCCATTTCCTTCTCCAATGCATGAAAGTGAAAAGTGAAAGGGAAGTCACTCAGTCATGTCTGACTCTTAGCGACCCCATGGACTGCAGCCTACCAGGCTCCTCCGTCATGGGATTTTCCAGGCAAGAGTACTGGAGTGAGGTGCCATTGCCTTCTCCATCACATGTACTAGGTATTCAGTAAATGTTTGCCAAGTTATTAACAGCCATAACTAAACATATTTCTGCCCAGCTATTCACCCACTCCAGTACTCTTGCCTAGAAAATCCATGGATGGAGGAACCTGGTAGGCTGCAGTCCATGGGGTTGCTAAGAGTCAGACATGACTGAGCGACTTCACTTTCACTTTTCACTTTCATGCATTGGAGAAGGAAATGGCAACCCACTCCAGTGTTCTTGCCTGGAGAATCCCAGGGACAGGGGAGCCTGGTGGGCTGCCGTCTATGGGGTCACATAGAGTCGGACACGACTGAAGCGACTTAGCAGCAGTAGCAGCAAGCTGTCCCACATTCTCCACCTACGCTATCCACCACACACATCCACAGACAATGCACCTACGCTTTTTCTGACCTACTGGGATACGGAACAACCTGAAAATGAGGAAACTGTATCTTCAATAAAACAATCCCTCATCATCTCATCTTTCTGCTCACCACCCCCCAACCCTGCCCTGGTCTCCAGCAATTCCCCTAGGAGGTGGCTCTCTAGCATTTGTCATAAATAGAATGGAAGTTATTAAAGCCTGGAAAAACCTAACAGTATATCTAATTATAGACTTGAAATTGCAGAGCCAAGCAGTGATGACTGGGCATGCTGAGTTCAGTTTCTTCTGAATTTACTTTATTGCCTTGTTTGGTAAATCATTCCCTGTAAAAAGAAGTGATTTGTTGCATTATCTCCAAAGGGGCATCAATAGGAAAGCATCCTTTGCAGAAACAGTTTTTAAAGTTTTCTAAGTGGACTCTTTGGAAAGTGCAACCGTTATCAGCAGGCAAAATGAACTTTAAGGACATATTGAAAGAGTGACAGTTTGCATTCATCTCATAAATCTATCTCCTTCTTCAAGTTCTTACCAGCCATGAGAGAATTGTCAATATTTCTTTAAATTGCTGGAGGACACTGAGTACCTTAGTCAGCAGGAAAAAAAGAACAAAATCATTGCTGTGGTTTCTGTTTGTACTTTGATTCTTAAAAAATATATATGTAAACATATATGTAAAAATAAGCATGTTTTAATCTAAGCCCTTCAAAGTACCTCAGAATGTGAAAATCTTATAACAATGTCCATGTTGTTATCAAAGATGTGAAAAATGTAAAGGCCTTTTTAAAAATTACTAAAACAATTGTCGCTTAAAGCAATTATATTAGTATAAATATAAAACTATAAAATTTCCTTTTCTTCATATAAAAATGATCTTTCCTATAGTGTGACTAGATTACTTGTGGATTAAAAATATTTTAAAATCCATAATAATAATTATTTTCAAAAGAAATTTTATTATTTTGTTAGACAAATCATTTTATTAGTTTTCTTTTCAAAATATTATTAGATAGTCTTGGCTTTTTCTTCCTTCAGAAAGATCTAAGTATGTCAAATTTCTAAATTCTCCCTTTAGAATTTCAAGTGAAAAATACAGGAATAAATAAATTTGGGGGGAAAATGTTAATTTTAAAAAATGTTAACTTTACAAAATTACATGTTTTTGCTATATTTTTAACTCCAAGTCTTTTTGTCTTTTTTAATATTCTACCAATTTCAGAGATACAAATGACATAAATCATTGTGTAAATTTAAGATGTATAGCATTTCAAATGACATAAGTCACTGTGTAAATTTAAGATGTATAGCATTTCAAATTCAAGATGTATAGCATTTCAAATTTCTAAATTCTCCCTTTAGAATTTCAAGTGAAAAATACAGGAATAAATAAATTTGGGGGGGAAATGTTAACTTTAAAAAAATGTTAACTTTACAAAATTACATGTTTTTGCTATATTTTTAACTCCAAGTCTTTTTGTCTTTTTTAATATTCTACCAATTTTAGAGATACAAATGATGTAAATCACAGTGTAAATTTAAGATGTATAGCATAATGATTTGACTTATCATGAAATGATTATCACAATAAGTTTAGTGAACTATCATTTATATCGGCACAAAATGAAAGAAAAAAAATTTAATAATTTTTCCACATGATAACTCATAATTTACTCTCTTAGCTTTTAATATAACATGAGACTATGTTAATTATATTACTCTTATTATCTATTACATCCCTAGTACTTATCTTCCTTGTAACTGCTGGTTTGTACCTTTTGATCACCTTCACCCCGGTCCCCTTCCCCTACAACCCACCTGCAGTCTGATCTCTGTTTCTGTGACTTTGTTTCTTGAAGTGTAATTGACCTACAATACTATGTTAACTTCTGGTATACAGCATAGTGATTTGATATTCCTATACATTACTAAATGATCACCATGTTAAGTCTAAACCTGTAAAGCTTAACCGGTTAAGTTAAAATGATGTCACCATACAAAAATATTATATTATTGTTGGCTATATTCCAAATGCTATGTATTTTATCTTCATGACTCACTTGTTTTGGAAGTGGGAGTCTACAGCTCTTAATCTAGCTTGCCTAATTCATTCATCCCCCTACTGCCCTTCACTCTAACAACAACTGTTTGTTCTCTGTCTATAACTCTGTTTTTTCTGTGTTTGCTCACTTGAATTATTTTCTACATTCCACATATAAGTGAAATCATATGGTGTTTGTCTTTCTCTGTCTGACTTATTTCACTTAGCCTAATACCCTATAGGTCCATCCATGTCCCAAATGACAAGATTTCATTCATTTTTTATGGATGAGTAGTATTCTTGTTTATATATCTATCCATGTATAATCTCGCATATTCTTTATCCATTCATCTGTTGATAGGTACTTAGGTTCCTGCCATATCTTGGTTATTATGAATGCAATGACATAGAGGTGCATACATCATTTGGTATTAGTGTTTTTGTTTCTTTGGGAAAATGTCCTGAAGTGGAATTGTTGGGCTTCCCTGGTGACTCAATGGTCAAGAATCTGCCTGCTAATGCAGGAGACACAGGTTTGATCCCTGGGTCGGGAAGATCCCCTGGAGAAGGAAATGGCAACCCAATCTAGTATTCTTGCCTGGGAAATCCCATGGACAGAGGAGTCTGGTGGGCTACAGTCTAAGAAGAGTTGGACATGACTTAGCAAATAAACAATAACAAGGAGTATTTGGATCATATATAAGTTCTGTTTTTAATTTTTTGGAAAATTTCATACTCTTTTCCAGAGTGGCTACACTAATTTACAATCCCACCAACAATGCACAAGACTTCCTTTTCTGCACAGCTTCTCCAGCATTTGTTATTTGTTGCGTTTTTGATAATAGCCATTCAGACATGTGTAAGGTGATATCTTACTGTGGTTCTGGTTTGTATCTCCCTGATAATTAGTGATGTAGAGCATCTTATCATGTGACTGGTGGCCATCTGTAAGTCTTCTTCAGAAAAATGTCTATTGTGATCCTCTGCCCATTTTTTAATTCAGTTGTTCATTTTTTTATGATGTTGTGTTGTATGATTCCTCTATATATTTTGGAGCTTAATCCCTTATCAGGCATATCATTTGAAAATATTTTCTCTCATTCAGTAGGCTTCCTTTTCATTTTATTGGCAGTTTCCTGTGCTGTGCAAGAGCATTTTAGCTTGATGTAGTCACTATTGTTTATTATTACTTTTGCTTCCCTTGCCTGCGGAGACATAGCCAACAAATTATTGCTAAGACTGGTTTCAAATAGCATACTGCCTATGTTTCCTTCTAAGAGTTTTATGATTTCAGATTTTACCTTGGTTCTTTAAAGCATTTTGATTTCACTTTGGTATATGGTGTAAGAAAGCAGCCCAGTTTGATTCTTTTGCATGTTCCTGTCCAGTTTCAGCAAATGATTTCCCTACAATCATTTACTGAAGAAGGTTTTCCCCTTGCCGTATACTTGCCTCATCATATAACTGTGAGTTATATTTGAGCTCTCTGCTCTGTTCTATTGATCTATGCACTTGTTTTTGTGCCAATACCACACTCTTTTGATTACTATTTTGTAGAATAGTTTGAAGTCAGAGATCATGATATCTTCAGCTTTTTCTTCTTTCACAAGATTGTTTTGCTGTTCAGGGTCTTGTTTTTCATGCACATTTTATAATTATTTATTTTCGTTCTTTGACAAAGTCCACTGGTATTTTGATAGGGATTGCCTTAAAGCTATAGATTGCCTTGGGTAGTGTAGTCATTTTAATAATATTATTTATTTCAACTCATGAGCATATGTATCTTTCCATTTGCTCCTGTCTTCTTCAATTTCTTTTATAAGCATCTTACAGAATTCTGAGTACAGGTATTTCCTTAGTTTTATTCTTAATTAGTTTTATTCTTGGGTATTTTATTATTTTTGATTTGATTGTAAATGGGATTGTTTTATTAAATTCTCTTTCTAATAGCTCATTATTAGTGTATAGAAACTGTATAGAAATTTCTACAGATTTCTACATATTAATCTTTAATCCTTCAACTTCACTGACGTCATTTACTAGTTTGAATAGTTTTTTTGTGAAATTTGTGAGGTTTCTGTATATACTATTATGTTGTTTGTAAACAGTAACAGTTTTATTTTTCCCCTTCCAATTTGGATACTTTTATTTCTTTTTCTTGTCTGATTGTTGTGGCAAAGACTTCCAAAAAAATTAAAACTGAAGTGTTAGTCACTGGGCATGTCCAACTGTTTGTGATCCCATGGACTGAAGCCCACCAAGCACCTCTGTCCATGGGATTTCCCAGAGAAGAATACCAGAGTGAGTTGCCATTTCCTTCTCCAGGGGATCTTCCCAACCTAGGAATCAAAGCCATGTCTCCTGCATTGCAGGTAGATTCTTTGCTGTCTGAGCCTCCAGGGAAGCCCCCCAAACTTCCAATTCTATGTTAAATAGAAGTGAGAGTGTTATTCTCTGTCTTATTCCTAATCTCAGGGGAAACACGTCAGCTTTTCACCATTGAGTGAGAAGTTAGCTATGGGATTGTCTTATATAGTCTTTATTATGTTGAAGTATGTTCTCTCTAGACCCACTTTCTTGAGAGTTTTTTTTATCATAAATGGATGTTGAATTTTGTCAAAAGCTTTTTCTGCATCTATTGAAATGATTTTGTTGTTTAGTTGCAAAATCATGTCAGACTCATTTGTGTCCCCATGGGCTTCAGCCCATCAGTCTCCTTTGTCCATGGGATTTCCCGGCAAGAATACTGGAATGGGTTACTATTTCCTTCTCCAGGGGATCTTCCTGACCCAGGGACCAAAGCCATGTCTCCTGTATTGGCAGGCAGATTCTTTACCACTGAGCTACCTGGGAAGCCCATTGAGATTATTATATGATTTTTATTCTTTATTGTTAATGTGGTATAGCACATGAACATGAATTTGTGCGTATTGAACCATTCTTGTATCCCTGGGATAGATACTACTTGATTATGATTTATAATCCTCTAAATGTATTGTTAAATTCAATTACTAATATTTTATTGATAATTTTTGTATCTATGTTTAACAGTGACATTGGCCTATTTACTTTTTAGTGTGATGTCTTTGTTTTTGGTATCAGGGTGATGTTGATTTTGCAAAATGAGCTCAGAAATGTTCCTTACTCTTCAGTTTTCTGAGTAGTTTGATTAGGCTAAATATTAACTCTTCTTCAAATATTTGGTAGAATTCACCTGTGAAGCTTTCTGTTCCTACACTTTTGTTTGTTGGGATTTTTACTACTGATTCAATTTCATTATTGGTAATTGTTCTGTTCCTATTTTGTATTACCTTTTGATTTATATTTGAGAGTTTGTACATTTTTATGAGTTGATCCATTTTTTCTACATTGTCCATTTTATTGGTGTATATTGTCCGTAATTGCTTATGATCCTTTTATTTCTCTTCTATCAGTTCCAATTTTCTTTTCATTTATGATTTTATTTAATTTACCCATTCTTTTTTTCCTGATGAGTTTGGCTAACGGGTTTTCCATTTTATCTTTCTAAAGAATCAGCACTTAATTTCATTGAACTTTTCTAATTCTTTTTCGTCTTCATTTATTTCTGCTCTAATCTTTATTATTTTTCCCCTTATACTACTTCTATGTCTTGTTTGTCCTTTTTCTAGTTCCTTTAGATATAAGCTTAGATAGCTTACTTTATATTTTTCTTGTTTCCTGAGGTAGGCTATTATCAGTATAATTTTCTCTCTTGGAACTGCTTTTGTTACAACCCAGGGCTTCTCAAGGTGGCACAGTGGTAACGAATTCGCTTGCCAGTGTAGGCTAGAGTTGCAGGTTCAATCCCTGGGTCAGGAAGATTCACTGGAGAAGAAAATGGTAACCCACTCAAGTACTCTTGCCTGGAAAATTTCATGGACAGAAGAGCCTGGTGGGCTACATCCATGGGGTCACAAAGAGTCAGACACAACTGAGCATGCATATGCAGAGACATAAATTTTTGATTATTGTGTTTTCATCTTCATTTGTCTCAGGTATTTTTTTTTCACTGAAGTATAGTTGATTTACAATGTTATATTAGTTTCAGATGTACAAATAGTGATTTAATATTTTTACAGACCAAAATCAGATTGATTATACTCTTTGCAGCCAAAGAGGGAGAAGCTCTGGCTCACATCATGAACTCCTTATTGCAAAATTCAGACTTAAACTGAAGAAAGTAGGGAAAACCACTAGACCATTCAGGTGTGACCTAAATCAAATCCCTTATGATTATACAGTCAAAGTGAGAAATAGATTTAAGGGCCTAGATCTGATAGATAGAGTGCCTGATGAACTATGGAATGAGTTTCGTGACATTGTACAGGAGACAGGGATCAAGACCATCCCCATGGAAAAGAAATGCAAAAAAGCAAAATGGCTGTCTGAGGAGGCCTTACAAATAGCTGTGAAAAGAAGAAAAGCAAAAAGCAAAGGAGAAAAGGAAAGATATAAGCATCTGAATGCAGAGTTCCAAAGAATAGCAAGAAGAGATAAGAAAGCCTTCTTCAGCGATCAATGCAAAGAAATAGAGGAAAACAACAGAATGGGAAAGACTAGAGATCTCTCAGGAAAATTAGAGATACCAAGGGAACATTTCATGCAAAGATGGGCTCAATAAAGGACAGAAATTGTATGGACCTAACAGAAGCTGAAGATATTAAGAAGAGGTGGCAAAAATACATAGAAGAACTGTATAAAAAAGATCTTCATGACCCAGATAATCACGATGGTGTGATCACTCACCTAGAGCCAAACATCCTGGAATGTGAAGTCAAGTGGGCCTTAGAAAGCATCACTACGAACAAAGCTACTGGAGGTGATGGAATTTCAGTTGAGCTATTCCAAATCCTGAAAGATGATGCTGTGAAAGTGCTGCACTCAATATGCCAGCAAATTTGGAAAACTCAGCAGTGGCCACAGGACTGGAAAAGGTCAGTTTTCATTCCAATCCCAAAGAAAGGCAATGCCAAAGAATGCTCAGAGTACCGCACAATGGCACCCATCTCACACACTAGCAAAGTAATGCTCAAAATTCTCCAAGGAGTCTTCAGCAATATGTGAACCATGAACTTCCTGATATTCAAGCTGGTTTTAGAAAAGGCAGAGGAACCATATCAAATTGCCAACATCCGCTGGATCATTGAAAAAGCAAGAGAGTTCCAGAAAAACATCTATTTCTGCTTTATTGACTACGCCAAAGCCTTTGACTGTGTGGCTCACAATAAACTGTGGAAAATTCTGAAAGAGATGGGAATACCAGACCACCTGACCTGCCTCTTGAGAAACCTTTATGCAGGTCAGGAAGCAACAGTTAGAACTGGACATGGAACAACAGACTGGTTCCAAATACGAAAAGGAGTACGTCAAGGCTGTATATTGTCACCCTGCTTATTTAACTTCTATGCAGAGTACATCATGAGAAACGCTGGGCTGGAAGAAGCACAAGCTGGAATCAAGATTGCCGGGAGAAATCTCAATAACCTCAGATATGCAGATGACACCACCCTTATGGCAGAAAGTGAAGAGGAACTAAAAAGCCTCTTGATGAAAGTGAAAGAGGAGAATGAAAAAGTTGGCTTAAAGCTCAACATTCAGAAAACGAAGATCATGGCATCTGATCCCATCACTTCATGGCAAATAGATGGGGAAACAGTGGAAACAGTGTCAGACTTTATTTTTCTGGGCTCCAAAATCACTACAGATGGTGACTGCAGCCATGAAATTAAAAGACGCTTACTCCTTGGAAGGAAAGTTATGACCAACCTAGATAGCATATTCAAAAGTAGAGACATTACTTTGCCAACAAAGGTTCATCTAGTCAAGGCTATGGTTTTTCCTGTGGTCATGTATGGATGTGAGAGTTGGACTGTAAAGAAGGCTGAGCGCCAAAGAATTGATGCTTTTGAACTGTGGTGTTGGAGAAGACTCTTGAGAGTCCCTTGGACTGCAAGGAGATCCAACCAGTCCATTCTGAAGGAGATCAGCCCTGGGATTTCTTTGGAAGGAATGATGCTAAAGCTGAAATTCCAGTACTTTGGCCACCTCATGCGAAGAGTTGACTCTTTGGAAAAGACTCTGATGCTGGGAGGGACTGGGGGCAGGAGGAGAAGGGGACGACAGAGGATGAGATGGCTGGATGGCATCACTGACTCGATGGACGTGAGTCTGGGTGAACTCTGGGAGTTGGTGGTGGACAGGGAGGCCTGGCATGCTGCGATTCATGGGGTTGCAAAGAGTCGGACACGACTGAGCGACTGAACTGAACTGAAAGTTATTATAAAATATTGTTATATTCCTTGTTTGGTGTATTATCTTTCCAGGTCATTTTGCCTTCCACCTCAATTTCATCAGTGACTCATTGCTTGCTTATACATAGGTTAGCCTCTGTGTGTTTGTGCTGTTTGCAGTTTATTTCTTGGACTTATCTCTAGTCCTATACTTCTGTGGTCAGAAAAGATGCTCGATACGATTTAAATCTTTCTAAATACAACTATATATTTGACAAATAAATATATATTTATAAATATTAATTTAATAGTCATTTTGTAGTTTAGCATGTGGTTTGTAATAGAGAATGTTCTATGTGCCCTTGAAAAGAATAGTGCATTCTTCTGCTTTTGGATAAATGTTCTGCTTATATTAGGTTGGCCAAAAAATCCTTCTGGGTTTTTCTATAAAATGTTATGGGAAAATCTGACCAAACTTTTTGGCCAACCCATTTTCTATTTATTTCATCTGGGTCTAAGATGTCATTTAAGGTCAGTGTTTTCTTATTGATTTTCTCTGGATGTACTGTCCATTGATGTAAATGGGATTTTAAAGTCTCCTACTAATATTATGCAGTACTTGGATGTAATCTCAAAAATGACAGAATGATCTCTGTTTGTTTCCAAGGCAAACCATTCAAAATCACAGTAATCTAAGTCTATACCCCAACCAGTAACACTGAAGAAGCTGAACTTGAACGGTTCTATGAAGAACTACAAGACCTTTTAGAACTAACACCCAAAAAAGATGTCCTTTTCATCATAGGGGACTGGAATGCAAAAGTAGGAAGTCAAGAAACACCTGGGGTAACAGGCAAATTTAGCCTTGGAATATGGAATGAAGCAGGGCAAAGGTTAATAGAGTTTTGCCAAGAGAACACACTGGTCATAGCAAACACCCTCTTCCAACAACACAAGAGAAGACTCTATACGTGGACATCACCAGACGGTCAACACTGAAATTAGATTGATTACATTCTTTGCAGCCAAAGATGGAGAAGCTCTATATAGTCAGCAAAAACAAGACCGGGAGCTGACTATGGCTCAGATCATGAACTCCTTATTGACAAATTGAGACTTAAACTGAAGAAAGTAGGGAAAACCACTAGACCATTCAGGTATGCCCTAAATCAAATCCCTTATGATTATACAGTGGAAGTGAGAAATAGATTTAAGGGACTAGATCTGATAGACAGAGTGCCTGATGAACTATGGATGGAGGTTCATGACATTGTACTCCTGACAGGGATCAAGAACATCGCCATGGAAAAGAAATGAAAAAAAGCAAAATAGCTGTCTGGGGAGGGCTTACAAATAGCTGTGAAAAGAACAGAAGCAAAAAGCAAAGAAGAAAAGGGAAGATATAAGCATCTGAATGAGGAGTTCCAAAGAATAGCAAGAAGAGATAAGAAAGCCTTCTTCAGCAATCAATGCAAAGAAATAGAGGAAAACAACAGAATGGGAAAGACTAGAGATCTCTTCAAGAAAATTAGAGATACCAGGGGAACATTTCATGCAAAGATGGGCTCGATAAAGGACAGAAATTGTATGGACCTAACAGAAGCTGAAGATATTAAGAAGAGGTGGCAAGAATACACAGAAGAACTGTATAAAAAAGATCTTCACGACCCAGATAACCACGATGGTGTGATCACTCACCTAGAGCCAAACATCCTGGAATGTGAAGTCAAGTGGGCCTTAGAAAGCATCACTACGAACAAAGATACTGGAGGTGATGGAATTCCAGTTGAGCTATTTCAAATCCTAAAAGATGATACTGTGAAAGTGCTGCACTCAACATGCCAGCAAATTTGGAAAACTCAGCAGTGGCCACAGGACTGGAACAGGTCAGTTTTCATTCCAATCCAAAAGAAAGGCAAGGCCAAAGAATACTCAAACTACGGCACAATTGCACTCATCTCACACGCTAGTAAAATAATGCTTAAAATTCTCCAAGCCAGGCTTCAGCAATATGTGAACCATGAACTTTCAGATGTTCAAGCTGGCTTTAGAAAAGGCAGAGGAACCAGAGATCAAATTGCGAACATCTGCTGGATCAGCAAAAAACCAAGAGAGTTCCAGAAAAACATCTATTTCTGCTTTATTGACTATGCCAAAGCCTTTGACTGTGTGGCTCACAATAAACTTTGGAAAATTCTGAAAGAGATGGGAATAACAGACCACCTGACCTGCCTCTTGAGAAACCTACATACAGGTCAGGAAGCAACAGTTAGAACTGGACATGGAACAACAGACTGGTTCCAAATAGGAAAAGGAGTATGTCAAGGCTGTATATTGGCACCCTGCTTATTTAACTTATACGCAGAGTACATCATGAGTAACACTGGGCTGGAAGAAGCACAAGCTGGAATCAAGATTGCCGGGAGAAATCTCAATAACCTCAGATATGCAGATGACACCACCCTTATGGCAGAAAGTGAAAAGGAACTAAAAAGCTTCTTGATGAAAGTGAAAGAGGAGAGTG